>NC_142032.1:17929833-18249563 GCF_982192425.1 Myodes glareolus | reverse complement strand
CCACATGAGCCTCCTGTAATTTTTTTCAACCATTGTCAGTTCTTTTTCTGCTTCAGCTGTTAATTCTCTGGGACTGTTTGAGTCTTTATCACCATCCAAGGTTTTGTTTATATGAATTATTAGATCAGGTGTTATCCCAACAGCCGGTCATAGGCTGGAAATGTCTCCTAATAATCTTTGAAAGTCATTAAGAGTTCGTAACCGGTCTCTCCTGATTTGTGCCTTTTGTGACTTAATTCTTTGTAAGCCTATTTTATAACCTAAATAATTAACTGAATCTCCTCTCTGAATTTTTTCAGGAGCAATTTGCAATCCCCATTTAGGTAACACTATTTTTACTTCTTCAAACAGCCTTTCTAAGGTATCTTTGTTTTGAACAGAGATCAGAATGTCATCCATATAGTGAAATATTATGGACTTAGGAAATCGTTTGCGTATAAGTTTTAATGGTTGGCTTACAAAATATTGGCACAGGGTGGGAGAGTTTAACATTCCCTGTGGGTGGACGGTCCACTGGTACCTCCTTGCAGGCTGAGAATTATTATAAGTAGGCACTGTGAAGGCAAACTTTTCTCTATCTTTTTCTTGTAAAGGTATAGTGAAGAAACAACCTTTCAGATCAATAACTATAAGAGGCCATCCCTTTGGTAACAGGGAGGGCAGAGGAATTCCAGATTGCAGAGGGCCCATTGGTTGAATAACCTTGTTGATAGCTCTAAGATCTGTCACCATTCTCCATCTACCAGATTTTTTCTTAACAACAAATACAGGAGAATTCCAAGGGCTGGTAGATTCTTCTATATGTCCAGCATCTAATTGCTCTTGTACCAGCTTTTCTAAAGCCTATAACTTTTCCTCAGCTAAAGGCCATTGTTTAGTCCATATTGGTTTCTCAGTCAACCATTTTAGAGGCATGGCTGTTGGTACCTCTGAAGGGCCATCAATTGTGTTGTGTTCTTGTATAGTTCTAATGGCTGGTTTCCGCCATCTGTAATATCTTGTAGTATTTTCCTCAGGAATATAGGCTCTAGAAGCAGCAGGAATGTTAATTTGGGTATTCCATTGCTGCAATAGGTCACGGCCCCATAAATTCACTGCAATATTGGCTACATATGGCCTTAGTTTTCCTATTTGTCCGTCTGGACCTATACAATTGACCCATCTCATGCTTTGTCTTACTCGAGATAGAGTTCCAATTCCTAGGAACTGAATATCTACCTCCTGAAGAGGCCAATGTGGATGCCAAGATTCTGGAGTAATGATACTTACATCCGCACCTGTGTCCAGTAAGCCAGTAATAAATTTGCCATTTACACACACTGTTAGCTGTGGTCTTTGTTCATTTATAGAAGTCTGCCAGAATATACGTTTACTTTGCCCTCTTAGATTTCTTGATTCATTCACCACATTTAACTCATCCTTCAGGCCGTTATTGCTTTTAACAGCAGGCATGGGGCATTCTAATTTCCCTGAAGAGGCATGTTCTCTGCAGTGAACGGAAATGACTGGACCACATTTGCCATGGGGGCCTTCGAGAGGCCCCCTATTGAGTTTCCCAATGGCAACGGGTTGCCCTGTTTATCTCTTGCTGACCTACACTCATTCGTCCAATGCCTGCCCTTTCCACATCTCCTACATAAACCTGAAGGCTGAGTCCTCCTATTCCTGTTATTCCTAGAAGAGGCATTATTCCTGGAATTCCATTGTCTGCAGTCCCTTTTCATGTGTACCATTTTGCCACAATGAAAGCATTTTGTAATCTGATGTCTCCTTTTACCTTTGGAAATTGCTTCTTGCACCCATGTTTCATTGCCATAATCAAATGTATCAACATTCATTGTATGTAATACCCATTCATCCAAAGGTGCTGATCTGATCTTTAAATGCCCCATTCTATGTTGGCATTCTCATAAGCCAAAGACTCAATTACTATATTTCTTGCTTCTGGATCAGGTATCCCTATTTGTACAGCCTTAGTTACTCTTTGTAAAAAGTCACTAAAGGGTTCTCTCTGACCCTGTTTTACCCTGACATATGATTCTACTCTTTGACCTGAGTCTTGAACCCTGTCCCAGGTCCTTAGAGCTGCTGTGGCACATACGAATAAAATGTTTTCATCATAAAGAGCTTGTTCCTGAGGATCAGAGTAAAGTCCTTCACCTAGAATTTGATCTAGAGAAATCTCAATTCCTTTCACTGATTCTTGTTGTAAAAGTCTGGCCTCTTGCTTGAATAGGCATTTGAAATACCATAAAGGTCCGTTCTCAAGGACAGCTGACATGAGCTGGTTCCAATCTTGAGGGGTGGCCTGCTGCTGAGAGCCCAGGATTTTAACATCTCTCTAACAAAGGATGAATGTAGTCCATAATTCACAATTGCTTGTTTAAATTCTTTCAGATCATTCATACGATTAGGCTCCCATGTATGTTCTTTAATGACCTTAGGGTTTTTGGAGCCGGTTATCTTTTCTGATGTTATTACTGGAAAGGCAGGTATAACTCTGTGTAGACTCAGAGTTTTCGGAGGTAAATGTTGCCTTTCTACCTTTTGCTCCTGTTCATCAGAGTCTATGACTTCCTCAATCTTATTAAATCTGCTCACCATTGCCTTCTGTAAATCCTGAATCTCCTGTCCAGTATTATGTTCCAAAGCCTTCATTAACGATTCTAAGGCATGGAGCTTGTCCGTCAGAGACACCATTTCCTCCCTGGACACTATCGCCTTCATTGATAATTCTAAGGCATGAAGCTTGTCCGTTAGAGATACCATATCTTCCTTGGACATAATCCTCATGGCATGTACTGTGCCTTCTTGTATGGAAATCCTGTCAATTAATCTATCATACCCTTTTGATAAAGTCCAATTTTCACATTCAATGGTTTTAATCCTCTCAGCTAATGTTTCAGCACTTACAATCACGGACTGGAGGTTACGAGTCATTTTGGTTGTCCCCTCCTTGAGAGCTCCAAACTCTGATCTAGTCTCTTCCTTGAAAACTCCAAACTCTTTTTTGAGGAGGTTGGTGTCAGTCTGAATTGTCCTTAAGGTTTTAATCTCTGCCCTCAGCATAGTAGATTCAATCTGTAATGACTGAATCATCCTTATAAAATATCCAAACACCAGAAAAGCGACAAGACCCAGAAATAACCAAGTAAGAGGAATATCAGAAACCTCATGGAGGATATCCTCCATGGCGCAATTAAAAAGGCCACTGAATTTTTGGATAGTAATATTTTCTGACATGTTCAATCAAAAGAAATTGTATTTATTTATTTGTTTTCAACTGAAAAGAAAAATCTTACCTGTAATGACCCTTGCCTGCCAGTAAGTGGCGGGGGTGCACCTGAATCCACGTGGCAATGGCGCTGACCTGGAAAGATTCTGAAATATATATAAACTCAAATCCAGAGGTTACTTTCAGGCTAGCAGTGCAAGCCAAACTCAGCCGGGGCTACAGGAAATACACTGCCTGAGTGGGGGTAGAGCTGCCGCTTGCCCGAGTTCTACGGCTTTTGCAGAATCTGGAAAGTCCCCGGTCCGAGTCTATTGAACGGAGCTGGGATCCAATGCAGGCTTTACTGTAAAGGCCGCCAGGTGCTGTGTGCACTCAGGCTGCTAGGCCCGAGCCACAAAGTGGGAAAAAGGGCCCACCTTCGGGGGCCAAATGTAGCCACAGGGTGATTGGCAATGAAAAGTCCCCAGGCTATCTTGATACAAAATATACAGCTTTAATAAACAGAAGTAAGACTTACAACAGCTTACACCAGAATCCAAACGATCTGTCCGGACCAGGAGCCAGGCGAAAAAGAGCTAGCGGA
Organism: Myodes glareolus; assembly: GCF_982192425.1. Classification (NCBI taxonomy): domain Eukaryota; kingdom Metazoa; phylum Chordata; class Mammalia; order Rodentia; family Cricetidae; genus Myodes; species Myodes glareolus. Next base: position 18,245,745 of record NC_142032.1, on the reverse strand, counting down.
GTGCGCTTGCTAGGTTTATAGGCAGGCTTTTGCCTGAGGGCAGCACGCCCCAAAAACAGAATGTGATTGGCTGAACTCCCCTATCACAAAACTACTGCTAATACAATAACCACATCAAAGCAGACTGAAGTAAGAGAGAAAGCAGGGCCTCCACAAACCCTGCAAGATGTAAAATGTCATTCCCTAGTGTGTCACCTGAACAAAGGACCCCCCTCTCCCCACACCCATGACAGAAACAGCTGCACAAGCTCATACCTACAGCATCGCTGATTTCCAAGGCCGCCAACAATTGCTTTGAGACTTTAATCACTGTCTGCATATTTCCAAAAAGTCCCTCGAAATCAGTGTTGGGTACCTGAGCAAGAGAAAGAAAGCGTCAAGATGCAGGAGATGAAAGGAATGAAACCTCATTCACACCAGGCTTGTTACTCTGCGGTCCTCTGGTCCTCCTCTTCACCCACTCCCGCTGGGTTGTCTCTGCTGTCATCCTTTGTCCCTAGGGTGTAGTCCATCCCCCCCAGGGGGGTCACATGTTAAAGGCAGGAGGTGGATCTTTCAGCAGGAAGGGACTACCTGGAGGAAGTCAGGTCATTGAGGAGAGAGCCGAGGCCCCGCCCCTTCTCACTCTGCTTCCTGGGGGCCAGAAGGGAGCAATTTGGTTCTATTGCATAATTTCTGCATAATGACTCGCTGCTTCGCCACAGGCTCAGAAGCGACAGTGCCAAGCAACCACAAGCTAAACCCTGAAACTGTGTGCCCAGTAAGTCTGTCCTTTAGGCTGAATCTTTATTCCTTCGCCACTGAGCCACTCAGTCTGCAACCTTGGCACTGCAGTAGATGACACAGCCTCGCTCCAATCCCAGCATTTCAGGCCTAAGGGTCACGCCGTCACGTGGCCTCCCATCTCCCACCTGTGCCTGCTGCAGGGGCACCATGACCCGCTCAATGCACATCTCCAGATCCCGGATGTAGTCTTTTTCTGTCTGTACAAGTTCAGCCACCACCTTGGCTCTCTTCTCCAGCATCCTCTGCTCCGGCTTTTCAGAGGACACAGACCCGGAGGGGGCCACCAGGGATAAAGACTGAGAAAAGAGGAGCGTCATGTCTGGAAGGGAAAGGAGGACCCATTAGTAGCTTTATAAAAAGAGGACCCTCCAGCACTGGGAACCAGGAAGCAGCATTCCTGGAGAGTTAGCTCTCTCAGGACTGGGGACCACCAGGAGGAGATTGGATCAAACATTCAGTGTAAACACGGATGGGGCGCTCAGCAAGCCATCTCTGCAGGGACTCCTCCCAAAGCAGGATCCTTTGCTTTCTTCCCCAAAGAAGCTCAGTCACTCTCAGAGGACAATTCACTATCTCCTGGCTCTTAATGAAGTTGAAAGGACTGCCAGCCTTATTCAGAACTAATTTTATTTAATCAAATATAAAACCCGTTCATAACGTCTGTAGCAAAAATACCAAGCCGGGAAATGAGGACATCAAATACTGCCCACTAAGAATATTAATTAGGGAGTGGGCGGTGAGATGGCTCAGCTGGTAAACTCACTCGCTGCCACCTGGAGGACCTGAGTTTATTCCCTGGGACCCACATGGTACAAGGGAGAGACCTGACTCCCTCAGGTTGTCCTCAGACCTCTACATGCTTGCTGCTATGGTACATGTATGTACACACAAAGCAGATTAATAGGTGTGATAAAATGTTTTAAACATTATGAAAAATTAGAGGCAAAAAGCTAATAAAAAAGAATATTATGAGGAACACATAGCAATGCCAACTGGACAGAGACTGGAATCCCCTCCCTGAGAAGAGAGGAACTGACTGGGGGTTTCCATCAGCATACTGTTAGGTGTGGAAACGATCCCTAGCCAAATTGTCATCAAGACTCACGGTGGTGGTTATTTCACACTCGTCCTAAAAACAGGTATAAAATGCTATAGGCATTAAGTTCCTTAATCAAATTTCATTTTTAAAAATCCTGCCAGGTGTGTTGACACTGCAGAGACAATGGCTGCGGATCTCTGGGAGTTTAAAGCCTGCCTGTCTAGTCTGCAAGTTCCAGTCCACACAGGGCTATCCACAGGGAGATCTTTTCTGATGTAGAGAAATAATCCTCGTCGTTACCCCTTCAATCCCTGTTATTTGGACGCATGGGATGATGCTCGTGAAAAAATGAGGAAGCATTTGTTCATTTAAACAAATTGAAATAAAATAAACAACTGGAGAAAGGTAACGGTGAGGTAATCTCCTGCCACATTTCCTTTAAAGTCCAGGACTTACTTAAAACCTACAAATTCGCTAAGTAAATACAGTATAAAGTCGGGGTAGAATTCAAAGCAACAAAATTAGTATTCACACTACAGTTTTTTTCAGCAGACTGGATTCTTCAAAACTCTCTTCTGCTGCCCCTAATCCTAAAGCCTTAGGAATGTCAGTGTTTACAGACGGGGGCAGGAGGCGTCTTGCTTGCAAAGCAGGGAGGTCCTAAACGAGGGGGAGGGGGCCAGACGATGCTAACAAAGGAAGGGAGCCAGGGAAGGGCAGCCCGCCCAACCAGGCACTTCAGTATCAAAATTAGTCAGCACACCAACACACTATAATCCATTGACTCAAGCAAGAACTGGAAGCCTACAGCCCTGACGCATATGAGGGGGAAGAGGAGAAAGCTCTCCCTTGACAAATGTCAAATTTTAAGAACCAGAAAGATGACAGAGACAGAAAGAAAGAAGGAAGGAAGGAAGGAAGGAAGGAAGGAAGGAAGGAAGGAAGGAAGGAAAGAAGGAAGGAAGAAATCAGAAAGAAAGAAGTCAAGAAAGAAAGAAAGCATCTTTTTTAGATGAGGGTAGTACAGGCCTCTAACCCCAGCTTCTACATAGAGAATTCCAAGCCAGCAGGGCTACAGAGTGAGACCCAATTTCAAAAACAAAAAAAGCAAATCAGTAGATAATGCTGGCCATGACAGTGAGGTTGAGATGATCAGGGCATTTGCACCGTTTTAAATTAACTATTAAATATTACATGTTAATTACAAAAATGAAAATTAAAGAAATGACTACACAGTGGAGAAAGCACAACCTGGCCTTCAAAGTCAAGGTCACCAGGAAGGAGCAAACAAATGTCACATGCTTCTAAATATGCCTGGAAACATCATACACTCTTTTTTTGTAGTATTCTAGTCACAAATGTTGGTTTTGAAATGAGTCTTGGGGAAACAACAAACAAAATTGAAGCTTTATAGTCTTCAAAATGTCATTGTCATGGAAAAAAGTTGGAGAACAGCTCTCAAACATAACTGGCTGGGCCATTCTGTGCTGGCTCCAAACACACTGTCAGGGCATCTGCCGGGGCTGGAGAGCAGCTTCAGATTATAGACATGAACACGCCAATGTAAAATTCCCTGCAGTTTAGTCACATAAGAAACACCCATACTCACTAGGCTGGTAGTTCACCTGTGCCAGGCCCTGAGTTTTCTCCCATGCACAAGAAAACACACAGAAGCCAACTAGGGGGAAAATACATACAGACCACTGAGAGGGAGAGAAAAGCAGGGGGAAGGAGGGAAAGAAAGACAGACAGACAGACATGGTACCTTGGCAATTTCCTATAAATTGAACGTTATCCAAAATACAGTTTTAAACAACAACTAATACCTTTCTTGAACTTTCTTTTAGGCACAACGAGTGGCAACATTTCAAGCATTATAGTGCTAACGTATCATACGGAAATCAGTTATACCATATAGAAAACTTTTTAATGGAATTGTTTGTTTTAAGTTCCCCCTATGGCCACACTTGGTGGTACTTGTCTAGAATGCCACTTTGGAGACAGAAGGATCCTGAGTTTAAGGACATCCATAGCTAAATTAGACTAAGTCACATGAGACCCTATTTAAAAAAAAAAAAAAAAGAAAAAACCAACAACAAAAGCCAGTGATTTCAACTTGATTGGTTTTTAGTTTTTGTTTTGTTTTACTTTTTGAGACAAGGTTTCTTTGTGTAGCCCTGGCTGTCCTGGAACTAGCTCTATAGACCAGAGATCAGCCTGCCTCTGCCTCTCAATGCTGGGATTAGGGGCATGCACCACCACCACCACCACCTGACTTCAAGTGATTGGTCTTATTCTCAAATATTTTAGCTCTTGCTAGTGGCAAACTGACAAGAGAAACTCCATTAATACAGGACTATAAAGCTCCAAAAAAAAAGGGGAACATTTACTAAATCCAACCATATGTGAGCAAATTTACAAATTGTACCCCGAACTCACTTACTCTGCCAAAGCTATAAAGTATGCCACAGCTCTTATTCCTACTTAACAGATTAAACCTGAAGATTTAGGAGGCTGACCGGCTTGTCAAAGGTTCTATGGCAAACAGCAGCTCTGGAGGAACAGCCTCAAAAGATTAAGTTCAAATCCTGAGCATTGAGTCTGGTGCTGCTGGACTCTCGAGTGGAGAAGGCCAGGCTGCTTCTCGTCTTTCAAACGTTTCCGGGAGATAGCCTTCTAGGAATCAAAGATCTATTCGTGGCAATGCCTGGACGGACAAAGCCCCAGGCAAGCTCTTACTCAACCAGAAGCCAGCAGCCTATGCCAAGAGATTAGGATTTTATTTATATTAAAAGTGAGAAAAATGTATCCTGACTATTTTTTTTCAAGTTTCAATAATGGTTATGACACATTTTTCTTCAAATTTCCAGCACGCATTTTGTTTTGTTTTGTTTGGTAGACAGACTCTTGGCTAATCCAAACAAAACAAGAACAAAAAAACCCCAAACCTGTTACTTAATAAGATAAAAGAAAAGCCCTCTGTGGGGTACTGTTTGCAAGTCTGCAGTTTCATGGGTACCACTCCTGAGAATCTCACTCAGCAAATCTAGAGGGGACCCAGGGATCTGCATTTTAACAACTCCTCGGGTGTTTCTGAACGTTCCATTGACTGCTCTCCAGACAAAAATGTCTGGTCTGAAATCAGTCCAAATGTACTGATTCCTTTAACCCACATATCTGCTAAAATAATAAAAAGGTTTGATATATCGTTTTGTGGGGTTGGAAGTGTTACCTGGTGGGTAGAGCTCAGGCCTAGGGCGCTGGGAGTTCAGAAGTTGATTTTCAATACCACAAAACAAACAAAAATTCTAGTACTTGGAAAACTGCAGTGAGCTGCAGCGGTGACAGGCTTTGGAGCTTACCCTGGGAGCCAGCCCTACAAAAGTTCACCTCTGGGCAAATTCCTCACCTGTAAAATGAGAAGAACACCTGTTTTGCTGAGTCCTTGGGGGAATTAAACATGGTAACTCAACAAAAGGTAGTCCTTTTCCCACGGTGGGTGAGCCACTGCCCTCAGCAGCAGACAAGAGTGGGGTCCATAAGTTGGAAAAAACGCGCTGTGCATTGGTTCAAAAAATCCTACTTTCCTAAAAGAACAAATCTGGAGACGAGCAGTCGCTCCGAGGAAACCGAGGCATCAGCTTACCAACAAGTAACCAGTGCGGACCAGCCGGCCCTTTCTTCTTACAGGTGTGAAGGACCTGGGACTTCACACGAATTTAGTGATTTAAAGCAAAACAAAACAAAGTATTTGTAGGGTTCGGAACCGTTGTCGCTTCGCTTTCTGTCGCTCTCCGGCTCCCACTACCAAACCAAGGCCAGTTCTCGGCAGGTCAGCGAGTTACCCAGATCATTTCCACCAGTGGGTGGACCCACAGCTTCGTTGGATGCAAAGCCAGGCCCGGTTCCCTCGGAAGAGGTCGGCTGCGTGCCTGAGGGAAGCCCAGCGCCTCCGCCCCAGTCCCACGCTGTGCACTTTGCGCCGGCGGTTCCCACCATACCTGCAGCCCTGAGGACCCGCGCGCCGGTGTGCAAGAATCAGCCCAGGAACCGACCCTTCCCATCGTCCAGAAAGCGCCTCGGCCCCCCCTCGGCCCGCCAAGTAGGGTCGGCCAATCCCCCGGCTTCACGAATTTCCCTCTGAATCACCCGAAGCATGCAGGCACCGCCGGGGCTGGTGGTAAAGGATGGAGCCGGACTCCTTCCCTGCTGGACCAAGCACCAGCGCCTGCGTGCAACCCTTTCCTTGCCGGTTGTTTTTGCTCTTAGTCCTAAACCCCTTGAAATCCCACCTTTGGACACTATTAGCTCTTGTCTTTTTAGCCACGTGCTAAACTTTGTCTGGGGAGGCTGTCCCTTTCCTGGAGTGAAGTGGGCAATATTGTCTGCCAGGGCAATGCCCTCTCTTTGCTCTGGTCTTCCCAAGGAGATCAAGCCCTCAGAAGGAGATCTACCCTCAGAAGACAGAGAGATCTCTCTCACGTGCACAGGTTGGGGTAGTCAGCATCCAGAACTAGGAATGATTGGCACCTGGATTCCCTACACAGATTGCAAGCATTTACACTTCAAAGGAATCTAGGGAGAAGGAAACTTCAATGCGTCATTCTGTAACAAATGAAGAGAAAGAAATAGGGGGATAAACGAAAGGAAAACTTGCAAACATTCATTTCTAAATACACACTATGTATAAAACGTGGGCGTGCAGAGAACATTCTGGAAGGGGAACACACTAATTTCATTATTGAGTTAGTCTTAGGGAAGCTAAGATTAATAGAGATTGGAATCCAATCAGTACTTTGAAATTCTGCTGAGTGTTGAGAATGGAGTCCAGGGCCTTCCACACTGGCTAAGCACTCCACCACCGAGTTACACTCTGTACAGGTAAAACTGTAAGCAGTCTGAGAGACCCTAGTTTTGGTGTGGTCCTTCCCACAGCTGAAAACACTCCACTTCTGTTGTTTCCCTGCATCATCAGAAGGTGGGCACACCTTTGAGTTTTTTAATTTATTTAAACAAATATTTATAAGGCACTTAGGCTATGCGGCAAACACTGCTTCAGGCGTCTGCCTCTTTCTAATAACCCCCCCATCACCCCAGTTCACTAATGGCAGCGGTAGAGAAACAGCTTACAGGAGACGTGGGTGAGCTGGCTGTCTTGGTTCTACTCCTAATGCTTTTACTGCCAATTGGGACCTAGATGCCACTTTTGGATTTTGGTAGCCATCTGGTGGCTAAAGATGAAGGAGGACAGTTTGAAAGGACAGTTCTACACATCTTTGCAGCCCCGGGTCAGCCATCATAACTGCACAGTGATGCACTTGGTACAAAGGCTGTATCAAACAGCTATTAAACCTACTAAGTAGAAAGCAAATTATAAAGGCATCAGATAAAACCTGGCTCTGACCACACACCATGAGTGCTCAGTGGCATTCCAGAGGGCAGGGCTGAAAGACCAACAAAGATATGGACAGTAGGTAAAACTTCTGAATTTTCTACAGCTCTTACTTTTAAAAGGCTTTTTGTGTATTTATAGAAATATGAGTAATTGAGCCCAGGACGTCAAAATCTACCTCTGAACTAAACAATCTAATAAAAAGATCTTCTAACTCAAAGGCTCACTTTTAGGAATTTATTATGTAAATAATTGGGCAAGTGCATAGACATGTGTAGGCAGAGACTTAAACAGGTAGAGCACTTGCTGCTCTTGTACAGCTGTGACCCAGGCTCCTTTCCCAGCGCTCACAGGGTACCTGACAACCTTCTGTACCTCCAGTTCCAGAGGGCTCTGATGCCCTCTTCTGGTCTCTGTGGGCACTGCATGCATGTGATGCAGAGACTTGTTTTTTTTTTCTAAAAAATAAAGCTTAAAAATAAACTTAGAAATCATCTAAACAGAAACAACCAAATGTTCCTTCATTTGTAAATAAATAATGACATGTCCATAAAAAATAACTATTATAGCCATTAAGATTTATGTAAGGGACTGGAGAGATGGATCGGTGGTTAAGGGCACTGACTGCTCTTCCAGAGGTCTTGAGTTCAACTCCCAGCAACAACATGGTGGCTCACAACCATCTAAATAGGATCTGATGACCTCTTCTGGCAGACAGGTATATATGTAGAGCGCTCATATACATGAAATATAAATAAAAATTTTTAAAAAATTTATGTAAATCTATAAATCCCAACACTCTGTAGGCAGAGGGTGGAGAATCAGAAGTTCATGGTCATCCTCAGCTACACAGTAAATGTGAAGCTAGCCTTGGATACATGAGGCTTTATTTCAAAAGAAAAGAGGGTGGGGATATAGGATGTAGGTACCTATGTACTAACCTGCAATGATATTAATGTGTGCTGTTGCTGAAAATAATCAATATACAAAGAGTTTATGAAACAACTGTGATTTTGTTTAAAAGGGAAAGTTTTTGTTTTTTGTTGCTGTTATCGATTCTTATTTATCTGTGTCTCTGTTGGTCTGCAGGTACACCAAGTGCATGCAAGCATATAGAGACTAGAAAAGGGTGTCAGAACCTTGAAAGCTGGGGTTACACATGGCTGTAAACCACACAGTGTGAAAATCAGGAACAAGACAAGGTTGTCCGCTCTCTCCATACCTATTCAATATAGTTCTTGAGGTCCTAGCTAGAGCAATAAGACACAAAAAGGAGATCAAGGGGATACAAATTGGAAAAGAAGTCAAACTCTCACTGTTTGCTGATGATATGATAGTTTACCTAAGTGATCCCAAAAATTCAAACAAGGAACTTCTGCAACTCATAAACACTTTCAGTAATGTAGCAGGATACAAAATTAACTCAAAAAAAAAATCAGTAGCCCTCCTATACACGGATGATAAAAAGGCTGAGGAAGAAATCAGAGAATCAACACCCTTCACAATAGCCACAAATAGCATAAAATATCTCAGAGTAACTCTAACCAAACACGTGGAAGACTTGTATGACAAGAACTTTAAATCTTTGAAGAAAGAAATTAAAGAAGACACCAGAAAGTGGAAAGATCTCCCATGCTCTTGGGTAGGCAGAATTAACATAGTAAAAATGGCAATCTTACCAAAAGCAATCTACAGATTCAACTCAATGCCCATCAAAATTTCAGCAAAATTCTTCAAAGACCTCAAAAGAATGGCATTCAACTTCATATGGAAAAGCAAAAAAACCCAGAATAACCAAAACAATCCTGTACAATAAAAGAACTTCTGAAGGCATCACAATCCCTGACTTCAAACTCTACTACAAAGCTACAGTACTGAAAACAGCTTGGTATTGGCATAAGAACAGACAGGAGGACTAATGGAACCAAATAGAAGATCCAGATATCAATCCACACATCTTCGAACACTTGATTTTTGACAAAGAAGCAAAAAATATCAAATGATAAAAAGAAAGCATATTTAACAAGTGGTGCTGGCATAACTGTATATCAACATGTAGAAGAATGAAAATAGAACCATATCTATCACCATGCACAAAATTCAAGACCAAATGGATCAAAGACCTCAACATAAAGCCAGCCACACTGAACCTTATAGAAGAGAAAGTGGGAAATACACTTGAATGCATTGGCACTGGAGACCACATCCTAAATATAACCCCAGCAGCACAGACACTGAGAGAAACAATAAATGGGACCTCCTGAAACTGAAAAGCAAAGGACACGGTCAACAAGACAAAACGACAGCCTACAGAATGGGAAAAGATCTTCACCAACCCCATATCAGACAGAGGGCTGATCTCCAAAATATACGAAGAACTCAAGAAATTTAAATAATCCAACTTAAAAAATGGAGCACAGACCTAAACAGAGAACTCTTAACAGACGACTCTAAAATGGTTGAAAGACACTTAAGGAAATGTTCAACATCCTTAGTCATGAGAGAAATGCAAATCAAAACAACTCTGAGATTCCATCTTATACCTGTAAGAATGGTCAAGATCAAAAACACTGATGACAACTTATGCTGGAGAGGTTGTGGGGAAAAGGGAACACTTCTGTATTGCTGGTGGGAATGCAAGCTGATACAAACCCTTTGGATGTCAGTGTGGTGATTTCTCAGAAAATTAGTAAACAACCTTCCTCAAGACCCAGTAATACCACTTTTAGGTATATATCCAAAGGATGATCAATCGTGCCACAAGGACATGTGCTCAACTATGTTCATAGCAGCTTTGTTTGTCATAGCCAGAACCTGGAAACAACTTAAATGCCGCTCAACCAAAGAATGGATAAGGAAAATGTGGTATATTTATTTACACAGTGGAGTACTACACAGCAGAAAAAAAAATAATGACATCTTGAATTTTTCAGGAAAATGGATGGAGCTAGAAAACATTATTTTGAGTGAGGTAACTCAGACACAGAAAGACAATTATCACATGTACTCACTCATAGGTGGTTTTTAAACATAAAGAAAAAAAATCAGCCTACAAACCACAATCCCAGAGAACTTAGACAACAATGAGGACACTAAGAGAGATTTCCATAGATCTATCTAATCTACATGGGAAGTAGAAAGTAGAAAAAGACAAGATCTCCTGAGTAAATTGGGAGCATGGGGACCTGGGAGAGGGTTAAAGGGGGGAGCAGAAAGGCAGGGAGGGGAGCAGAGAAAGATGTAGAGTTCAATAAAAATCAATTTAAAAAAAAATAATACAGATTAGTTCCAGTCTCCAAAGAAATTACTTCAGACTCAAAAGAAAAAAAAGAAAACCCTACACAATGTGGCTACTGGGAACCAAATCGGAGTTGTTTGTGCTCTTAACCATTGAGCCATCAACCAGCTCCCAGGAAAAGGAAGCTTAAATGTATATATTTGGAAAATGTTGAAGGTGTAGAAGTTGCTGACTTTTTGATGTATGTGTAATATTAATATCTTACACACACAAACACACAGTAAAGTGGGGAAAGGGTATTTGCTGTCCCACAAGAGTATTCATCTTTTAATGACTTTGTAAGTCTATCTCAAACTCTTCCCTTAACAGCCTGAGGTCTCTTTCCTGACCTAATAATCTCTTCAAACTGATGACAAAGCAGGCAATAAAACACTGCTGAAATGACACCTTGTAAGAGTGAAAGATAGCAGGGAAGCCATGGCAGCCACCAAGGTGGCTTCCTTAACTTCTGTCTAGACGCAGTTATAGATGTAGTGAGTCTGCTTAAGCCCCCAGAAGAAGCGGTCGGTCAGTCTCCGAATCCGCTCAGCCTCGCCCCCGCCGGGAGGAATCATAAATCCTGGTTTTCCCTATTCCCATGCCACTGCCCCCCCCCCCGCCCACCCACCCAGCCCCCATTCTTTCCCTCTAGCACCCACTTCACTTCTGTTTGGAGGCAGTGTGTCCTTTCTTATTGAAACTCTCAAGCTGGGCTCATTGCTTTCTTCAGGGATTATGGGAAACGTTTTAGATCGCTGAACTTCAGTGCTGAATCCATTTCATCTCAGGACCCTAAATCCCAACAGCCTCAGGATAAACTTTCCCCATGACCTTTACTCAGGAATTGCCTGCTTTGGCCTTTATCTGGGAGGAATTCCTGCTGGGCCAGATTCTTAGAACTAGTTAGAAGCCACTCCCCTCTCCCCACTTTGTTCTCCAGGCCCCTTCTCCAGGTTCCAAACCAGAATCCAACACCCAATCCTTAAGTCTGCAATTCATTACACCAAAGAATGCAAGGGGCCACTGAGACCCCATTTCTGAATCTGCACCAGATAAACACAAATCCTGGCAAAGGGCGTCACTGGCGGCTTCAGACCGAGTTGCTGCTTTTTAGTCTTGAGGTAGAAGTGAAATAATAAGGCAAAGATAGACAATTAATTTGCAATATATTATTACTGCTTAATAAGAGGATTTTGAAGGGGTGGAAAGATGGCTCCATCAAGAGGAAGGGCACACATTGCTCTTCAGAGAACTCAAATTCAGTTCTCAGTACTCATTTCTGGTGGGTCACAGCTCCTTAAGACCCTAGTTCCAAGGGATCAGGCACACTCTTTTGACCGAATATGCTCAGAAGCACAAACCCACACACATATGCATATAAAAGTCCAGCAGTGATGGTACACTCCTTTAATCCCAGCACTTGGCAGGCAGATCTCAGTGGTTCAAGGTCAGCTTGGTCTACAGAGTGAGTTCCAGGAGACAGCTAGGGCTACATAGAGAAACCCTGTTTTGAAACACACACACACACACACACACACACACACACACACACACACAGAGAGAGAGAGAGAGAGAGAGAGAGAGAGAGAGAGATGTAAATTTTTTAAAGAGAATTTTGTGTCAGTCAATAAAATTGTTCTTTCCTTAATTTTGCTTTTGTTTGTTCTTTGTTTTGTTTGACCAAATCTCACGTAGCCTAGGCTGGTCTTGAATTTACTAAAGTGCTGAGACTGGCTTTGAACCCCTTATCCCCTTGCTGTCACCTCCCAAGTGCTGGGATTACAGGCCTGTGGTGCTATGCCCAGCTAAACAAAACCTCTCATGAAGAGTCTTGCTAGGCGCCCACACTGGCCTGGAACTCGTGGCATTCTTCCTACTCCAGGCTCAGAAGACTGAGATTACTGGCATGTGCCACTGTCTTCAAGCTTCGCTGGGGTCATGCCTGGTTACTGGCTATTTTCTGTACTACTTGGTGAGCCCATACTTCCTTCAGTTTATACTAAGTGACTTACTTTCTATTCTTCTCGCTTGTTCTCATAAGTACATATCTTGTGAAATAGTCTATCCCATGGTAGGGCTATCCAGGTGAGGGAGCTGAGAGCCGCTAGCATGTCACGTCTGCAATCAGGAAACAGAGAAGATGGATGTATTTTATACTATAGCATGGTCTTGAGACGATGGGAGCAAGGGATGGAAAGTTATGGCTCAGAAGTGATGTGTGTAAGCCAGCTCAGGGCTCAGAGAGTAAACGCATCTGTGACACAAGCCTGAAACCTGAGTTTGGTCCCCAGGCGCCATAAAGAGATGGCAAGAGAGAACCAAAAAGCTGTTCTCTGACCTCCACATGTCACCCCAACAATAAATTAAAAATTTATAAAGATTATTAACCTTTAGGAAGGAGTGATATATTTGAGTGTTGAGTTGACAAGGGGTGGGGCAGTGATAGTTATTAGGGTTAATTATCAGTTTGATGGCATATACTGTGTTGGGAGACCAGGCCTCTGGGCATCTTAATTATAGTCATTTCTGTGGGGAGACCCATCTTAACTGTGGGCGGACCATTCCCTGAGCTGGGAATTCTACAGTAGGGCATGGAGAAAGTAAGCTGAGCGCTAGAATGCATGCATCCCCCTCCTCTTCTGAACGAGGACACAATGCAATGCCATGCGACCGTCTACTTCTAATGCTCCAGATGCCTTGATTTCCCTGTGCCGACAGCTCCTTACCTTGAACTGTGACCTAAAATAACCTCCCCTTCCTGAATTGGTTTTCTCAGCTTATTTTATTCCAGGAACAGGAAAAGAAGCTCAACACTCCCTGTAACAAACACCATGCCGCAGCTGTTCTGTGCCCTCTCTGCCTACTGCCAAAGACGGGTCTCTCCAGCCACCTCCTTTCTGGCCCCTCTGTTGTGTGCACGGTTTCTGCCCCTCTGTTTGAAGCCCACTCTGACTTCCCAGTGCTTCCCTCTCTTCTAAGTTTGCTTGTGCAGAAAAGATCCAGGTCTTCTGGCTTCCACTCTGGTAGCGTATCAAAAGTGCTGGTCTGGGCAGTAAGACCACAATCCCCTCCTGGTCTAGGCGTGTCTGACTGCCTTGGACGTTTGTCAGTTTTTCTGTGTGCTCTCCTCACTCAAAAACTAAGTAGTTTAAATTTAAGCACTTTTCAAACTTTTCAAAAATGTTGTCCATATTTTATTCAATATGTGTATATATACATTTATAAAATGTTCTTATATAGGAAATTGAATTTCCGCAATGCAATCCTTTTCTTTGCCAGTCATTGCTGTCATGGTGGCTAAATTTAGCCTGTGCCACTTCCTCAGGGAATTCACTGATAAACTGGCAAAGGTCAACCACAAGGTAGAAAATCAGAGTTTGGTGAAGAGTCAGTTTAGTCCACTTTTTGCATTTTCATTTGTAATATAAAACTCCTCATTCTGTTGTGTTATAGTCTCATATTCTTTTACTTAATATTTTCAGTAGTTTATTATATAAGAAGATTGTTTTGCTTTTCCATTTCTTGTTTTCCTTTCTATCATGTACTCATTGGATTTGTTGCTCAGGACAGGATGTAAAGGTTGCAGTAAAATAGTATTGTGTAAAAATTCCCAGACTTGGACTTTTTTCTTTCTATTGCATTCTGATATCCAAATTGAGGCAAGGTGTGTCTTCCAATGTGAAACTTTTTATTTCTTTGGGTCTTCCAGTTGCCACAAATGAACATCGGTGCTGATAACAACACAGGAGCCAAAAATCTGTATCTCTATCTGAAGGGGCTCAAGGTGTTGGATGACATAATGAAGAGCACAGTTAAAGGCAAACCAGAGATCAAAAAGAAAGTGCATTCAACACAGTGGTGATTTGGCAGGAAGCGTTGTACTGGAGCCAGGTACAGTGGTGTATGCCAGTAATTTCAACTGCTAGAGAGTCTGAAGCAGGGGGATGACTTGAGTTCCGGAGTTCTGGGCTGTAGTGTAATTTACCACCCAGTCATCTGCACTATATGGTGACCTCTAGGGATCAGGTGATCCCTGGGTGCCTAAAGAGGGATGAACCAGTCAAGGTCCAAAGTCACATCACTTTAAAGACAATGCAGGGATATGGTAAACAATAAAGGTGAGATGAAGGTTCTGTTGCAGATTTGTGGTTCAGGGATGCAGGCTATTCAGGTAGAATAGTGTAGGACCCTGTCTTCCCTGTTCCTTGAGGCCAAAGCACAGGATGCAAGAATTGTTTATGCTAACCAGCTTAGCTTCCCCTGCTCATTCTGGCAGCCAGAGGGAATGAGTTAAAAGCCTTGTTTCTGTCATTGCTATGATAATTTCACCTGCTAAGAAGGTCCTCACATGTGCCCTAAATCTCCTTCTGTCTGTCTGTCAGGGTTCCCAGCTCGTTACCCCCTGCATGGAGGCTCAGGCCACTTGGCATTGGCAGTCAACACTATGATCTCACTCCCAGGTGGGAGGGGGGCTCTCATCCTCTTGCCTCCAAGTATATAAGCCTACGTGTGCTGAATAAAGATTGACATTTACCCTTTGGGTGAATGATCCGATCTCTCTCTGTGTGTGTGTGTCTGTTCAACTCCTAGGATAATGATCCAGAGTCGTGGCTGGTACAGGAAGCGCCCTGTATCGGGTGTGGGGATTCACAGAAAAGCGAGCAGCAATTGGAGGCACCGCTGAGATATTGAAGGAAAACAGCTATGTTCTGCCATCTGTGAACTCACTCACCCACGAGCGTCTTGGGTAAGTAAAGCCCATGGGAGTCACCCCACAAGAAAACTGACCAGTTTCAAAGTGTGCAAATGTGCAGGTGTGTAAAGGGGGTGAATTAGCTTGATTTTTAAAAGAATGGGTGCCGAAAGGTCTGATCCGAGCGAAAAGGCCAGTGGGCAGATCAGCTGCTGGATTTTGTAAAGAGGTTAGGCACCAGGATCAAGGTGAGGCAGCACAGGAGATCCTATAGACGATTTCAGGGCCCAGCATAAGCTGGCATGCTAGTAATAGCCGATGGCCATGTAACTGCAGGCCTCGGACTGATGGACGAACAAACACAGAGGGGAGGGAGCGGAACGGTGCCTGCCCGGAGCACGGTGGGCAGGGCCGCGCGTCCAGCGAAGGCTCCCAGGCCCAGGCTACCAGCGGGCCGCCCACAGGCATAGGGCCAAATATTTTCGCCATAGCTAGTAAGACAAATGGGCCCGCGGACACACACCACAGCCTAGGAGGCAAAAGAGCCTAAAAGAGAGAGAGAGAGAGAAAAAAATGTGGACAGACAGAGGCAGCTCCCAGAGCTGGGTGGAGGGCGAGGCTGGCGGGGATGGCAGGAGCTGCCTGCCCGACCTTGAGCCCTGAGCCGGTGGATGGGTAGATGGGGCTCCGGTAGATGGGTAGATGGGGTTCCAGGAGAAGGGCCAAGGCGGGCCTCCGCCTGCAGTCCGAGCCAGCAGAGCACCCTCCCTGTTCCTGAGCCCTGAGGCTCGTGCGCGCGGGCTCCCGGTTGATCCGGGCGGGGGCTGAGGGAGAAACCCGTGACTAAGGCCGGGCCAAACACACAAATGCCTTTAAGCTGACAGAGGCCACGAGCCTGCAGTTTTTTGGCAGGCAGTTGCCGCACTTGGGCTCGCTCAGAGGGCTGCCATAGCTGGGGAGCCGCGTGGGGCTGGACAAAAATGCCGACAGCAGGTTGCCCGTATCCTAGGCAACAGAGGTGGACCAATAGCCTGGGGCGGCAGGCAGGGCTAGCAGTGCCCAACTGCTAGTTCAAGGATTTTCCATCTAAATAGAGAGCTGGAGAGATAGTGCAGAGGTTGAGAAAGCTGCCTGCTCTTCCAGGGGTTGCAAGTTTGATCCCCAGCTGCCACTTGGCAGCTCACAACTGTCTTGTTTTAAATCTAATGTTTCTCCTTTTTAAAGAAAGGTTGTTTACACATTTTTAGAGGGCTCCAGGCTAGGAGCAGGAGAACAGTTTTCTCAAAATTATATTTTTTGGAGTAATAGCTCAACTGTGCCAGATTTAAAACGATTTATTTAAAACTTAAATCTCAACAATTTTAAGTTAGAGATTATTATAGGTTCAAAGGTTCCTTAATTATACAGGATTTTAAGTTTGCATTTTCTCATAGGTTAAAAATTATTTTATTCAAAACTCTGAATTTTCTTCATAAATTTAATGGACATTTACATTAAATTCATAGATTATCTTCAATAATATTGTCAATTTGGCTATCTTGGTACTGTCTTCACAAAAGAATAAAGATCTCTCCATTATCTAATGGCTTAAATTTCTTATAAGGTTTAAAGTTCTTGTTATACAGGTTTTTAAATTTATATAATTAGAGTTACTCTAGGATATTTTATAACATTTATGGCTATCTCATTTATCAGGCATGTTAAAAAATACATTTGAGTTGTTTTCAGATTCTATATTGATAAAGTAATTCTGCCATATACATGGTTAAACACATGTCCTTGTGACATGGTTAAACATCTTATGTTTATAGGCCCAAAAGAGGTATAACTAAATTTTGAGATGGTTTGTTGCCTAATTTTCTAAAATCCAGACTGTGCCAGTTTACATTTCCACCAATGGTGGAGGAGTTTCTCTTAAGTATAAGTTATGAGCAATATTTGATCTTGGTCATATCATTAAAATAAGATGGAGTCTCAAGAGTTTTTTAAATGTCTTTCAGTCATTTTTAAGTTTATCTATTGAGAGTTTTCAGTTTAGATTTATTGCATATATTTTTATTTAATTATTCTCTGGAGGACTATTTTCTGGAGTCCTTATATTTTTTATATGGATTGATGACTGATAAAGATTTTCCAAGTCTTTAGCCAGATATGTCTTGTTGACTGTTCTGTGCTATATGGAAGCTTCTCAGTTCTACAGATCCTATTAATTATTTCTCTAATGTTGATGGGAGACTTATGTGCCCCCATAAAGATAACAATTTAAATAATTCTATCCAATTGTGTGAGTGCTCATATACTGGATCAAATAATTATTTTCTGCCCCTGAAAAAGTTCCAGGCAGAGCTGATTCTAAAGATGTTTTGAGGTTGGCTATTCAGCCAAATTCTAAGGCCTGCTGCAGTGGCACAGGCCAATAGGATTTTCTCATTAAAACAGAGACCTACAGGTCTCTAAGTTTAAGTCCAGTCGGTGTCTATACTGGCTGAACTAAGTTTTGTTCTGAGTATTTTGTTACTCCCAATATACAATGTGGTCCAGTTCATGCATTAATTTGAGAAAGAAGTTTGTTTATGTCTCTTCCAGAAACGCTGACATCCATTTGGGTACTGCTACATGCTGTACATGGCTGTGCTGTACATCTGTCCAGAAACCTGAGGACAAAGCCTCTACTGTAGAGCTGGCAGTTTCCTGAAAAGTGATCCAGCGCCTGGATTCATATTCCCCCAGCTCCCTACAATTGATCTATCAGTCATTACTATATTGTTGTTGCTGGACAATTGCTGTACTACTGGATTTCCCCTTGATCTGTCAGTTATTGCTTGCTATCAGTTTTTCTTATCCTGTCAACTGATTCTGGGCACTATGAGTAACTTCTCAACACAGGCTGAAATGCCATGGCCATTCAATTTAAGCCAAATTCACAATTGGATACTGTAGTTAATCTTTACAAACTGGGTGTGGATTTTTGACCTCTGCTGGTCACAGAAATAGATTTTTGCTGTTTTTTCTTGAACCCCGGAATACAAAATTTGCTAATTGGCTGTCGTTTAGTCTGGCTAGTTATTCAAGGGGCTCCATTCACTGCTGCTGTAGCCCTACTCAAGGGGCTGTATTCTGAGCAGATTTTTCAGAAATTGTGCGGGTGCAATTTCCTTTGGGAATGCTTATATATGCTGGAGCGTGACCTTCATGATCTCATGAAGCCGGAGTCAGGACTACTCAGGTCAAGTCCTTTTGGCATTCGCCTCAAAATATCTTTCAACATAAATCTGGCTGGACTCAATGCATGACTAGTGAGCCTATGACGGGTAAGGATTGTATGGGAGGTGCCTCTGACCTAAGTAAGATAGGAATGTATTTTGATCTGAAATACTTTTCCCACGACGGGTAAAGAGCCTGCCTGATGCCATCACCCCCCAAGACAGGTGCTAGTCATCATATTTTATACAAAAGGGGGACATGTAGGGCCCTGTCTTCCCTGTTCCTTGAGGCCAAAGCACAGGATGCAAGAATTGTTTACGCTAACCAGCTTAGCTTCCCCTGCTCATTCTGGCAGCCAGAGGGAATGAGTTAAAAGCCTTGTTTCTGTCATTGCTATGATAATTTCACCTGCTAAGAAGGTCCTCACAGGTGCCCTAAATCTCCTTCTGTCTGTCTGTCAGGGTTCCCAGCTCATTACCCCCTGCATGGAGGCTCAGGCCACTTGGCGTTGGCGGTCAACACTATGATCTCACTCCCAGGTGGGAGGGGGGCTCTCATCCTCTTGCCTCCAAGTATATAAGCCTACGTGTGCTGAATAAAGATTGACATTTACCCTTTGGGTGAATGATCCGATCTCTCTGTATGTGTGTCTGTTCAATTCCTAGGATAATGATCCAGAGTTGTGGCTGGTACAGGAAGCGCGCCCTGTATCAGGTGTGGGAATTCACAGAAAGCGAGCAGCAGAATAGCATGCATGGTTCTGGGGATTTTGTTAAATTCACAGACCTGGTGTGAGAGACCAAGAGACCCCCAGGACATAAGAACTGGTTAATCTTTCACACCTTTTTCATAAGAACAGTTTGCTGCAGAAAGCACAGACAGCTGTGGTGTAAGTTTTCGAGAAGGCTTAACCGCAAGATGTTCTATACAGATAATAAAAGCAAAAACAGCTACTTCCTCTTTGACCTGGAGCACCAGGGGTCTGGTAGTTTTCTGTTCCCCTCTGCCCTCACCCCCTCCCTGCAAAAACTGCCTTATAAAAATGAAACCGTGCCAGCAATAAACGGAGCCTTGACGCATCTCAGACTGACTTTGTCTTTCTTTACGTGCTTGGCTTCCTTTCTCTTTCACCCCCCATTATTCTTAGGTGATACCTCCTCGAGACCCATAAATAACCTGGCCTGCTGGACAGGTCAAGTGGCGCCCAACGTGGGGCTCGAGGAACGGTGGTCGCCGGACAGCACCAATCAAAAGTGAAAGGCTCGGGCCCAGAGCATCTTTGGTAGAGACGTTCTGCATCGCTCATGCAGCGTCTTGAGGTAAGTTCTGCTGTTCAATTAATAATAGGGAAGTCAGCTTCTAAAGAGGCCCTCTTTATAAGAGAGATAAAGAGCATATTACGGGAAAGGGGAATAAGAGTTAAGAAAAAGTACCTCTTCCATTTTTTTCTGTTACACGGGGGAGAAATGTCCTTGGCTAATTTTGAATGTGCCAGACATTCACCCCCTGACATGGAATAAAGTAGGAAAAAGTATTAATGATCTTTTAAGAAATGGTGAAGAGGTCTCTGAATCATTTTTTTAGTTTTTATGGTATTTAGAGATATTTTTAAGGATTTAGGAAAGGAGGGGAAAGTATCTCACCTTTTAGCCCTTTATGAGGATTTTATTACTGGTGGACAGGAGTTGGAATTAAAGGAAGTGTCCCTGCCTTTTTCATTTAAAAGAGAGGGACCGGATTCTTCAACCTCCTCTCTGATGGATGAGAAGGTCGGAGACAAAAAAAAACTCCATCCACCACTGATTGACAAACCCTCCACACCTCCCATTTTTCCTCCACCCTCCCTATATCCAGTTATTCATAAGGACAAGGATGATGATTGGTTGGATCCTGCTGAGGAGATTGATTTGGAGAGGGAGGCAATTAAATATGAGAGGGAAAGACATAGTCCACCTATCGTAGCTCCCATAAGGACGCATGAGGAAAGAAATAATCTTTGGAGACTTAAATGGTCTCAGCCCCCTCCTTATGCACCCTCCCATGATTATCGGACTCAGCCATCAGCCCCTCCCTTCTCTACGACTTTGCCCTACCAAACTCCTGGCTTTGACAGCCTGTTGGCCACTAAACGGTCCCTTGCCAGCCAAATAACCCAGTTGAGAGGCGTTATTTCCCTGCAGAAAGAACTTAAAGATCTGACTTCTCAGATTCAGACCTTGCAGGTTGATTTATTGATACCATCATCGCTGCCCTCTGCACCACAGAAATCTCCAGATGAGCTCCCCCAGACCAGAGCTGCCAAAGCCCGTTTCTCCAAAACTCGTTCTGTTCCTGCCAAACATCGTCTCACCTTCCCGGTGATGACTAGATCTCAGGGAACAGCCCCTAGTGCCCAGGCAGAGTCTTCCACCTCAGACAATGAGGACGGGCAGGGGGAGGAAGAGTCTCGGTCTAAAGGGGAGGAGGAGGCACAGGAGGACACTCCAATGAATGGTTCTCGCATTGTTAAGACCCTTAAAATAAAACATTTAAAGGAATTACATTCAGCAGTTAAGAATTATGGCCCTGCAGCCCCATTTACACTTTCCATTTTTGAAGGATTGGGGCAAGGAGGAAATCTTATCCCCATTGAACAGGCAACGGTTGCTTAGTCAGTGGTCTCTCGTGCCCAATATTTAACCTGGAAGGCCGAGCTGATAGAAAAACTTGAAACCCAGGCAGATGTTAACAAACAAAACATGGCTACAGCCTCATGGACTTTGGATAAATTGACAGGACGAGGAAAATATGCAGCCGAAAGTAAACAACAAACGCTGCCTGTAGGGCTACTTAACCAACTCTGCACAAGTTGTTTTGGCCGCCTGGCGAGCCATTCCTCCAACTCTGTGGGCACTTCCCTTGCTAAGATCGTTCAAGGAGCCAATGAGCCCTATGTTCAATTTGTGGCCAGACTTCTGGAAGCCGCAGAAAGGATTTTGGGAGAAAATAGCACTGATGATTGATTATAAAACAGCTTGCATTTGAAAATGCTAATTCCGCTTGTAAGGCTGCCTTAAGGGGGCTGGAGAGATGGCTCAATGGTTAAGAGCACAGGAGACCTTGTTTTCCCACAAAGGCAATCAAAAGCTGGCACTTGCACAGGCTCTCTTTGTCCTAAACTTCTTGACGCTTGGTGAGCAAGGGAAATCGGCAGCTGAAAGACACTGGCACCCCCAGACTCACCAAGGATATGCCAGAGTGCTTTGGAAAGATCCTATAACTGGACTATGGAATGGGCCTGACCCAGTTTTTATCTGGGGGAAAGGTTCTGCTGCCATATATGATTCTAAGGAAAAAGGAGCAAGATGGCTCCTGGTCAGGCTGATTAAGCCCTTCTCTGACACCAGACCACAGCCACTCACTTACAGGGTACAGGACAAAGCCAAAACACCCTCCAGAGTTCCAAAGTCTTACAATGGAGAGATAAGGAGGGCAATACAGGAACTGTCACACCCTTTGTTGTGGAAGGCCTATCCATTAATCTTTGGGGAAGAGATATACTGACCCAGATGGGGGCCATTATGATGAGTCGTAATGAGGCTGTCACCAAAATGATGCTAAAAAACAGGGTATTTACCAAGAAAAGGACTAGGAAAGGAGGAACAGGGAATAAAACAGCCTATCACTCCTAAACAAAAGACGGATAGACGAGGCCTCGGGGAGGACCAGGAACCTGCTGCCTCTATTCATTCTTTTTCCTGAGGGCCACTGCTCCTCCTGCACTCCATGCTGAAAAAATAACTTGGAAATCTGATGATTCAGTATGGATAGATCAGTGGCCCCTATCTCAAGAAAAGGTTCAGGCAGCCCTATTGTTGGTGCAGGAACAGCTAGGTCAAGGACACCTTGAACCATCCACCTCCCCATGGAACACTCCCATATTTGTGATTAAAAAGAAATCAGGAAAATGGAGGCTCCTCCAGGACCTCAGGGAGGTTAATAAAACCATGGTACCTATGGGAGCCCTGCAACCGGGGATGCCCACACCCGTGGCCTTTCCTCGGGGCCATATTAAAGTTATTATTGATATCAAAGATTGCTTTTTTTCCATCCCGCTGCCACTTTTATGATTTAATTATTGAGAGAGGCGCTTTCTTCCACACCTGTGGGGCCTAACCCTGTCCTCCCAGAACAAAGGAGATATGGTGTGCGACGCCCTAAGCCTGCTCAGAGTCCACATCTAACCAGTCCTAAGCCTACTCAGATTTCACGTTTAACCACCCCCTTACCTCAGTCCCTTTCTTCGCCCATCCCCTTAGTTATCAGACCTTCTTATTATAAAGGGATGGCTATGATGGGGAGTTATTCTGTATATACCTTAAAACCCCGTGATTGTAACTCTCCCCCCCACCTCGGAGTGACCTTGTCAGAGGTCTCTGGAAAGGGACTCTGTATAGGAAATGTTTCTCCAATTTACCAAACCTTATGCAGCATTATTGAAAAGCCACCTGTTGTACCCCATTATTTAGTTGCTCCTTCTGGAGCCCATTGGGTATGCAGTACCGGTTTAACCCCCTGTGTCTTGGCTGCTGTGCTAAATTATGATTATTGTGTTTTAATAAAATTATGGCCCCCTGCAAAGACAACCTTTTCTCCTGATTTAGCTCCCAGAACGATTGATAGTTTGTTTGATTTTATTCAAGGAACCTATTTAGCGCTTAATACATTTAATCCTAATTTAACAAAAGATTGTTGGTTGTGCCTGTTAGCAGAACCCCCCTATTATGAAGGGATTGTTATTATTGCCAATGTATCCAACCAGATTTTACCCCCGCCAAGATGTAGAGTAACCCCACATCGGCTTACCTTGTCCAAAGTTACAGGATCAGGATACTGTTTAGGAAAAGCTTCCCAACATTTCTTTCCGTATTGCAGCAAGACCATTTTTCCCCATAAAGGACAATATTATCTTGTGCCTCCTGAAGGAACCTATTGGGCATGTAATACTGGCCTGACACCATACACCATGTGTATTTGCTAATAGCTTTAATATCTCAGGGGAATTTTGTATTCTGATACAACTTTGGCCCACTGTTAAATATTATTCAGAAGACATTTTGACACAAATGTCACATAGAATAAAAAGAGAACCCCTGACCATGACTACTGCCACTTTAATAGGAATCGGTGGCATAGCTGCTGGAATAGGGACAGAAACAGCTGCCCTACTGCAAACTAGCCGGTTACAGGAGCTACAAAGAGCAATGACAACAGATCTCAGAGCCATTCAAAAATCTATTGCGGCTCTAGAGAGCTTTCTCACCTTGCTTTCCGAGGTAGTTTTACAAAACAGGCGCGGGCTAGACCTCCTGTTCCTAAAAGAGGGAGGCCTCTGTGCAGCCCTGCGAGAAGAATGTTGTTTTTAAGCCGATCAGACTGGCGTGGTAAGGGAATCCATGGAAATTTTAAAAGACAGATTGGACAAATGTGAAAAAGAATTTGAACGGCTTGACAGCCAAAAGTCCTGGTTTTTCTCCTGGTTGCAGGGATCCCCTTGGTTTTCGACCTTACTCCCCACTATTATAGCCCCCCTGATTGTTTTTGCTGTCCTTCTCTCTTTTGGGCCTTGGGCCTTCAATCGTTTAACCCGTTTTATTAAGTTTTTAATAGATTTTGCCTTAAAGCCTGTTGAGGTTCATTATCACCAATTGAGGGTTGAAGAAGAGACGCCCTGTGCTGAGATGCTGCCTGCTTCTGCAATTGAATTGCTGCCCATGATTGCTGACCGACTGCCAGAGAATTCCCTTCCCTCTCCTCAATTCTTTTCCCATTCCCCTCTTAGATTTACAACACCCCCTAACCCAGGTCCAAGATGGAAATTTTGGAAAAAATTTTAAATTTGGCCATGTCAGATCTATCCCCATGGTGCCTTAAATTTGCATACCCCATGAGTAGAAGGCCGGAAAGTCAGTGACGGAAGAATTGTCTAAGCCTAGGCCCACCTAAGACAAGGGGTTCCAATGGGGAGGATGACCCAAAGACGGGTAAAGGTCTAGCATCACTCTTCTAACAGGCTCAGTCTCTCTCATGTTGGGACTTTGACGACAGCCACAAAGCTGCAGAACCCCTAATGTTGAGGCCTTGCATGCTGAGGGCTTGCTCCCATTGCACCAGCTTAGGCTCGAATCAATTTTGGGTTTGCTCCGGCACTAAATAATCGTCAGTCCCGGGTTATAAGTTCCAGCACCTGGATCCTAAATCCCGATTGGCTTATTTATATAAAAGAAAGGGGGAGATGTGAGAGACCAAGAGACCCCCAGGACATAAGAACTGGTTAATCTTTCACACCTTTTTCATAAGAACAGTTTGCTGCAGAAAGCACAGACAGCTGTGGTGTAAGTTTTCGAGATGGCTTAACCGCAAGATGTTCTATACAGATAATAAAAGCAAAAACAGCTACTTCCTCTTTGACCTGGAGCACCAGGGGTCTGGTAGTTTTCTGTTCCCCTCTGCCCTCACCCCCTCCCTGCAAAAACTGCCTTATAAAAATGAAACCGTGCCAGCAATAAACGGAGCCTTGACGCATCTCAGACTGATTTTGTCTTTCTTTACGTGCTTGGCTTCCTTTCTCTTTCACCCCCCATTATTCTTAGGTGATGCCTCCTTGAGATCCATAAATAACCTGGCCTGCTGGACGGGTCAACCTGGAAAGCGGCATTTAAAAGTTCCTGGAGTTAGCCAATAATCTCAGCATTTAGGACACTGAGATAGGAATTGCCATGAGTTTGAAATTAACCCAGGCTACAAACTGAGACTTTATCTCAAAAGATCAAATAGCAGGGCTGGAAAGATAACAGCAATTTAGAGCACTGACTGCTCTTCCAGACGACCCAGGTTCAGACCCCAGCACCACATGATGGCTCACAGTCACCAAACTTGATAAATGGATATTCATAGTAATATTATTTATCCTTTAGAAAATAATCATTTTGAAGCTCCTACTGAAATAAGAGTTAAGGATGAGCTTTGTTAAAATCTTTAGATAAAACGTTGATTGGTAGCTAAATTTTCTACATGGTACTAAAATGTTGATTTCCAGATTATTTGCTAGTTATTAGAATGGAAACCTGACCTTATATTCCACTATTTGGTTCTAAACCACCATAACTCATCAATCAGACTTAAGTTACAAATAGTGGAAAATTGTGGAAGGAAGTGCTTTTTTGCACAGATTGGCAAATACCTACATAGAACTAAGGAAGACCTTCTGAAGGCAGGATCTGAAGAGTTAGACACCTGGAAGGCAACTGTAATAAAGTGTGTAGAGGATGACCATTGGCCCAACAATGCTGAATTATGCATCACATTATTTTATACAAATATATACACTAACAAACTATTACAGTATCAGCTCATAGATTGGCAGCCGTCTTATTTTAGAGTTTTTTTTTCAGTTTTTGCCCTTCCAAGTACCACATCCTGAAAACAAAAAAAGTGATGCTCTCCAGCTCAGTAAAATGATCTTTGTACCTTTTCTTCTGGTCCTCGCCTGTCTGCTTCAATCCTGGAACTGGTGCAGGAGGCCTTGACAAGCAAGGAAAAATGATAACAGGAGTGCCACTTGTTCCTCGGGGTTGGCTGCTTCCGGAATCAAGGAGCTCTGAGCTGGATATGAGGCTTCTTTTTCTTTCTTTGGGGGTTTTATTTTATTTTATTTTAGGGGATGGTTATTGTATAACTCTGTATAGATTAAAATAATTTTCTCATAAAGTGATTGAATTGTATCTTACTGCTACATCCACGGCTATCTTGCCAGTGTAGCAGAAATGCTGACTAGGCAGGCAAGTGTTGCCGGAGAATTGGGATCCGCGCTCCACGGAGATGAGTCCTGGGCTGCCCCGTGGCAATCAGTTGTGGTGTAATGCCACCTGAGTCGCCATTTGTATTGACTTGACCTGACTGTCCTTGGAAGCCATATGTCTGTCTTTTCTCTTGTCTGTGTGTTCTTTGTGATTCTTGCATATTGCTAACAGATCAGACTATTCCAGGCAGTTGCGGATACAAACAAGACTGCTGAGGACATTTTTGAATTCTGCTCCACTATTAATTAAAGCCTTAAAAAGTAGCCAGTTCTGGGAATTGCCAGAATCATCATTAGGACAATTCCTTGATGATGTGGAACAAAACGAGTTAATTTTACTAGGAAAAACCTTAGAAGCTTTAGGCATTTGCCTGAAAAATATGTACAGTTGTAAATAGAAGGTCTATGAAACCTTTCTTATGGGAAGAAAAAGACCTAGCCTAAGCTGAAAATATCTGAGCCTGAGAATTGAGAAGGGAGGAGAGTTGAGGTTAGTGATACAGAGTAAACTTCAGAGAGATTCAAGACTATGTATTAGAAATTTCCTAGCAGTAAGCTTTCCCAGGGAGATAATAGCCTTTTTCTTTCTCACTCAGGCACACAAGGTCACTTAGCACAAATCAACCAGCCACCTGCAAGCCGATAAAGATGGTCTAGCTCAAGGGCAGTGGTCTCTCTGAAGGCAAGAGGAGAGAGTTTGTTTTGCAAAGTGTGAGAGAGCAGAAGTCCTTGTGCTCTTGTGCTCAAGTCAAAGCATCTTCAAAGATTCTTTTTGTAAACTGTTTTATGCTGTTCTTTTCTGTTTTATGATTTGATGATGTATGCCTTTGCCAAGTTCTTTGATTGTAAAAAAAAATATATAATTCTGCATTGAAACAGTAAAAACGCAGCAGCATTTTCAAAATACATTGAGAGTGACTGCCTGTCATTCCTCCGCTGTATCCTGATTTCTCCTGTGCCTTCGCCCTGATTCCCCCACGGTCTGAGTGGCTCCCCTGAGCCGGTCCGTAGCATATTACAATAAAGATGAAAATTTTTAAAGAAATATGTAAGGAAGGATTTTTTTTCTTAGATTGGTCTAGAACATTTCATGCCTAAGACACCAAAGAGTGATAGTATCTGCCTGGAATAGAGTAAAGGAATGGATAGTACACATGAAAACAGCAGTGAAGCAAATCTGATTCTCATTCTCTATTTGTATCTGAATTACAAAACACTAAGAATGTTCATCCCATCCTTCCCCTCGGGATCATTCAATATAACCTCGGATAATACCACAAATAGTTGAACCTAGAACCTCTTTGATGCAGGCAAGCACTCTGCCGCTCAGCTATATACCCAGTGCTCATCTGCTTTTGTGTGGGTGTTCTATAAATTTTCACATTTCTATATAACCTGTTTTCTTTGATAACTTCATATATGTATATAACACATCTGGTTACTTCCCTCTCTTCATTTCCTTCCCACATTTGTTTAGCCCCCACCTCTTTGTAGATCTTACATTCTTGCTTTGTTTTGTCTTGTGACTCACTGATTTTAACCAAGAATATATCTATGCAACCATAGGTTTCAAACTATCCATTGGGGCCTGGTGAGCTCAACTTGTGGATATGTAACTGAAGAAGATAGCTGCTTTTCCTCCAGAATCTACCCAGTTGTTCACCAGAAGTGTGGTCCTATGGATACTTCTAGCCGTGATCGACTAGCGACAGGTCCAGTTTTGTGAAGGTCTGATAGTAGCAACTTGAGTTGCTGTGAGATGGTTGTAGTAACTGTGATGCCCAGAAGGTACCATTTTACAAGCTTCTCCTTGTTGGGTCCCTAGAGGACAGG
Organism: Myodes glareolus; assembly: GCF_982192425.1. Taxonomy (NCBI): domain Eukaryota; kingdom Metazoa; phylum Chordata; class Mammalia; order Rodentia; family Cricetidae; genus Myodes; species Myodes glareolus. The sequence goes on along the minus strand of NC_142032.1, from coordinate 18,217,681 downwards.
CCTTCGCACCCCCACTTGATCTGTTTTGCACTCTTGCAGTTGGTTGAAAACAGGAACAAAAACAGGAACCATCTGTTGTTTTCAGCAATGTTTCTAAGGATGTTTACCCCTAAACCATTGAGTTATGGTGATGAGCTTCCTGCTTTTTCTGTCTTGGCCTCCCCTGCTGAGGGCTATATATACTGTGTGAGAAAGTGGAATCAAGGCTTGTCTGCAGAACCTGAAGTTGTGTTGCGTGTTAATCCCGACACAGAAGAACGTGTGTCAGAAGAACGACAGTTGCCGCACTGGCGCGGCATCTCCTCACTCCAGATTTTACACTCTTTCTGCTTTCTCTCCCTTGATGTTCCTTGAGACTTAGAAAAGGTGGTATAAATTTCCTGTTTAGGACTGAGTTCTCAACCATCTCTTAATACCCAATGCCTTGAGCAGCCATGAGTCTGCATCAGTGCAGTTCCCTGCAAAGAGAAACCTCTCTAGTTAAGGCCAGGCATAGTAGGGTCTAAGGGTATACACATAAAATGTTTAAAAGTCAGTTTGGCGCCATGTCATGTTAGCTGGACAGCTGTAGTTAAGCTTCCTCTCAAAGCCTAAAAGCTCATCAGTTGTGGGTTTTTTGTCTCATAGTCATAAATTTGTGGCCATCTTTACTAGAAAATGAGAAAAGCGCGGGGAGTGAAACTGGAAGAAACAAATTGTGACGACATTGTTCGAGCCTCTTGACCTATCTACAGCTAGATCCTTTCATCAACTTTTCTATTAAATTTAGAACTTTAAAAAAAAAAAAAACAACAACTCCAGTTTGATAGGGATCTCTGCTACTTGGAACCAAACAAAGCTTGACTAAATTACTAAGTTGCCCTCTCTTCATTGACTGATGAGAACAACAGTCAAATTTGCAGCATTTATGTAGATGGAAGCTAATGAATTTTGCACAAATGGCTTGTCCCTTGCTTAAATATTTCCTATCCTTTTCATTTGTATTTTTGTCATACTTTATGTATTTTTAAAAAACCAAGACACGTTGGGCCTTATTAAGGAAGAACTTGTATCATTTGAGATGTCAGAAAATTTGCTTCTACTTCTGGATGCCCTTCTGAAAGTGTTTCTTTCTTAGTATATGTTATATTTAGAGATGAGTCCTGAAGATAGCAGTCATCTCACACATATGCAAGAATAAAGCTGAGGGCTGGAGAGGTGGCTCAGCAGTTTAAGAGCACTGGCTACTCTTCCAGAGGTCCCGAGTTCAATTCCTAGCAATCACATGGTAGTTCATCTATAATGGGATCCAATGCCCTCTGCTGTCACCCAGGCAAACATACAAGTAGAACACTTATATTTACAAAATATGTTTTTTTTTAAAAAAGAATAAAGCTCAAAATCAGAGATGTGTATGAAATAGAGCCACTGGAATTCGGTGAACTGTAATCTCTCAGGGTTTAGTTAGTTAGTTAGTTACAGAAAGCAAATATTCAAGTCACTTTGGTTTAGTCATAACCTTTGCAAGTGGCCCTAAATTATCGGAAGAAACAATCCTCTCCCAGTCCAGCTGTTGCTAAGGGTTGGGAAAACTAAGGCTCTGTAGTATGTCAATAATTTGCAAGAGATAGCTTATCTTTGGAAATGCAACCTCACCAGTAAGGTAAGTCTCTTGGTTTAACTGAGTTCAAAGGCCTCAGAATTTCAATGGAGTTCATTGAAGCCACTCTGAGTTTAAGTCTGTTTCTCAGAGAATGCACTCTATACCTGAGATTGCTCAGAAGCCTGTTGTTTCTGTGAAGATAAGACACTGTTACATACGTCATCATGTTTGCCTATTTTGTAACTCATTCTCAAGAGTCTAATCACAAGATACTGAGGAGATAGTTCTTCCTGTCTCTGGAGGCCACAGGGAAATGAACTCTCTTAAGTAAATGATGATATAACACAGTTGTCTCTCATGTCAAAGTCATGATTTTGAGAACAGCATCTTTTAGCTCGAATATGTTCGCCCACACTTTACCTGCTGCTCACTCTTTAGATACTGCCTCCATAGTAAAAGATTTAAAAATTCAATTTTAGGTTTCCAGGGTATCATTTAAATAAAATGTGGGCTTCTTAGTTCGAATGCCTTAAAATTACTGGTTGATAGACCACCAAAGGTGACTTCAAGCACATAAAAGCAAACTGCTAACAAAGTACTTGCAGATGTCTACATGTGTGTGGGGGCATATATAAACACACGTGATGTCTACATGTGGGGGGCATATATAAACACACGTGTTTTATAGACTTGGCAGTAGGCTCACAAAGACTTGTCTAGCAAACTTTCCTGAGCATACCAATTTGGCCATTTTCATGTTGTCAGTTCACATTACTGTCTACAGTAAGTCTAGTCATCAGCTGTAAGAATGTTATTTGAGGCCAGGCAGTGGTGGTGCACGCCTTTAATCCCAGCACTTGGGAGGCAGAGGCAGGTGGATCTGTGGGTTCAAGGCCAGCCTTGTCTAGAGAGCGGGTTCCTGTCTCAGGGCAGGAGGGGGAGTGCATTTGATAGCTAACATTCATAGGAGGCATATGTCAAGGCATTGCTTTTTGCTGGGATTTAACTTCTTTGTCTAACAAATACTTTGCTCACCAGGTCACACCAACGATGACTTGGGGAGCTAATATTCTACACTCTTCAAATCCTGTCATTTTCTTCAGTTGTCTAGTTCTGAAAGTAATGGCTATTAATTTCCTGCTAGGCAGGCCTGTATTCCCATATACTTGGGGAAAAGGCATGAGGGTTGCTTGAACACAGGAATTTGAGGCCAGTCTGGACAATCTAGTGAGACCTTTTCTCAAGAAAAATTATACAATTTACTTGCACTTAATGCTAGTGCAGTTATATGTTTGTTCATGACGTTATAGCTTAAAGCACCCTCTGTGGGTTTGTTATTTATGTCAGATAAAATTTCCATCTGGCTACTTCTTATCAGTATTTGTTTTAGAAATTCCTTTTTGAAGAATGACAAACCATGTTTCCCTACTCCCTATATTACCTTCTGTTTTTCAGAACCCAGAGGGTCTCTTTCCTTCTAGGGCGTATCTTCTCATGCTAGTCTGTTTGCTTCTGTTGTGTTATGATTTGTCAAGACTATATTTTATGGGATGTGTGAAGTCAAGATCTTAGAAATCTTTCATATGTTGATGTCTTGCTTTCCAAAGAACACTGTATAGGACATCCCATTCTGTCTAGTGTGTCAAAGGTTAAAAGCTGCTTGTGATCTCAGCACTTACAGGAGCCTAAAGCCTGAAGATCGGAAGTTCCAGCTAGCTGGGGTTACACAGTAAGAGTCTGTCTCAAACAAACAACAAACCCTCCCCCCCCCCCCAAACGCACAACCTCTAAACACAGGTGTATTCTTTGAATCTACTAGGAATATAATTCTGTGCCATTGATAACTTTTATAATTTTTATTGTTTTAATTTTGTGTGTGTGCACATACCAGTGTGCCAGGGCATGCCTCTGCAGAGCAGAGGGCAACTTTGTGGAGTTGATTCTCACCTTCCACCATTATGTGGGCTCCAGGGAATGAACTCGTGTTGTCAGGCTCTTGTGGCAAGCACCTTGGCTTACTTGCAACTTTTATGATTTTTAAAAGTATGAATGTAAAGGCCACATAAACTTTCTTTTAGTAATTACCCTATTTTGGGGCAAGCTTTAAGTCTAACTTAAAGAGTTCATTTATTATTAAAATATGTTCTCTACAATTTATCCCTCAGGAAGAATTTCACTATATTCTAGGTTTTAGTAATTGAAAGGAAAATAATTTCACAGTAAAAATATTAAAATGATGCTAATTATTATCTGAATATATCTCTTTGATCCTTGGATGTGTTTGTTTGTTCTTTTAAGTGCTATACTTAAAACTCAGGGCCTTGCACATAGGTAAGTGCTCTACCACTGAACTACACCCTGGCCCTCGGCTCCTGGATATTCTACAACAAACAACAAAATCACTGTCATTTTAGCAGTATGAAAGTGTCCATATTACCTTTTACGGGAGAAATTATTTTGCTATTTCATAGTCAAATTTTTTTCATGGTAAAAATTTTTAATTTTTGTCTAGGTAAAAGATTACTATTCTAAATTTTAAATTATGACAGAAAAAGCAATCTTTTTACTGTTGCCTTTTTACTCAGGGTGTCTGAGCATTACACAAGAAAGAAAACCTTCCTTAGATACATCGCTAATCATTAACCAAAGTGCAAAATTCTTAGATTATCTTTGTCAATGAACTTCTGTAAATTTTTAAAAAGTTCTTTACTAACTTATTCAATTAATAACTTATTAGTCGGGCTTTGATTGCTACATACCGATACTATAGTACATTTTTCTCCTGAGTCATTATGATTAACATTATTTGTCACTTAATTGTGTCTGCATGATTAGTTATAGTGGTATATCAGCAAGCGAGGATGTGTCTTGATGAAATTTCATTCTGCAAAGTCTCACAAACTAGGATTGCTCTGTCAGTGGACAACAGAGCCTCCTGAGATTATTATTGTCGTATGCATCACTGCGCTGACTGCAGTATCATGTGGTAAAGGCTCTTTTTATATGCACACCCTGGGCTGTGGAAAGGCTTTCTTGGAGACACATAGAAGATTTGGTGGCTGGAGTTATAGCAGGATGGTAGAGAGCTCTTGCTTATCCTGAATAAAGTCCTAGGTTACATTTCTACAACTGAAGAAGAAAAGAAATGAAGAGAAATCCTCTAACATCAGACTAACTTTCTGACTCCTTTTCTGTGTCTTGTAACCCTTTGTAGCGCAGCCTTTAAATATGAGGAGCCCTTAAAAGGAGAAAATTAATTAAGTAAATAAAAAGCCTTACTTGAAAGAATTGGAGCGTTTCTAAAATTCTGCATGTGTTGGACTTAGATCACACCTTCGAGGTTCTAAGAGAGTTTCTAATGTAAAGAAATCCTGTTGTTTGTCTTTAGGAAAAGGGAATTGTAATACTATTTTTGTCTTTTGTGTAAATTTTGTATTTACTGAATCTCAAAACCTTACAGATTTTCTAGCTGAACCTTGTCCCCAAAGTAGATATCCTTCCTTGGGTCTTCTATCTCATTTGAGAGTGGAAGACTAGTTGGTATTTCTGTATATAGATATGGAACATTATTCTTTGTAACTTGTTGGATGTAGAATAATTCTTTTAGGCTTTCTGAATCTCAGATTCCTGATTGATAAAACAAGAATAAAAATATCTCCCTTATAGGATTGTTGAAAGAAATAAACGAAACAAGAAGGGGTGCCTCATGTAAAGATGCATTTCCTGTTTATGAAGTCTGTAATGGCCAGACATATGGAGCATACCTGTCATTTCAGCGCTCAGCAGGCTGAGGCAGGAGGCCGTGTCTAGCTACCCAGAGAAACTCTGTCTAAAAATCATAGAAAAAAACATTGTAATGGTGCTGACATGTTATAGATATCCATTAAATGCAAGTTTTCTTAAATCCTGCCAGCCATTCGAAAAAAAATGAAGGTGGGCTGGTAAGATGGCTCCGAGGGGAAAAGCGTCACACAAACCTGACGACCCGAGTTCAGTCTCAGAACTCACAAAGAAAGGAGAGAACAGACTCCTAAAAGCTGCCCCTGACCTCCGCTATATGTGTGCAGTGGTTTACACCACCAACACTGCTCACACACAACACACAGCTCACATGTGCACAATGCATCTCACTCACAAACAATAATACTAATTAATAAAAAGCTTAAAATGACAAAGGTGAGGAGAGCTTTTATTAGAGCCTCACAGAATACCTGTTACTTCATTGTTCATATCTTTGACTATATAATTGTTCAACTAAAGATCCATGTTGTCTAATCTTAAACTGTTCAGAAATCATGATATATTTTGTCAAATTCTTTGCTGAACTCATCATATACGCCTGCTGGTCATTTAAATGATCTAGACGGTCAATGACCAGCATTAAAAAAAAACTATAATAAGATATTTAAAATATCAGTGTGAAAAATCAGCTTAATTAGTGACTTAAAACAATTCACTTTCCTCATAATTCTGTGCTCTGACTGGGTGATTCTTCCGATGATCTCTTCTGGAATTACCCTTGGGTCAGTGTCCAGCTGAGAGGCGGATGGTCCAGGGAACTGTCAATCAATGTTGGACCCCAGCCAGAACAGTCAGGATGAATCACTCTATCTGATCTCATTTCTACGTGGCATCTAATTTTTTGGTATTTCTGTCCTTGTTGTAGTTCAACATTTTAAGAAGTGAAATGCAAGTGAGAGAGCCCATGAGCTCCAGGGCTGGGGCCTCATGACTTTACCCAGCATCATTTCTGCCCCCTTTTCCCGATGAGAGCAAACTCAGACACTCAAAAAAGGGGAATGCCAATTTTTCTTATTATTAGAAGAATTGTAAAATTTTCATGACCAAAATTTATCACCACCAGTCAGGTATTTCTTGGCATACTCAGCTTTTTTAACCAAATGCCATCTATTCCTTTAGAAATTAGCACCTTCTAAAGAGTGGCAGCCAGTGTTCTCACCACAGTAGGGCCATCTCTGAATACCCTTGGGTTCTTGTTGGTTATCACAGTGTCTGCTGAGTTTAGCTGCTTCTGGTCAGTACCACTGTTGTTTTTGACTCAGGACGATGGCAAGTGTGACAAAGCCCTCAGTTTCGGAAAAAAAATCCATTTTTGTGTTGTATTTTTCTAGAAGAAAATAAAAATGGGATATATGCTGCAAAACTTATAAAAATTTAGACATTTTGTTTTGTAAACTATGTACAAAGATTTTTTTTACAGACTATTCTAAATCAAGAGTATCAAGACATACTTACTGACATGCTAAACACCATAATTTAGAGGATTATGTAGAATTATGTTTGTTATCAACACACATGCAAGCATGGTCTGAAGCTGAATAGCAGGACTCATAACATCTTATTTCAGTAAATAAGAATATAAGCTATGTGTGGTGGACTCAGGAGGCAGAGGCAGGCAGATCTCTGTGAGTTCCAGGTCAGCCTGACCTACAAAGTGAATTCCAGGTCAGTCAAGGCTACACAGTGAGACCCTGGCCCCAAAACAAAACAAAAACCAAGATATATTAAGGTTAACTTGTTTATATTATCATCAAAACAGTGTGTGCTTCACATGGAGAAAAAGGACAATACAGGGTTGGCATAGAATTTCAGTTCTGTGAGGCAGGAAGTTCTAGAAATTGGTTAACAATGTGAGTCCACTTAGCACTGTTGAATTATATACTTAGAACCGGTAAAGATGATAAATTTTGGTATGTACTTTTAAATGTTAGTATACAAATAATGCTTAATAATTATTGAAAAAATACAAATAGAAAAGAAAAACAACCTACAGTCCTAACTAAGCTAAGATTAACATTTTATTGCCTAAATTATATGTGTATATAAAAAATGCTTTCTGCTCTTTTATATAACTTGACCTTTTCAAATAAAGTTTATATTATTTTAAACCATGTTTTATTTTTACTATATGTTCTTAATTGAAAACTCAGAGAAATGCATATTTAACATTTCTATGAACTCTTAACAGAGCTCAAATGGAAGCAAAACTCCACATGTAGGGATGCATGTCCCTCCCTTGACCTTGGGTAGGTAACTAAACTCAGGAGAAGAAAAGCTTCCTGGGCTCCTGCCTTCCAGCTGTACTGACATCTTTGATGGGTTCCTTCTGTATACGGCCACACTACAGGGCCTTTGGGGAGCCAGCAAGCCTCCCTGTACCTGGAGATCCCTGCACATGTTTATCCACTGGGATGACATCAGCATACTTTCATCAAAGTTAACTATTAAGTGGTTAGGATGAAAGGTCAGTAACCCTGCCTTTAGCTGAGGCCTGAGAATGGGAAAGGCGCGTCGCCTCTCGTCACCTGCCTTCCTCCAGGAAACGGGTAAAGAAGCAGCAGCACAGGCATAGGAAAGGCTTCGTCACAGAGGCGCTCTGGAAGTCAGAATGGAGGAGTTCTGCAACTCTACTTTTTGGGTGAGGAATCACGTTTATTCTTATGCTTTCTCTTCTCCAACTCAGGCAAACATGGCCATCAGTATGAACCAGTAAATTTAGAAGTGTATTTGGCCTAAAGTTTAGTTTGTTGAAGAAAAATAATTCTTAATTTCTCCACATGATCGCACTGTCTAGGAAAGATATTACAGTTTATTCTTACGCTGTTTATTGTCTGCAGATGATTTTTGTAGACTGAGTAGTGGCAGAAGCACCTTCTGTCAGAGAAGTGGAGGAAATGCAGTTTCTTCTGTGCTAGGAATGGAATTGTTAATTACAGTCGTAGGGCGGGAGGAAAAGGAGAAGCATGTCTGAACCTTTTTGGGATGTTTCGATGCTGAGATGATAACAGTGTGGTCTAGAGGTGCTGTCAACTGAGGGTGTGGATTATGAGTTGAGACCAGGATTATAAATTTGTGCATTATGAGCACCGAAATAGCCTTTATTTGTCTTTTTGAGACAAGGCCTCTATAGTACCAGCTGGCCTGGAACGCTCTATGTAGACCAGGTTGGTCTTGAACTCACAGAGATCCACCTGCCTCTGGAGTGCTAGGCTTAAAGGTGTGCTTGTGGTGTGTCAGCATACCTGGGCTGAGATCATCTCCTAGCTGTTAGAACTGGAGAACGCTGTCTTCAGAGAAAGAAAATGCACTGGAGAAATGTTCAGGTGTTTGGGGAGGGGGTTAAACAAGAATAGCTGCACTTGGAGAGCCATGGAGGGCTGGGATTTTCAAGGCAGACACATCACCAAATGGCTTAGTGGATGGAGAGTGAGACTTTGAGTGTTGCCTGCACACTCTTAACATCACACTCAAATATGCTAGGTGAGTTTTCTGAATTCTAAAGTTTGGTGACAGTCCATCGTGAAAAGAGGCGCAGTAATGACATCACAGACAGTCCTTAATCCATTAGGAAGAACTCAAGCCGCCAGACTTCCATGGCCAGGACATGAAGTCTATTAGAAGGTAGCAAGCCATCTCTTGAGAACCCCCTCTGAGAATTATTCAGTAAATCATCTTGGCAGGCAATTTAACTTCCCCCTTTAAAGCATCAGTACCAACAGATCTGCAAAATCATTTGAAAGAATTGATGAAGAAAAGAAAAATCTACCTTTTCCTGATTACAATACAGGAGCTGATACCTCCCTATGAACCCATCCCCAAAGACTCTTTCTTTATTACATGCAAAGTATCCAAAAGTTAATTGTCATTCCTGCCCTGCAATACACTAGGTCCCCTTGGATTTGATATAAGCCTTCTCAGCCATAATAATATGATTAAATACTCTGTCCGGTACTACCTAGTTATATGTTCTTACCCCTGGGGAACTAGTCTCCCCTCTGGATAGAGGAATAGGCTTCTTCTTCCTATAGTTTGATAAAAAGTTTAATGAATTTTACACAGACTAGTCAATGTAGAAAGTCAGTTAAAATCGCATGAAGATAAGTTTTTAGAGATGGGATTGCCTGGAAAGCCCCAAATATCAATAAATGATAAATTTGTTTGAATGTAATATACTATATTAATGATGAACACAATATTACAGGTAGTTAAAAGGTAAGGCTTGCTATAGACATGGGGCTGAATTTAGTTGTTTGGAAGCCTGTGGAGTACACTGGGAGAATGGACATCATTTAAAAAGTATGAAGATGCATCCAACAATTTTTTCCTTTTGGTCCCCAGAATAACTCATTACTGAACAGACCAGATGCAGACCTGACACTTTGCTTTGAACAAACTGTTTTCATGTGGATTCCCTTGGGCTTTCTTTGGCTCTTGGCCCCTTGGCAGCTTTTCAGTGTATGCAGATCCAGGACGAAGAAGTCATCTATAACTAAATTCTACCTTGCTAAGCAGGTACAGTAACTCCGCTGTTTTCACACTCTAGGTCCTTGGTGCAGAGGTGAGGCACTTTCTCTTTTGGGTCAGTGTCTTTGTCCCAGTCTCTGACAGTTTGCTGAGTAATACCATTTCAAGCAGAGCCTCGCTGTCATCCTGCCTATGTCTCACTGGCCATATTTCTTAGTAGCTTTGGTTTTTGTATAAGAAGAGTGACTCTGAATTCCTGTGGATATTAGGTTCCCTAAGCACAAATGAGGGGTCAAATTAGAATCACCTTTATGCATTTCAGATGTGAGCAATGGGTCAGCCATCTTTAAGCTGCTGTGGTAAATCTGGGCTGTAGTTCAGTTGCCACCTGCCACGAGATGCGGATGAACTATATAATGTCATCTTTTGCGCCAATTTAACCATCACTTCTTTCCCAAAACTCAGATCTGAAATGGGTTTTTACGTTTTTCCAACGTGTTTCCCCAGTCAGGATGCCCAGCGTGGTGGAAAGAGGAGGGGCTAGTGTGCGTGGAGGCAAGCCATAGCAGGGCAGAGATGGGAAGAGTGTGGACATAGCAGAGCTCCCAGAAGGAACCCAGGGAGTGGTCTTGGGATGCCGTGATGCTACCTTATAAGACTGTCTGTTGCTTACACTGCTTTTTACCTCTTTCTTCTTCTGCCTGTTCTCATTTCTAAAGAGGATTTTAGAAGGGCAAATTCGATTCCTTTGCTTAGTGAGCTTCTGTACCTGTAGCCTATTGCATCCTGGGACATAACGGTGAAGAAAGTGGGATTCATGCTCAGTTTAAACACTGTTTAACTCGAAAGCGCAAATCTCTATAGAGAAGAAAAACCAGTGTGTTACCCCATTCCCGTACTCCTGGTCTGCCCGTCTGAATCCAGTCTCTGGAGAACCATTTAAAATTTGTGCTTTAAGTTTTTTGGTCCCGGTTCCGTGAGTTGCAGGCATAGATTTAACTTCTTAAAAATTTCAGAATTGGCTCCTCCTTTCAAACAGTAGAAGCATAATTCACTTTTTCTGTGACTATCTCCATTCAGACTTCAGCTTGCTTTTCTTCTCAGCCTCTCTTCTCCCTGCCTTTGTGCTGTTTTGTTCTTTGACTTTCTGAGCTGATGCCGCTCTGGCTGTTTGCCCATTGGGATGGTGCTATTTCATCTGGACTTAGTGAGTCTGCTTGAGCAACGTGTAACCAGCGGACTCCCCGGGGTTGTTTGTTTAAAGATTCGTCTTCACTGAAGGACACAGACAACAGTGGGTACCAAACTGATAGCGGCTGCTGTGGAAATGCTGAAGTAGGTTCCTGCGGTACACCAAAATCAAACAAGTTTAAACCAGTAAGACACGGGGTTTAATTACAGAAGTATAAGATAAAACATTGCCCAACTTGTCCTCAAAAGTTCCAGCAGGCAAGAACAAGATAAGAGAATGGATTTTATTCCAGGGTGGAGGAGTTTATCGAAGTAAACAGGAAAAAATCTAGCAAAAATGGCGGTCTCATATTGGAAAGGGCTTCTAGGAGATATAATCCCTGAAAGTGTTGAAACCTACATTAGGTGTTCTGTCTGTTCATGAAGTGCTAGAAATAGACACCCTCAATAATAGGTAGATTTAGCTGGAGAGCCTCGTCATTCATAAAGTACCAAGAAAAAGAGAATCTTGCAATGGGAGAAGTATTAAATATGAATGAATAATATTCTCCTCTTCTTTAATACCAATGAGATACATTGCTTTATAGAAAGTTGCATTTTTACATGCATACAAGTTACATTATATGAACTCAACAGGTTATGTTTAGCAATATGAGTGTATATATGAATACATATATGCATGCAATAGCAATTAATGATTAAAAGAGACCTTGGCTTTGAAGGAGGGTGGGGAGGGGCATATGGGAGAGTTTGGAGGGAGGGAAGGGAAGGGAGAAATGTTGTCATTAAATTATAGTCTCAAAGATAAGCAACAACAAAAAAAGGAAGTTGAGTTTTAGAAAGTTTTAAAGTCCTTGTCTGAATTCTGACAAACCAGAGATCAGGATCAAAGAATATTAGGTATTTAATGAACACTAAACAATTGTGTGTTTTCCTGTTGCACACAATAATAATTGTATCACTCTGATACAGGCCAGATCCACACCGCCGTATACTATCATCTGTTCTTTTTTTTTTAAAGAGATAAAAACGAACAAATCAAAAGCAAAAATTTCTTCTTTGTTCTCCTCCTTTGAAGTCCTGTTCTGCAGAGGCCTCAGTGAGAATGATTTTGATAGTTCTATCTGTATCTGCCAGGGATGCACCTACGTCTATCAAGTAACAATTGATGTGCTTCTGCCCAGGAAATGGATGTGGTGCTGTGGCAGGGGCTGGGAAGGAAAAAGTAGCTGGCAGACCTTCTACTCCCCTACAGTTGTGCATGCGTGCGTGTACACACAGACACACACAGACACACACACACACACACACACACACTGAACACTAAGGTTCAGTCAAGTCTTCCAGTTCTGTCCCGTCCTGTTTCTTCTCATGTTTCCAGTCTTGTTATTTTGGATTTGCCCCCCTCAAACATTTCTTCTACTTGTTACTTTTGTACTTAGGTTTAAACTCTACCTCCTGATGCACTTCTGAAAAACATTAGATGATTAGAGCTCTCAAATTTCTTAGCTTCTTCTACAGGAGAATGTTGTCAAATGAAGCTTTTGAAAAAACTAACTGTAAAGTCTCTAAATCTTTGCATCTTTAAGGTGCTCTTATGCTTACAAAAGTCTAGCTCCACCATTTTTGCGCTGGAGATTTTGCTGTATTTCCCCTTCGAATCTTGTGTTACTAAGAATTCTTATTCCTGTGATCCTTGCTAGCTGCTTTTTATTCTTTATAGTTTGAAATCTCATGAGTCTGATTTCATACATCTTTACCTGTTCAATGTGCCATCCAACCTAAAGACTCGTAGCTTTCCTATTGCTGAGAAATTTTTATGTTACTCTTAGCGTCTTTCTTCTATTGGAAACTCTGTGTCTTCAGATTTCTTTTAGATAGATGTTGAAGATCCATGATGGATTTTTTTTATAAAAGTTTATTAATTTATAAAAGTTTCCATTTCCGTCCCTCCTCCCAACACCCTCCCACTCCCCCCACTCCCTCTCCTCCTCCCTCTCCATCCCCCCAGAGCAGTCAGGGTTTCCTGCCCCATGGGAAGTTCAAGTTCCTCCCCCCTCCCTCCAGGTCCAGGAAGGTGAGCATCCAAACAGACTGGATCCCAAAAATCCAGTATATGCAGAGGAAACAAGTCCCAGTGCCATTGTCAATGGCTTCTCAGAAAGTCCCCGTGCCAGCCACATTCAGAGAATCCGGCCACATTCAGAGAATCTGGTTGGATCACGTGCTCATTCAGTCCCAGTCCAACTGGCCTTGGTGAACTCTCATTAGATCAGTCCCCTTGTATCAGTCGGTGAACGCACTCCTCACGGTCCTGCCTTTCTTGTTCATGTTCCCCCTCCTTCTGCTCCTCATTTAGACCTTGGGGGCTCAGTCCAGTGCTCCAGTGTGGGTCTCAGTCTCAATCTCCATCCATCAACAGGTGAAGGTTCCCTCTGATCTTGCCTTCCTTGCTCACGTTCTCTTTCCTTCTGCTTCTCGTTTGGACCTAGGGAGTTAAGTCCAGTGTTCCAATGTGGGTCTCAGTCTCTATCTCCATCCATCGCCAGATGAAGGTTCTATGATAATATGCAAAAAAATATGTACTCACTCATAAGTGGATTCTAGCCATAATTAAAGGTCTTTGAGCCTATTATTCGTGATCCTAGAGAAGCTAAATAAGAAGGTGAACCTGAAGAAAATCATGTAGTTATCCTCCTGGAGATTGGAAGTAGACAAGAGTACCAGGCAACCTTGGGTGCATGGGGGGGATGGGAGGGTTGTTGGAAGGGGAGAGGGTTAGAGAGAAGGGAGTAGGGGAGGGATGGGGAAAGCTCAGGGGATTGGGATGGGTGGGAGGGAGGAAGGATGGATATGGGACCAGGGAAGTATATATCTCAACTAAGGGAGTCATTTTAGGGTTTACAAGAGACTTGATTCTAGAGGGGATCCCAGGTCCAAGGAGAGGTCCCCAGATTATTCTCTGGACAGAGGAGAGGGTGCCTGAACCGGCCTTGGCCCATAACCATACTGATGAATATTTTGCAAGATGGATTTTTTTTTCTCCCCAATTTCTCTCTCTCTCTCTCTCTCTCTCTCTCTCTCTCTCTCTCTCTCTCTGTCACTCTTTCTGTTTCTCTCCTTTTCAAATTTTTTCTCTTTTCCTCTATTTGCTAGATTTTCCCAATTATTTCCACCAGTTGTCTTAAGAAATTTATTTTACTATTTAGCATTTATTAACTTTTTTCTTAATTTTTGAATATGCTTTTTCTTTAAAAGTCACCTGTTTAAAAGATACAATATCTTCTCAAATCTGCCTTAGAATGTTAATTTTAAAATTCTCTTCATTTACTATTTTCTGTTTGCTCCCAGAATCAATTGTTCTATTTAATTATCTTGTCCATCTTCTTTGCTTACATTGTTTTTCTCAATTTCCTAGCAACTCCTAGTTTCATTTGAATTTATTAATAAAAGTCTAAATTAGCATAGATAGCTGGGGTAGACCTCTTCTTTTTGTGTGTTAACTTCCCCAGCTGGCCTCTCCCTGATGTGAAGCTCTGAACCCTTGACAACTGTCTGGGTTCCCTCACCAGCTCCCCCGGGGAGGAGAAACCGCCTCGACTGTGCCTCTATTCCACATATAGGCAATGAAGATTAATTTACTCTGGGTACCAGTAGCCCCCGCTATGCTCCAGGCCTCCCCAGGGTAGCATTCACATTCTTTAGAGAGCACCTCACTTGCTTTAGTGATGGGTGTGTGTAGTGGGCTCTAAGCCATGGACTGGGAATATGGGAAGAAGGAAGCAGCTGGCGTGACTGAGCCAGCTGTGAGCATGGGATGTCAGTTAAGCATTTGACTTACCTGCTGTGGTTTGGATCTTGAGTGTTAAAGACTTGTGCTGTTCTTGTGAGTTGGTAGAACCTTTAGGAGGTAATGTAAGATCTGATCTTTAAAGGCAGACCCTTGAAAGAGATACAGGGATGTTGGCCCTTCCTCTAGCCTTCCTCTTTGCTCCTTAGCTGTCGCGACGGAATCAGACCTCTCCTACCAGGTGCTTCTACTGCACGCTCCCCACTGCTACCAGCCCAAATGAGCACAAACTCAAATTACAGTTATTGTGTCAAACTTTGAACTTTATTTTTACTTATTTATTAATTAAGTGTGTTATCTGACTTGCTGTGCACCGTTGCTGCAAACCATTCTGAGGTCCCGAAAGCCTTCTCAGCAGTGGCATGTCCTGTCTTTTTCAGGTGTTCGTCGTGTTTCTTCTCATTTTAGCAGCCATAGACTTGGGTCTGGCACTCACAGAAGATACTGGACAAGGCGCAATTCCTCCTGTCAGATATACTAATCCAATCCTCTACATATGCACATGGGTAAGGACCAGTACCACTCCCGCCCTGTTATCGTCCTGTAACCCATAAAGAGCTGAAATGCACTCTTCGGGTGTTGAATTAAGCCCAGTTACACCTGTCTTTTACAAGAATTTACAGAGCAATAGTGCTTGCTTCCCAAGAAGTGAAACAGGTTTCTTCTGGTTTTGCACTCTAATCTAGTGAGCCTTCTCTACTCTTACTTCCTCATTTCTTGCCATCTAAGAACCACAGATGAGATCTAACTTCCATGATGCAAAATAACTTTTAAATGCTGTAAGCATTATTTTTAACTGGCTGATGGCTAATCAGATCGCTGAGTTTAAACTGTATGTAAGGTTGATACCAGAAACTGCTAAACCAGATGACACACACCTGCAATCCCAGAGGGTGGTGAGTTCTACTCCAACCTCTCTCAAAACAGAGAAGAGAAAGAAGAAAAAAGAAAAGAAGAAACTGCTATCTTTCCTGCAGGCATATTTTATTTGGGGAGAGGCACATACAGTATTGTTTTTAAACGACTGAATAGCTGCTATCATATTAAAAGAGGAAATTGACACAAAACTATTTGGATTTACAAACTTTCTCAAAAAATGAGAAGCTTTGATTTTCCTGTGTTCACTAGAACCTTGGAGCCCCTTGCCCCGCCTTCAGTCAGTACCGTGATCCAACAGTTCTTCCCAGGAATCTTTCTTTGTGACCACTGCTCAGACAGTGGTGTCCTGGAGCTGACAACAGAACTGACTGGGTTGATTTTTCTCCCAACTCTTCATTCAGTGACATTACTTTGGAAACTGAATCTACGGCAGCAGCACTGTTTACACCAGGACAGCTGACAGTTGCTACCAATCATGGCTTTTCTTCCTCCAGAACAGTGGTTTGCCAGCATAACCTAGGTATAGGAGCCAGTGAGATGACACAAGACAAGGCTTCGGGTTTTAAAAGAAAAATGAGTTTCTTAGATCAATAATATAGGACCAAGATACAGTCAACTATATATTCATCAGAATCTGCCTTCTCGATCTAACCACTGCCTGCTATGGATTTCCTTGTGTTCTGAAAAGGTTTCCACAATTCTTAAAGTAACTCTACTAAGATTCAATTGCAACACTCTACTTTCTTACTAACTTCTCACCGAAGTGTAGAGATGAAGCTAGAAAGAGGGTTTAATAGCATCAAGGAAGAAATGTAAGCCTGACATTCATGTATTTTCTGCCTGGCCAGATTAGTTTCAAGCCCCCTCTCTTCCACGTTCCCTGCCACCCTTCCTCCTCCATCCTTGGTGGTAACATTGTGCTTCAACGTTTCCTGTACATTTTCCTCTAGCTCCTGGTTTTAGTGATCCAGCACAGCAGGCAAGGATGCATACAGAGGAACTCTTGGTTCCTGTCCGTATTCTGGATTCTCTCAATTGTTTGCAGCACGTTCCAATTTCAAACTCTGATACGAGCGCTCCTGCAGGTAAGAAGGAAAGCGGGTGTCAATAAGACGTTCTGCTGAGCTCCAGGGTAGAATCCTATCAAAGAGTTAATAATAGTCATTAATCATAAGCATTGGTACACATGGATCGATTAGACTGTGATTATATAAAACAAGTCTTTTTTTTTTTTTTGCCTCCCACCCACAGGACAGCAAGTCTAACCTGGCCTATTCCTGCCTGTTCTTTGTCTCCTACGGGTTCCAGATCATCATCCTTATTCTGTCAGCCTTTTCAGACTCAAGTGACACCTCACGTGTGAGACTCTAATTACGTTCATTTCATACAGGTTTTAGCTGGCGGGTGCCCGAGCATACATAGCTTGGAGATATCTGGGTTTCATAAGGTCTCATAAGCCCATAATAAGGTACAGACTGAATATCAGTGGTCCAAAACTCCCCAAATTTGAAATTTTAAAAAAGTTTGTACAATATTGCAAACTGAAAGAAGTTCAAAACCTGAAATGCGATTGGTCCCGGGTTTTAGAGAAGGGTTGCCCAGCTTGCACAATAGAATTTTCTAGAGAGAGGAGACTGCTAAGTCTGTGGAAATAGCAACTTCCATGTTCACCTGTAAATGTTCCACACAGGCGGCTACCTCACATACCTATGCCAGAAAACCTGATTGTTGGAGCCTCAGAATGCACGCTGACCAGCCAATGTCAGCGTAACAGCTAGTCTCTAAAGCCGGGTCTAGAAAATCAGTGTCTGATTTTAGAGTCCCATAGAGTTCCTGTTTCCAATTGATTCACTTTTCAACATTTTCTATTTTTCAGAATCCATCATCCACGGCTTCATTTCTGAGTAGCATTACGTTTAGTTGGTATGACAGGTAGGAAGTGTCTGAATTATGGGTTACTTGTATCCTTATGCACTCACTTCTTGGAAAGTGAAGACAAGCTCAATTTTTTTAAAGTGCCTCCTGTGGCCTCCATTTCTCTTCTCCTTAGAGAGTTTAGGTCAGTTTAATCCGGCCCTTACGTTGGACTGATTAGGATGAGTAGGAGAAACTGGGAGGTAATCACTTTTGGTAGTCTCAGAGTTCCACGGGAGAAACAGGAGACGGCAAGGCGGAGAGGGAGAATGTGGAGGCAGGTGATGTGTATGGGCTTGGAGGGAAAGGAAGACACTCCAGCCTGAGCTACCAGCGGGTCTAGAACAGGGATCCTTGGTCTTTGTAGTCTGTGAACCCTTTGACAGGCTGGTGAGGTCCATAAATGTTTCATGCACACTGGATACAGACTATAAAGATAGTCAGAATGTCTAAAAGGCAAGTTTGTGGGGCTGGAGAGATGGCTCAACAGCCAAGATTCTTGCTGTTCTTTCAGAGGACCTGAATTCGGTTCCCAGCACTCATATTAAGTGGCTCACTTGCTGCTTGTAACTCTGGCTCTAACAGATCTCATGCCTTCAGCATATACAGGCACCTGCACACATGTGCACATGCTCATAATTAAAAGCAAAATAAAAAAGCAAATTTGTGATATAGTAATGAATGTACTCTATAATCAATTCATTAAATTTAAATACCTAATGATAGATCTCATAAAGATCCTAATTTGAAAGTAGCAATGTTCATATTAGGAGAAAAGGCTAGATTTCAGTTATGAGTTGTTACAAAGAAAGACGAAATTAATTTTCCATTCATCTTCTCAAGCCCTGAGTTGGAGAGGCCCAATCTAAAGATGCAGTATGAAGGCAGCTGTGAGATTTGCTGCATTTCCTAAGGGCATCATGGAGGTCCCTCAAGGGGATGCCAGAGTGTAGAGAGGTAGTTGTCACTTAAAGGAGAAGGAACGAGACAAGAAAGTGATGCCTTTGACTTTTGACCCAGTAGAGCCTCTCCCCTTCTCTCTTCCATATAGTCTTCTAATGCGTTCGGTTGTCCCTGCGTTCTCCTGACTCTTCTGTTAGATTAAAGGCCAGGAGATGGAGATAGTGGAACAGTAGAGAAGCCCTAAACAGCATCCTTCTAGCTCAGATCTGGAGGACAGGCTCGATAGAGGCAGACCAACACAGCACTTAGAGTCTCAGCCTGTGGGTCATTCTTGTTCCAGCACTGTTCTGAAAGGTTACAAGCATCCGTTGACACTAGAAGATGTTTGGGATGTTGACGAAGGGTTTAAAACAAAGTCAATGGTAAGCAAGTTTGAAGTGTTCATGACAAAGGACCTGCAGAAAGCCAAGCAGGCTCTTCAGAGGCGGCAGCAGAAGAAGTCCCGGAAGAACCCCGAGGCCACACTACACGGTTTGAACAAGAACCAGAGTCAAAGTCAAGATGTTCTTGTCCTGGTAACTTTAACACAATGTCTGTGTGAATGTGCTGCATGTCTCAGCCAGGAAGTGGTGTCACCTCTGATTTTTCTTGTTTTCATACCACCCTACACTTCTCACTGCATGTTCTATTAGTGATGTACACAGGTCTAGCAACGCCTGAGTGGTGGATGCATGGGTATGTAATTCCTTTTGGATAAATCCGAAATTTGTCATAGTGTAACAATGATAATAATAGTAATTACTATTAATAATGAAAACATCACTAGGCCTAGGGAGATGAATGGGTTAGTGGGTAAAAGCACTTTCCACATGAGCCTGGTGACCTGAGTTTGAATACCTAGAACCTACATGAAAGCTAGCCACAGCAGACCGTGCATATGTAATTCTAGGTACCTACAGGAAATGGGGACAGGAAAATATGCAGATTCTCTTAGGGCTGCTAGCCAGGTGTAAGCGGCAGGAAAGGAATTGTATCTCAAACAAGATATGAAAGCCAAGACCAACACATGGAGGTAGTCCTGACACCCAGGTGCACACTCTAGCACACCTGAGACTGGCACGCAAACATTCTCTGTATCCACACATGGGTGCCACACACACACACACACACAAAATCATTACTAGAAACTGCACAGTATTGGAAGTGCTCATTAGCTAAGCTATTGACTCATTTATTCAAACTTATTTACTGAGCACAGCAGTGTGTCTATTTGGTGATGGGTACAGCAAACAAGTCTGATAGGAAGCTCATCTTCAGAGAACCAGGGAAAAAGCAATAAGCCAGTGCATATGCTGAGGGTAAGAAATACTCTTAACAAAACAGAGACAAGAATGGCACAGGGATTGCTCGGGAAGCTCAGGCAGGAGGATCATAAGTTTGAGAGTGGCTTGGGCAGCATAGTGAGAAGGGAAGGAAGTGGGAGGGAAGGACAGAGAGAAGAGAGGATGATAGAGTGGCTGCTGATTCCCAGGACCACAAACACACAGAGAAAGAGGAGGAGGATAGTGTCGGAGTCGGGAGAGGAAGGGGGAATGCATCACCCCAAGCACTGGAAGCTAGAAGCCTGAATTCAGGTCACCAACAGGGTCATTTTCTCCCTGAAACACGGAGGGGAGAATGATTTCTGCCTTTCCTACTCTGGTTTAGGCTAGAAATCCTAGGCATTCCTTGGCTAGTGGGTACACCATCCCTCTCACTGTCTCAGTTGTCACACAGCCATCTTAGCCCTGTCTCTTTTCCTCTTATAAGGGCATCAGTCATGCTGAATTACAGTCTACCTTAAAGAGCAGTTTGCTTACACACACAGATCCTAGTTCCAAAGAAGGGCACATTCTAAGATACTGAGAGTGGGACTTTTTATTACTTGGGGTTCTCTAGAGTATGAATCTCTATCTGTCTGTCTGTCTGTCTATCTATCTATCTATCTATCTATCTATCTATCTATCTATCTATCTATCTATCTATCTATCTATCACAATCCCAATGTAGCCATGAGCCTTTCTCAGCATGAGTTTTTAAGCACAAAAACCATGTTCTGGGTTGACACACTTCAGTTAATAAGAACACTTAGCCCGAAGTGGAACTACAGATGCTAAAATGTATGGTTAGGACATTTAGAGACTTTTCCAGAACAATGGGCTTCGATGAATTAGGTCTTTGTTTTTGTTTTGGCAGATGGTACTGCCTACATGCCCTGAGTTTTAGGGGCTGAGTGATACTTTCATCATGGAGTCAGTTGTGCTAAGGTCTGGGGCTCTTTTACATACTGAGCTACAACTTCAGACCTTGAGTTTTTGAAACAGTCTTTTTTTATGTAGTTAGGACTGGCCTTGAACTCACTGTGTAGCTCAGGCTGGCCTCAAATGAATGATCCTTCTGTCCTAGCCTCCTGAGTATGGGAACTCCAGTGTCTGTCCATGCTTTTCTTTATGATGTATTCTTTCTAGTTTGGTTGTCTGCTTTTTCAATCCAAAAGTTATGAGTTGGGTGGGAAGAGAAAAGTCAGAAAGTGGGCAGCAATAAGGAGGTGAAGAGAAGATTACAACTGTGCATAGGCCCTCCTGGAGCCTGGAGCCATTCAGAGCACAGTAGGAGGCTTTCACTACATAATTCTATGGACATAGTTGTTTTTTGTTTTATACATAGGAAGAAACTAAAAAGAAGAAAAAGAAGTCTAAGACTACAAAAGACTTCCCCAAGTCCTGGCTGGTGAAGGCCCTCTTCAAAACCTTCTATGCGGTGACCCTGAAATCACTTATATTAAAATTTATACACGATATTCTGATGTTTCTGAATCCACAGTTACTGAAGTGAGTGCCCAGGACTTGCTGTCCTTTCTAGACCTTTGCTGCTACCTTCCCCTGCCCTTTGTGTATGTAGGCAAGAGTATTCATTGGGCTCCTGTTTTGAAAAATACTTCTACTTTTCACCCCTTTTCCTGTTGCAGTGAGTCTGCTTGTTTGCTTCCCAGCCACCCGGCAGTTCAAATCCAAAATAATCACACAGAAACTATATTATTGAAAACACTACTTGGCCCATTAGCTCTAGCTTCTTACTGGCTAACATTTATATATTAATTTAACCCATTTCTAGTAATCTGTGTATTGCCACAGTACTGTGGCTTACCGGGTAAAGTTCCAGCATCTGTCTCCAGCAGGGCTACATAACTTCTCTCTAATTCCTCCTTCTTTCTCCCAGCATTCCATTTAGTTTCCCCCGCCCCACCTACCTCTATTCCCTGTGCAGGCCCAAGACAGTTTCTTTATTAACCAATGGTATTCCCAGCACATAGAGGGGAATCCCACATTACTTTCCGGCTTCGTGTACATGAAAATCACAAGGCTGCTTTCGAGCTCTCAGATGACACTTCAATCTCTTTCTTTTCTGTGTGCCTCTCCTAAGAGGAGGCCACATACTCATTAGACTTCTTTGTTGTTAAGCTGAACGAGTATGAACTGAGCCACATCTAAGCACGTGGGCGGCGTGCTTCAGAAGAGCAAACGAGTGACTAACTTCTTCTCTTCATAGCCAGCCCCTTTCTTAGAGGTCCAGGGTGCTCATGATTGGCTTTGCAATCTGCCACTGTACAGAGTGAAGGACCAACCAGAGAGCCCTTTATCTCATCCGGGTATGAGCTTGCATTGTCTAAAAATGAGTGAGTTAATGTCACTCCCTATGACAGGGCTGAAACATTACGTGACATGTGACGTGTGTGTGTGCGTGTGTGTGTGAAAGAGAGAGAGAGAGAGAGAGAGAGAGAGAGAGAGAGAGAGAGAGAGAGAGAGAGAGATTTCTCTAAAGATCTTTTTTCGCCTTTTTGGAGTCTCTCTATGTAGCCTAGGCTGGCTGACATTAAATTCTTAGTCTCTTCCCTTAGCCCCCGAGTACTGGGAATGCATGCTTTAGGGTTACTATTATTTTGATGAAACATCATGACCAAGCAAGTTGCGGAGGAAAGGGTTTATTTGGCTACACTTCCACACCACACTCCAACAGTGAAAGAAGTCAAACCCAGAATTCAAGCAGGACAAGGACGATGAGGCAGATGCTGATGCAGAGGCCACGGAGAGGTGATGCTCCTCATGGCTTGCTCAGCCTGCTTTCCTATAGAACCCAGGACCACCAGGCCAGGGATGGAACCACCCACAGTGGACTAAACCCTCCCCCATCAATTGCTAATTAAGAAAAATTTCCAGCCAGGCATTGTGGCACATGCCTTTAATCCCAGCAGTTGGGAGGCAGACAGGCAGATCTCTGTGAGTTCGAGACTAGCCTGGTCTACAAAGTGAGTTCCAGGGGCTGGAGAGATGGCTCAGAGGTTAAGAGCACTGACTGCTCTTCCAGAGGTCCTGAGTTCAATTCCCAGCAATCACATGGTGGCTCATAGCCATCTGTAATGAGATCTGGTGCCTCTTCTGGCATGCAAGCAGGTATGGAAGGAATGTTATATACATAATAAATAAATAAATCTTAAAAAAAAATAAGTGAGTTCCAGGAAAGCCATGGTTGTTAAACACAGAAGCCCTGTCTTGACAAACTAGAAAGAAAGAAAGAAAGAAAGAAAGAAAGAAAGAAAGAAAGAAAGAAAGAAAGAAAGAAAGGAGGGAGGGAGGGAGGGAGGGAAAGAAAATTAAAGAAAAGAAAAGAAAAGAAAAGAAAAGAAAAGGAAAGGAAAGGAAAGGAAAGGAAAGGAAAGGAAAGGAAAGGAAAGAAAAGGAAAGGAAAATTTCCTACACCCACTTAGAGCCTGATCATTTTAACTGAGGTTCCTCCTGTCAGGTGTCTTTAGCTTGTGTCAGGGACAATTTTGGTTGTGTTTTTACCTGTAGTGCAAGAGTGAGATTTTAGCTGGGTGTGAATAGAAGGAGTCCTTGGGGGTCTAATGAGTGAGTGTCACTTCATTTGGTTTTGTTCCTGCAGATTTCTCATTGCCTTTGTGAGCGACCCTGACACATACGCGTGGGTTGGATTTGTCTCTGCAATCCTAATGTTTGTCGTGAGTCTCATCCAGTCTTTCTGCCTTCAGAGTTACTTTCAGTTTTGTTTCATGTTGGGAATGAGTGTACGGACAACTGTTATGGCTTCTGTATATAAGAAGGTAAGTGATTATGTCAAGTATAGCCAAAAAAAGAAAAAGAAAAAGTAAAAGAAAAATCAAACCCAAGAAAAAAAACAATAAATATGAACATTTATTCCAAGATTGAGAAAAATTTGATAGAAATAAAAATTAATATCAATACTTAATTTTGATTAGTTACAAGGTTCCTCTAAATCCTTATTTGGAAACTAAAAAATGAAGTGTGTTCATGATACTGAGCACCCTAGGGAGAATCTAGCAAGCTGCCTGGGGTCTGCTACTTGGCCCTGAAGGCTCAGACACACATTCTCATTGCCTGTCCTCACAAAATGGAAAGCCTAAGGAAATAAGGTAAAGTCAGAGAAGAAGGTGCTGAGGGGCACACTCTTAATTTAATTTTTTAAATAATTTAAAAATTATTTAATTTTTAAAGTATTTTTGTTTTGTTTTATTTTATGTGCATGGATGTTTTGTTTGAATGTATGTTCGCCATATGTGTGTCTGATGCTTGTGGGAGCAAGAAGAAATCATCGGATCCCCCTGAACTGGGGTTACAGACATTTGTAAGCCTCCATATGGAGAGTGAGAATTGAATCTGAGTCCTCAAGCAGTCAGTGCCCTTAACCACTGAACCATCAACTTTAATTCAAATACTTACTAGCATGAGTTCAAAGACCTGGTATATCGTCCCACAGCAGATCTTACTAGGGGCATTAGAGTGCTGTGTGAGTCACGGCCCCATCACCCTAGAATATATTTTTCCCAGAAATTTCTTTTTCTGGTTCTTTCTTCTCATGGGGGTTTATGGTTTTGTTTTGGGGGCGCTGATGATCACACTTGGAATCTTCTCTATGCTACATAAATGTGCTACCACTGAGCTACCTCCAGCCTAGCAATTCCTTTTTCTATCTTTAGCAGGTACCAAACCTTCTTCTGCCTACTTACTTACTTACTTAATTACTTATTACTTACTTACTTACTTATTTCAATTACATTCTTGCATTACTGAGTTCTGTAGGTTTGGGAGGTGTTCTATTTGCTTGAGATGATTTTGCTCATCTTTCTCTGATACATGGTTAAAATTTTTAAATTGCATTTATGTGTGTGTGTGTATATTTGTGTGTAGGTATATGCATTATTGTGTGTTGTGTGTATAAGTATGTGTGGGTATATGTGTGTGTATAGGGATGTGTGGGAAGGTATGTGTGTACGTATGTGTATTATGTAGGTGTGTGTAGGTGAGAGAGCAACTTGCAGGGGTGGTTTTTGAGGATCAAATCCAGGTTGACAGGCTTGGTGGCAAGTGTTATTACCTGCTAAGTCATCTCTCTGGACTTGATATCAATCAATTAAAGCAACCAGGACAGTTCTTCAGGACAGGCCCTCTACTTTTTAAAATTCTTATTCATGACAAGTTGACACTGAAAACAACCATACTCACACACAGAGGCTTACTCTTAGTTATAAATGCCCAGCCTTAGCTTGGCTTGTGTCTTGCCTGCTTTTTTTAAACTTAAACTAACCTGTCTACCTTTTGCCTCTGGGCTTTCATCTTTCTTACACTGTAGTTCAGGATGGCCTGGAACTTAGTATGTAGCCCAGTCTGGCTATGAACTTCCAGCAATCCTCCTGCCTCAACTTCCCAGGTGCCGAGAGTACAGATGTAAGCTACTTCGGCTACTTTTGTAAGGCATAGTAAGGAACAGCGATGTGAGTATTAGTCTCTTGTTCTCCCTAACATGAAAGCAGAAAGCCTATACTGTGAGATTCAGACATGTAGAACTTGTCTGTGAACAACAAGAGAGCATGTAACTTCAGATGTGTGACCTCTGCAGTTTTCCTCTCCATTCTAAAAATTCTTGTCCTCCTTGATAATGCTTGAATTTTCTAAGACTGTGGTGCAATAGAAGTTAGATATCTCAAAAGCCTAGTAAAGTACTGGTGTTGTAGAATATCATTTTTAAGCGTGTTACTTTTGTTTATGCTCTGGAACATTTGTTTGACGATGCAAAGATGTGTTTGATTAAATAAAATTCACCTGTGATCCGGAGATGCGCCTGCAACCAGCAGGCAGGAAGTTGTAGGGAGGAGCAATGAGAGAAGAAGGGAAGGAGGGCGTCAGGGCCCAGCCACCCAGGCACCCAATAGCCACAAAGTAGGAGTGGAAGTAAGATACACGGAAGTAAGAAAGATGAAAGTCCAGAGGCAAAAGGTAGACAGGTTAGTTTAAGTTTTAAAAAAGCAGGCAAGACACAAGCCAAGCTAAGGCTGGGAATTTATAACTAAGAGTAAGTCTCTGTGAGTGATTTATTTGGGAGCTGGGTGGTGGGCCCCCCAAAAAGCCAAAAGAACAAAAACCAACAACGACGGGCTGGTGAGATTGCTCAACAGGTAAAGATGCTTGTCATCAGGCAGATGACGATGGGACCCGCCCATTACACATACACAATAAATAAATAAAACAAAATTATTAAGTCTATAAGGCAAGAATCAACAATGCTCCTTCTCTTTCTGCATCTTTAATTTTCTCATTTTCTCCCATTCTCCAATATTGAATTGACTATGATACAATAGTGAAATGGATAGATGT
The DNA here is from genome assembly GCF_982192425.1 of Myodes glareolus. NCBI lineage: Eukaryota > Metazoa > Chordata > Mammalia > Rodentia > Cricetidae > Myodes > Myodes glareolus. The sequence continues at coordinate 18,191,370 of NC_142032.1, read as the reverse complement.
AGACCTCATCACCACAGTTACATCTGAGAAATAAATAAAAATTATATACCTAAGATCAAGAAAGAGTTACCTGTAGACTATTAGAGGTTGCAAAAAGAGGTCACTCTTATAAATTTGGAAGTCTGGAGAGTCCTTTTAAAAGTTGCATTTAAGTTGATACCAAAAGATAGATGGGAATTTTCTGGGCAAAGAAGTGTATAGGTGGGCGGGGTTGAATGAAGGTGAAAACAGACGAACAAGTGGTCAAAAATGAGGTTAACACCGTGTGTTAAGATTTGAATGGGAAGCTGTGGCCCCAGAGAGAAGGTGTGTCCATATGGAGCCCCTTCTTCTATTATTCCCTCCTTTCCTGAGGTCCTCCTCTCCCCATTCTCTTTGTCTTATCTGCTGACCCCAGTCCTATTCTTTATTTTTAGGCTCTGAAGCTATCTAACTTGGCCAGGAGGCAGTACACCATTGGAGAGACCGTGAACTTGATGTCTGTCGATGCCCAGAAGCTAATGGATGTGACCAACTACATTCACTTGACGTGGTCAACCGTTTTACAGATTGTCTTGTCCATCTACTTCCTGTGGAGAGAGTTGGGACCTTCAGTCTTAGCAGGTGTTGGGGTAATGGTTTTCATGATCCCAGTCAACGCAGTACTGGCTACCAAGAACAGGAAGATTCAGGTAAAGAAATAGTCACCCGTGTGCATGTGCCTTTTCAACAGTCAAACTCTGACTTACATTGCTAATTCTTAGAGGGAACTGGAGGAGGGAAAAGCTTATCTGAGACTTTCTGCCATCCCAAATGTGCTTGGCTTTTTCTATCTTCCCTTTTGGTTTCTGATCACTTAGTTTATAATCCTTCCCCACCCCGCTCTGCTGAGCTTCTTCCAAAAGGGACTTCAAAAAAAAAATCTTGCTTCTCCACCATAGCAAAAATAAACCAACCACGCATAGCAGTTCCATGGGTAATCCTATCTTTCCTTTATGTCCTGGCTGTTCCCCTGCTGTTACCAGGTGGGAGTCCTCCAAGCATACACGGTCCTCAGCTCTGCCAGGTCACAGTAGTAGTGGACTCCCTAGCGTCTGTGATCTATTCATTCATTTGTTTTATGTTCATTTAGTAGCAAATATTGTCTTAAAACTCTTTATTTCACGTTTTGCCGAGAGCACAGCAAGGAATCAGACAAGCATCCTACTGTCAGGGCAGAGAGATAGACAACAATACAATAAAGAAACGAGTCATGATGAGTACCACACAGAGAACTGAACACAAAACGATAGTGGGAGGGTAGAAGTTTTCAGTCAGGCCAAAGACGTCCGCTGAGAGGTGGGCATCTGAAGCCAAGTTCTGACCGGCAGGCACATCCTGACAACGGAGGAGGGAGATTTGGGGACAGCAAGGGGAGAACAGTCTGGAGACAGAGTACAGTCAGGCAAAGGAGGGCAGATAGGAATATGCTTGGCATCTTCCAGGGTCAGAAAGAGGCAGGGACAGAAGAAACAGAATGGGAAATGGGAAGAGTTGGAGGGAAACAAATGCCCTCCCGGGGCACCTCAAGTTCTGATGAGATGGCAGCCACCTTTCCACTGGTGTCTACCATTAGCTGCAAACCTGGAGCTTCTCTCGCGGAAGTTCAGTTTGGTTTTATTTTTCTTTCTCTTGGCAGGTCAAAAATATGAAGTATAAAGACAAGCGGTTAAAAATCATGAATGAGATTCTCAGTGGAATTAAGGTAAAGAAAAAGGAAAGGCAAACAGAGAAAATCCTCTGGGTACAGTAAGAGAGGCAGTGACTGATTCAGCTGTTGAGTGTCATGTGATTTCTGATTCGTTTACCCACAAGTCTCCTGTTTCCTCTTCTATCGCTAACCCTTCCAGACACTTTTGAACCTTGATTTCTATTTGTTTACCCTAAATTGCTTGTCTTTACATTTTGCTGTAGAAATGTTTTTAAATAAATTTTAATTTATCTAACAATTTTATAAATAACAAATTTTCACTACACTTATTCCCCCTCCCAGTTCCCCTCTTATCCCCTTCTACGCCCTCTGAACCCTTTCTTCTAGACATACCCTCTCTAATTTCCTATCTGTAAATATACAGAAAGCCCCCTGAGTTTAACTAGGAATATTTGCATGCACATGAGCATAGAGTTGTTTGCTCAGTTATAGAAATTTGCCACCGGAAGGCAAACTAGCAGTCATTTGTAGTGAGGAGCTGCGGGAAGGCCTGATTTTCATCCCGTCTGGCTCCCGCACGGCTAGCTTAGCCCCAGAAATAATAACACACAAATTGTATTCATTTAAACACTGTCTGGCCCATTATCTCTAGAGAGTTAGTTACTGGGTAACTCTCACATTTTGATTAACCCATTTCTAATAATCTGTGTAGCACCAAGAGGCGGTGGCTTACTGGAAAAGATTCAGCATGTCTGACCTGGTGGCTGGCTCCATGGCGTCTGCCTCTTTGCCCTCTTCCCAGCATTCTGCTCTGTGTACTCCGCCTACCTAATTTTCTGTCCTATCAGAGGGCCAAGGCAGTCTCTTTATTAACCAATAAAAATAACATATAACAGAAGACCCACCTACATCAGCCATTAACTACCGATAGCAGCTCAGGTTAGAGTGAGCCCTCTGAAATTCCCTCCCCTCCCCATGGTGGAAGGTTGACAGGCCCAGTCAGTCCCTAATGACGGCTGCTGTGGGCTCCTGAGGGCAGTGTCCTTGTCACACACAGAAAACAGTGTTCTGTGGTACCCCCATCTTCCGGCTCTCACATCGTTTCTGCTCCTCCATCTTTCACGATGTTCCCTGGGCCCCGGAAGCAGGAGAGCAGTGATTTGGAACCACTGCTTAGGGTTGAGCCTCGCTCAGTAGTCACCTCTTCTCAGCACTTTGACCAACTGTGAGTCTGCAGTAACTGCTGACTCTGGCAAAGAGAAGCTTCATGGAGGAAGCTGAGAGCAGCACCAGTCTGTGGGTACGAATGTGAACACTTAGAAGTTCCATTAGCAAACAATAGTAGTGGGGCCCCCTAAGGCGTTGACCTTCACAACCATTAGTTTTTTATTTTTGTTTTTTTTTAAAGAAAATTTTGTTTTATTTTTACATCTCTTTCCATCCCTCCCTCTGTCCCTCCTTCCTTTCCTCCCCCGTGTGTGTGTGTGTGTGTGTGTGTGTGTGTGTGTGTGTGTGTGTGCGCGCATGTGAGTGCAAATGCCCATGAAGGTCAGGGCTGTCAGACCCGTTGAAACTGTTCCAGTTTCTTCGAGCTCAGACATTCTGCCACCTCCCTGACACAGTCTATTAGTGAAGCCTTCCACAGGGATTCTTTCCACCAGTTCCCGCGCTGCTAAAATGGATACAGTACTCTACAAAAGGGGGGTGATTGCTTCACCTCGATTTGCTCCAAAATTTTTAAGCTCTAACATGGGAAGTTCTGTGTCTTGGCAAATCTATTTGGATAGGCAAACGAGGAGAGTTTGTTGAAAAATTAATTGAAATGAAGTGTGTGTGTGTGTGTGTGTGTGTGTGTGTGTGTGTAAAAAAGAGAGAGAGAGAGAGAGAGAGAGAGAGAGAGAGAGAGAGAGAGAGATGCTCTGAATTTACCAGGTTGTCAGTAAATACAAGCTACTTCTCTATAATCTAGATTTCCCCTATTCTTTTGGTAATTTATCCTAAAATAAGAGTGGACCATATGTAACTGTTGCCCTTTCAGACAACAATGTGAATTTTGCTATTCTCTGACCCATTAGATCCTGAAATATTTTGCCTGGGAACTTTCATTCAGAGACCAAGTCCTCAGCCTTCGAAAGAAAGAACTCAAGAATTTGCTATTGTTTGGCCAAATGCAGACTATTATAGTATTCATCTTGTATTTAACTCCAGTCCTGGTGAGTGGGAGGGGTATGGACTGAGGTCATATTCCGAGAAGAAAAGTCTGTTCCTAGTAGACTCCAGCCATCTCTAGACTCAGTCCCTAGATTCGGGATATTTATCCCCCTTCCTCAAACTCCTACAACCCCAACTCTGGCTCTACCCTGCATGTACTGTTGGGTGATCTAGTAGCCACTAGTGAGGTTTCAGGATGTTCATCAAATTACTTATATAGTAGGACTTGTCTTCATGGGAAAAGCAATGCGGATGTGTTGAAAGAGAAGGCCCAAGCTCTGACCTTAGCAATCCGTTCATTGACTTTGTCCCCTTGCGGGAGGTATTTCTTCCTCTTCCTCTGCTAGGACTATTTTCTTATGGGTAGTGTGAAGAGATTGGGGTAGTCCCTGACGTTCCTGATTACAGTGCTCCTGAAGCTTGGCACAGAGGTCTTTGGTCCATTTTAGCGTGGGTTTCTCACAGCCTTATTCTTCCTAGGTGTCTGTGATCACCTTTTCTGTTTATGTCATGGTGGACAGCAACAATGTTTTGAGTGCAGAGAAGGCTTTCACTTCCATCACCCTCTTCAACGTCCTTGGATTTCCTCTTGCCATGCTCCCTATGGTGATCTCTTCAATGCTCCAGGTACCTAAGAGCTCCACTGCTACCTGCTTAGTTGCCTTGTGTACAGATTACTAGCCTTCTTTATCTCATGTCGAGCACCTGCTGGTAATGGTTAAATTAAAAGTTCATCTGGTTTCTGGAGACCAATGATTGATCTTAGTAAAACTGTAAGTCCTCTGAGCCCCAGTTTAAAATATGGATAATCATACTAACCTCATCTGCTTCACAGGGAGACGGTCTTACAAAGGCATTTAGTGAGATTATTATGACTATGCCTGGTCAGAGCCGCTTCCCCAGACTAGTTTCTCTCTTGTTTTTCTAAAGCTCTTGAGGCGTTGACATACCATTAGGTAAATAATGGCACAAAACAAAACAAAACCCTGTCTTTGCATGAACCTATGTAATAATAAGTTTGGGAGCCTCAAGCTGAGGCATGTCTTATGTTCTGAAAACTGAACATAGTCACTGAGAACATAGGTACCATGAACTAGACCTTAAGAGTCAGTCCAAAGGATAGATGGGAGACTGACAATAGGGCTAGAAGGTTGAGGTACGGAGTCGACCGGCATTCCTTTGAGAGGTATCAAGTTCAGACACCTCTGGCCGTAAGAAGGACTGAATTCAAACAGAAGCCCTTCTTTCTGTCTTAGAGAGAATAAATAAAGGAGACCCACTTGGCCAGGAAAGCAATCGTGCTCTCCTTTAGATATAGTCTATTGTGCACACAACACAAGTAAGATCAGTCAAGGTGCTCACTCCCTTCTCCTTTTCACGAAACGTTGACACCAAACCAAAAAAAGGCCTGACAAAGTCGTAACACGGGCTGTAGGACATTGTTTCTGAGGTGTTGACGCACGAAGCAGCTGGATCAACAGTTAAGGTTCCATGCTTTGTCAGGGGCTGATATCTGTGGGAAACAATCTGATGACAGTTCTCCTAGAAGACAGGAAGGCAATGAAAAGCATCCAAGTGATTACTCCTTGAAAACTTCCCAAGTCCTTCTGTTCTAGCAATTTCAGAGTATTGTAGATCATCTCAATACCAGATGGATGTCTTATTAAGGCAGAGACTCAATCAAATAGGGGCAAGACTGGGCCCAGTTACCAGAAGTAGGTAGAAGTTAGGGCTCTGTCATAGAAGAAAGTGGCAAACAGGTTCTGGAAACAAGAGCAAAGTTTGGAGAGAAATAGCCATAGAGTTGAAAGCCAAGTCTCTGAAATACTGAAATACTGTCTTTATATACTTCCGTTTAGTGTGGGACAGTTTGCACGGCTGGGGTATGATGGGATGCCTTGCAGGGCTGAGGTATGATGGGATTGCTTGCAGGGATGAGGTATGATGGGATGGCTTGCAGGGCTGAGGTGTGATGGACAGCTTTCAGGGCTGAGGTATGGCTGGATCTGTAGGTTCCAACTGTAGTCAATCCATGGCTAATAGCAAAGTGAAAATCAGTTCCCTGCTTGTGTTTGGTACCAAATTCCTTTTTTCCCCTTAGCTTTATTTCCATAAGGCCAAGTCTTTTTTTTAATGATTTTTTACTTATTCTTTGATAATTTTATACACTAGATTTTAAGTATATTCTTTCCTTTCCCCGTCTTTCCAGACTCTCTCCCATCTCCTTACCCACCCAATTTCATGTTCTTCAAGTTTCTCTTAAAAACAAAAACAAAAAGTCAAAACAAAGCAAAAAAAACCAACCAAACAAACAAACAAAAAACAATTTAGGGTGATGGTGACCCATGCCTTTAGTCCCAGCACTTAGGAGGGAGAAGCAGGCAAATCTCATGAGTTTGAGGCCAGCCTGATCTGCACAGTGAGTTCCAGGATAGCCAGGATTACACAGAGAAACTCTTTCTTGATAAAGCAAACCAAACCAAGCCAACCAACCAACCAAGCAAACAAACCAAAACTATGGAGTCCATGTGTGCTGGCTGTGTTACTGAGTGCTCTGTTCTTTGGATCGCTATGGAGTCCATGTGTGTTGGCTGTGTTACTGAGGGCTCTGTTCTTAGGATCGCTATGGAGTCCATGTGTGCTGGCTGTGTTACTGAGTGCTCTGTTCTTAGGATCGCTATGGAGTCCATGTGTGCTGGCTGTGTTACTGAGTGCTCTGTTCTTAGGAACGCTTGTGCTCTTTTCTAGGCCAGTGTTTCTGTAGAACGGTTAGAGAAGTACTTGGGAGGGGAAGATTTGGACATCTCTGCCATTCGCCATGTCAGCAACTTTGGTAAACACATTTGGAAATTATTTTTGCAAATTATTCATCGCGCTGGCTCCGTACTATTTACAGGCAGGAGCTTAACCGCAGCAGCTAATGGAAAGGAAGAGCTAGGGACTCCATCTTAAATTGATTAGACTTATATCACCGGCAATCCAAGCTACGTTGTCACCTAAAGGAAAACGTTTAGCCAGATTTCTTAGCAGAACACAGTTAACTGTTCTGAGATAAACAGGGAGTCGTGCAAGTGACGTAGAAAACAGAAATCAGGCTGGATAGGGGTTGGGAAGGTAGCTTAGGGGTGAAAGAGCAGATCGGTTATGAATTGGAAGGCATCCATAGCCAGAGTGAACAGTAGATCTGGAGTCTGAAGTGGGGAGGACTTAACTAAGAAAGTAGAGCTCACACAGAGGACTAGGTAATAGAGGGTCAGGGGTGTGTTGTGGGGGGTAGGGCATCTAGAGGTCCAAGGACTCTGAGCTCCCCCTTCTAGGTCCCAACAGGCAGGTCACTTTGAGTCTCATCCTGGCAACTCTTATTGCCTCCTGCTGGTAGCAGCTCAGGAACTAACAGAGGTGTTTTCAGGGGCTGACAGAGGAGTCAGAGGCGCATGCATGCTGAGGAAAGGCTGGCGGCCACACGAGGACCTGCGTGTAACTAAAGAGAGGGCTCTTTCTCTTATCAACAGATAAAGCTGTGCAGTTTTCAGAGGCCTCTTTTACTTGGGACCGGGACTTGGACCCAACAATCCGAGAGTGAGTTTGTCCCCTTGCTTTCTCGCTTTCTTAGGACCCTCCTGCCCTCCCTTGTTCTTGGAAAATTCTGTACAGTGGAACACCAGAAAAGACTATGTTGTATTCGCTTGGATACTGGTTTAGGCTAGACCCTGGAGGGAGGAGCCGAGAGCAGAGGTCCAGCCTTCTCCCATGTGTGTAGTTCTGCTTTCATGCTGCGAGTCTACGTCTCTTCAGTTGAGAATCCATGAAGATATTTGTGCCCCCCAGAAAATAGGTGGAGAAAGTACATGTCCTGAACTTCAGCTTCTCTCCCAAGACTAGACGAGGGGAACTATTGCCATAGATTTCAGAGCTCCCTGTGTCAGTACACACCAGCCATCTCAGCACCCAGAAGGTCCAAGCAAGAGGATCATGAGTTTGAGACCAGTCTGGGCTATCTGGCAAGACTTTGCCTAAAAAGGGGGGAGGGGCACTATTGTAGCTACTGTTGTGAGTGCACTGCTGTATGTAGGGTACCTGTTAAGACCTCACTGTTTTAGACTCCAGACCCTCTGCTCACTCTGGCTATGAATGCCTTCTGATTCAGAACCTGTGTGTCCTCTTACCCCACGCAAAGAACTCTATGACTCCCTACTCTTCTCTTCTATTCCTTTAGCCTTGAAATGCACTCTGGGGTCAGCACCAGGATTAGTCAGAAATAGCAACAAGGCCATTGCCCTAAACCTCCCAGTCCAGAACTTTCCTTTGTAGAGAGGAAACTGCACATAGTTCCCGCTTCACTGCTGCCATCCAGAGTAGGTTTAGAAAGACTGTGTGGCAGTTTCCTGATGTTCCAACTGCTTTAGGGACTCAAAATAGTCAAGGTAGCACAGAGAGTTCCTGGGATTCTAGCCCCAGGTAGACCCCTCCCCATCCAGAGAAGCCAGACCTTCAGGGTTAGGTTAGGGTTAGGTAAAGAATTTGCTTCCAGCAGGTATCACCCAAAGAATAGAGAAATCTGGGAAACATTAAGCAACAAGTTTAGTTTAGAAGCAAAATCCAACTCTTACTCCAGAAAAAGTGACCTTTCAAAATTGCCCAACCCAGCAGTGTCAGAGTTGAGACCTGAACCAGATCAGGTGCCTAGGCTCCAGAGAGGGTGTTGTCCAACCATTGGTCCTCAGAGAACCACCCCTAGGATAACTTGGACTGCTATAAACTCACCCTTGACACTGACTGTTTTAATGAGTTTGAGAGTTAAAATTCATTCTTCAGTATCTCAGAACTTAAGAATAATAAAGAAGCACTTTGGGGTCTTATACACCCAGGGCAAAATTTCTAGTCTTGAGGGGGAAATGACAAGATTTTCTACAAGAAAAGCAGATTTCTTTATCGGCGAATCAATCCCACACCAGTTATGTTTTAAGGGGTTATTTATTTTGGGGGGTAAAACTTACATACACCATAAACCGTCAGGAAGGGAGCCTAGTCGCAGGAGCCAGGAGCAGGAGCCAGGAGCAAGCACCGGAACCAAGAGCCGGAACCAAGAGAGCCTATTCCGGATATGCTTCTCTTTTTAAAAGAGAAATATACCACGCCCCAGTGGGCTGGTATTTCAGCAGCTATTGGCTGACGGAGTGGAAGTCGCTCCCCGCTGCACTGTGGGCTCGTATTTCAGCGACTATTGGTTGAGGCAGCGGAAATTACTCCCACAACATTTCTTGTAGAAGCCAAGAAAAGTGGCTCGAACTGCTGCTGCCACCCACCCATTTCCTTCATAAATACTCCTCTCTTTCAGTGTGAACCTGGACATAAAGCCAGGCCAGCTGGTGGCTGTTGTGGGCACTGTAGGCTGTGGGAAATCCTCTTTGGTGTCAGCCATGCTGGGAGAAATGGAAAATGTACATGGACACATCACTATCAAGGTGAGTGGAGAAGACCTCTGACCCCAAACGTGGGCCTTGGTGCTCTTTCCCCATTTGGGACAGTCCACTCATGCACGAGGTCCTGGAGACATCTGGTATAATTGTGGACTGTAGATTCTCTGCCTCTCCCCAGTCCTATACAAACAGACTCTGGTTATAGAACCTAACATTATAGAATATCTGACATTCAAATGAGCTGTCCATGTGATTCCTATATGCATACCAAGGTATTGAAACTGTTGACTAGAGATGTCTTCCTTAACAGTGTAGGCATTTCCGCTGTAAATATACATGTGTGTCTGACAGCCCCCCATCTACTAAATTGTGCAATAAAAGTAAAAGGACCTAGGAGAAAGTTTTAAGAGGCTCCCCAAACCTAACTTTGGAGGACTAGAGAGATGGCTCAGCAGTTACTGGGTTTGATTCCTAGCACCCACAGTGTAGCTCACAACCATCTGTAGCTCCAGTTCCAAGGGATTCAGTACACTTCTGATTCTTTGGACACAAGACATTCATGTGGTGTACATACACACATAGAGGCAAAACACTTAAATACATAAAATAAAAATAAAATCAATCTTTAAACAACAGCAAACTTAACTTTGTAACCAGAGTACCAACAATAAACAACAATGAAATCTGTAATGTAATGTAATCTATAAAATCAACACTGGTGGGGCTGGAGAGATGACTCAGTGGTTAAGAGCATTGCCCGCTCTTCCAAAGGTCCTGAATTCATTTCCCAGCAACCACATGGTGGCTCACAACCATCTGTAATGAGGTCTGGTGCCCTCTTCTGGCCTTCAGGCATACACACAGAAAGAATATTGTATACATAATAAATAAATAAATAAAATCAACACTGGCATTTGTACCTAACATCATGATTAGTCTTGAGCCCTCACCATCACTAGTGATGGGAACTAAACCTTATACAGACTAGGCAAATGCTCCACCTCTTCGTGTTCCAGCCGTCTCTTTGCTTCAATCCCTACCCCTGCCCCGTGTGTGCATGTGTGTACTTGTGCCCCAGTGTGCATGTTAAGAAGATGACTTCAGATGCCTCTCTTTGTTGTTGTTTACTACTATGGGTACCAGGTTAGCTGACCCACAAGGCCCCAGAAGGGAGTCTACTGCCTGTGGTTCCCAATTGCCCTTAGGAACACTGACATCATAGACATATTCTACTGTGTCCAGCTTTACATGGGATCTTGGGATTAACCATCTCCACCATCCCCTATTCTTGCTTTTTGTTTTGAAATAGGTTGTAGCCTGTCTCAGAGTGTAGTCAAGGCAGGCCTTGTGTTTGTGGTCTGCCGCCTCAGAGCTCCTGAGTAACTTTTATGACAGGCGTGTGTCACAGTGCCCAGCTCACCTCCTTTTTTGAGAGCAAGAACTTTAAATACGTTTCCTCAAACACAATATTAATTATGGTTTATTTGTTTGAAACCAGAGGAAAGTGGTTTCATGACATTTTCATCAACTCTCTGAACCTCTCCACTGAGTTATATTTACAGAAAATCATAACCAATTTTCAATCATTAAACCAGCCTATTTGGACCACGAAGAAATTTTCAACCTCTTTGAAGGCTTTCTTTTTAATTTTGAGAAAGTTTGTGCCTAGTTGCTTGGCACTAACCTGCTTGGAAACACTGAAGAACTATTTTCTCTTCCACAGTATGACGAGGTTACTCACTTGTTTATCAGTCTCCAATGAGCCAATATACATTTTTTTAAAATGTACTATAGCAAAGACAGCTACTGATTTAACTTTGTCTCCTAATTCCTTTTGGGAGACTTTTATTGCTAACCCACAGCTCAGTTATTTCTCAAACCCAGGCATTGCTCAGCCTCTGTCCCTGTGATGTGTTAATTTTAGCCTCTTGAGTTTTCTTCCTAGTGAGTCATCTAAGCCATTGAAAGGGCTAACCTAGCATTGTATTAGTTCCAACCAGGCCATTAGATTTGACTAAAACCCTGTTCTGAGCAGCATGCCCATTCCTTCTAATTTTCAGGGTCAAGGGAAGAAAATGATGCTATTAAAAGGTGTGCAGGGAGGATGGTTTGGTGGTTGAACACTGGGTCTTACTTCCTGATTCTAACATTAATAAACACCAGATAGTTGGGAAGCCTGGGGTACAGCTCTCCAAACCTAAGCTCTGCTGGGTCCTTGCCACTCTTAGCTCCAGCCTCTAACTGTGACTGTCACCTGGTTTGATCCTTCCCATCTAGGGCACCACAGCCTATGTCCCTCAGCAGTCCTGGATTCAGAATGGGACCATCAAAGACAACATCCTCTTTGGATCAGAATTCAATGAAAAGAAGTACCAGCAAGTTCTTGAAGCTTGCGCTCTCCTCCCAGACTTGGAGATGTTGCCTGGAAGAGACATGGCTGAGATTGGAGAGAAGGTACTTGGGGCAAGGGACCTTGAAGGGTACAGAAATAACTGAAGAAAAACAATGAGGATGATAGGGAAAAGTGTGTTAATAAATATGATAGTCACAAGCACACAAAACATGTTTGTAAGACTGCATACTTTATATAAGTCATGATCCAACTATGTAACCTTGACTGACCTGGAGCTTGTTATGTATGTCAGGCTGGCCTCAGACTCACAGAGAACCTGTCTCTGCTACTCAGGTCCTAGGATTAAAAGTCTGCACCACCAGAACTGGCCTCCAATGTTTTAAACATTGTACCTGAAAACATATATAAGAATTTATATTCTGAATCAAAGCTAATAAGGCAAAGGAATCAAGAGACTGAGTTTATTATAATGACCCAGAGTTGACTTGTGCCATTAAATATCTTTAATAAAAACTGATTTTAGACCAGGCGGTGGTGGTGCGTGCATTTAATCCCATTACTTGGGAGGCAGAGGCAGATCTCTGTGAATTCAAGGCCAGCCTGTTCTACAGAGTGAGTTTCAAGATAGCCAAGGCTACATTGAGAAACTCTTGTCTCGAAAAACAAACAAACAAAAAGCTGATTTTAGCCAGGCGTGGTGGCACAGCTTTAATCTCAGCACTCGGGAGGCAGAAGTAGGCAAATCTCTGAGTTTGGGGCCACCCTGGCCTACAGAGTGAGTTCTAAACAGCCAGGGCTATACAGAAAAACCCTGTCTAGAAAACAACAGCAAAAGATTTGTTTAAAAAAAAGAAAAAGAGAAAGAATTGATTTGAATAACTATATTACATCCATTGGATATATATAGCATAATTCACTTAGAAAATTTTGATTATTACATGTTTAAAATATTTTATCCTCCCCCCAACCCACCCCCCCCTTTTTTTTTCTAGAACGGTTGTGTCTGTAGCTTTGGAGCCTGTCCCAGAATTAGCTCTTGTAGACCAGGCTGGCCTCAAACTCACAGAGATCTGCCTGCCTCTGCCTCCTGGGTGCTGGGATTAAAGGCGTGCACTACCAACTGACTCCTTTCCCCCTTTTAAAAAGTGAACATATCAATCCTCTGAGGGCAAGGACTCTGAGGCACTAGGAGATGAGTGGAAATACAATTCTAGAGTTGTCTTTTCCTCGAAGTCAGGAGCCATTGATTGAATGACTAAGTGGCAGAGACTCTGACTTTGTGTTAGCTCCACTTTCTCAGGGTAGAGAGTGTCAGAAGTAGTCAATAAGAAAGCTACATGGTAGAGAACAGTAAGTCAGACATGACTAATCATTTGGGCTAAGGTTATTTGTTTGAATAGAAATGACTTGTTCATATAAAGAAACAGGACATTTGAAAGCCATTAAACCTTACTGAGGCCTTTCTTTTCCCCTCCACCTCAGACTGTGCAGAGGGGGACTAGGGCATGCTGCTCAACAGGACTTATTTCTTCTTCAGGGCATAAATCTCAGCGGTGGTCAGAAGCAGCGAGTCAGCCTGGCCAGAGCTACCTATCAGAACACAGACATCTATATTCTAGACGACCCCCTATCGGCTGTGGATTCTCATGTGGGGAAACACATTTTCGATAAGGTTGTGGGCCCCAATGGCATATTGAAAGGCAAGGTAAGAAGTTATCCAATGGTGAAGGCAGGAAGGGAGGGCTTGGGGTGTTGTCATACACATCTCAGAACAGTATGTCCTGAAGAAGATTTTCTTATTATCTTCTTCCTGTCAGACTGGTCTCATTAAAGTCTGTCCCTTGAAGGTTCTAATTGTGAAGTCATGGCCTATCCTGAAATTGACTAATAAGAGGCTTAGCTTACTCTGTTGCTCTAATATTGAGTCTTTTAGGATAATGGGGGGAGGTATATATGTATCTTTGTCCCTCTGTTGATAAGAACATTTTCCTTAGCAACAGGCAGGGAGATGCCAACTGTATTTGGCTGTTTCCTTCAAGACTTCTTGAATGCTGCTAGCAAGAAAATGACAGAGTTGATGAGGCAACCTGCTGTCCTACTGAGACCCTTTGTCTCTATCTTAGCTCAATAAGTCTGCAGAAATTCATTCTTCCTCTTCCTGTCCCTAAGACCTCCTTTTTCACTCATGAACTGGCGTCTATTCTATGCCAAGTTTGATGAAAAAACAAACTTTCAAGGTTGTTGGCACAACCTACAGTGGAAACCTCAGAAGAATACCCATGTCTTCCCAAGGGACTTGGGAAAGGAACCAGGGGTTTGCTCTGAGTGGATACAGAAGGAATGAATATCCCCCGGATACCTCAGGAAGACTCTAGATGCTGTTGGACTGTAGGGTGGAGGGCAAATGCAGGGGCTTAGGTTCTCTCCGAAGCCCATTACAACCCCATGTGCTAATTCAGTTTCACTGTTGACCGATCAGTCTTTCTGTGAGTGGAGTTCCTGTGTCAGGAGCTGTCTTAGGGTTCCTATTGATGTGAAGAGACATCATGACCACAGCAACTCTTGTAAAGGAAAATATTCAATTGGGGTGGCTCACTTACAGTTCAGTGGCCCAGTCCCTTATAATCATGGTGGGACATGACAGTGTACAGGCAGACATGGTGCTGGCGAAGTAGCTGAGAGTCCTACATCTTGCAAGCAGCAGGAGGTGGTCCCTGTATCACACTGAGAAGTTTGAGCATATATGAGACCTCAAAGTCCACCTCCACAGTGGCACACTTCCTCCACAAGGTCACACCTACTCCAGCAAAGCCACACCTCCTAATAGTGCCATGCTCTTTGGGGGTCATTTTCTTTCAAACCATAGTAATCAGTATAAGAATACAAGGTGTGTCAAGTCTCTAATGCCAGGAAGTCCTGGGTAAAAATAATGTTTCTTATCCCACAGTATCCCTAGCTTACTGAAGGATACGGGCAGTTCTTTTTCTACAGTTGATTAGCTGGTGAGTGACAGCCTGAGTGAGAAGGGACACTTAACCAGTTATCTGTCTGTAAGACTAGGTATCGGTCCTAGGGATGCTCTTAGCTCAGTCTTGTTGTTCAGGAACATGAAGGAGAGCATGTGTCAGGCAAACCCTGTTGACACTACAGGAAAATAACTGTGAGTAGATCCACGAGTCTAGTCTCATTTCACACGCAGGGTAAGGCTTTAAGATGAAATGCTAGGAACAGAACATAAGGTAAAAAGAGTCACACAGTTGGGGCTGGACTCTGAGGCAAAGCCCCCGTGTGAATGGAGAAGTCCGTTTTTTCCCTTTGTAGAGCAATCCAGGGAGGATGGTGGGCATGGAGTAATCAGAGCCGTTCCGTGTGACTTTTACAGACTCGCATCTTGGTGACTCACAGCATTCACTTCCTTCCCCAAGTGGATGAGATTATAGTTCTGGGGAACGGTACTGTCTTAGAGAAAGGATCCTACCAGGATCTGCTGAGCAAAAAAGGAGTGTTCGCTAAGAATCTAAAGACATTCATGAAGCATTCTGGGCCAGAAGGAGAGGCCACAGGTATGTGAACAGGGTTGGAAGAGGATGGAACTTGGTGTCCTAGAGGGAGGGAAAACCAGCATCTATATCCTAAACTATTAAGTATTCAGTGAACTACATTTAGGGGCCTAATTGCCCAGAGTTTCAAACTTCATTCTTCTGTGTTCTGTGTCTTTGTAAAGAAACACAGAAATTGAAACTCTGCCTGGGCCAAGTGAGTGGTACTTCCTACTCCTCTACTTCTGGTATGCAACCAACAGACACTTCAGAGTGTACAATGGATGTTTGAGTGAGTAATTTCTATGGAAAGAAAAGCAATGGTGTCAGAGACCCAGTTGTAGGAATGCCAGGCTTCTGTTTACTCAAGTTCCAGTTTGCTTTGAATTAGTCCTGAAGTCTAAAATTGACTGTCTCTGTGACTGAGAATATTATTCCTTCCCTAGGTCAGTCTGAGTAATGAAACATATTCTAGTATTATTTCTATTCATCAGAATTATATAGATCAAGCAGAAATCCTCTTCCTGACCACCCACAGCTATATGTATGCCCAGTAGATGGAATATATATATGAGATAAAC
The DNA here is from genome assembly GCF_982192425.1 of Myodes glareolus. NCBI lineage: Eukaryota > Metazoa > Chordata > Mammalia > Rodentia > Cricetidae > Myodes > Myodes glareolus. Next base: position 18,175,597 of record NC_142032.1, on the reverse strand, counting down.
ACACAGGCAATGGGAAAAATACCCATGGCTGTTTATCGTGGCACATGAGTGTTACATGAGGGCCAGCTTGTTGGGGTATCTGTCCCGCCCAGTACCCCACAGCAGGCAGGCCCCAAAGAAAATCACACACAGGACTCTATAAGGTTATAAACTGATTGGCCCATTAGGTCAGGCTTCTTGTTAACTCTTATAACTTATGTTACCACATTATCTTTATCTACATTAGCCACATTGGCTCCATACCTTTCTCAGCTGGGCAAGTTACATGCTGCCTCTTAGGTGATCTGCGCAGGAGTGCTGAGGGAGCTCTGCTTCCAGAATACTTCCAGTCTCTTTGCTCCACCCCTACTTCCTGTCTGGCTTTCCCGCCTATACTGCCTGCCTGGCCAATCAGCGTTTTATTAAAATGATTGACAGAATACAGACAATTCTCCCATATCACATGAGAAAAGTTATAGACAGAAGCAACCAGTCTTCAGAGTCTGTGGCCCTATAAGCCTTGCTCAATGAGGTTCTCTCCATCAGAGCGTCACTCATCTGGTGGGATGACACCTGAATCGGTAATTGTCATCTGTTGTATTTTCTCAGTGGCCTCTGGTAAAGCCATTGCTACCAGAAGCTCTCAACACCTGGCCTCTTTTTAATTCTTGTTTTAGATAGATAGATAGATAGATAGATAGATAGATAGATAGATAGATAGATAATAGATAGATAGATAATAGATAGATAGGTAGATGAATATATATGTATAAATAATAGATATAGGAATATACATACATACATATATATACATATATTCCTAAATACATAAATAGAATCTGTTTGGTCTATATACTATACCTGTATATACTGAGTATTAGACAATCATTTGGGGAGTTCTTCCCTGTTGAAGACCATTTCTCCCACTCTCAGCATTCTCCAATTGCTTGTAGTTATTTGTCTAGGGTTGAGACCCCATGGGCTTTCCCTCTTCCATGTCAGCATGTCCATTGGTGCTGTCGTTGTTCAGGTCTTGTATAGGCAGCCATGTTCACGAGACTTCATGGGTATGCCTGTTCCTCTGGATCTTGCAATCCTTCTACTCCCTCTTCTGCAATGACCCTAGAGCCTTGGTTTCAGGAGTTGTGCTATAGATGTATCAGTTGGGAATGGGCACCACACAATCTTTTGTTCTCGACATTTTGATTGGTTGTGATTTTCATTAATGATCTCCATCTGTTACAAAGAAAAGTGTCTTTGATAAGGGGTAAGAACTACACTTATCTGTGGGTATAAAGATAGATATTTAGAATGCAGTTAAGGATTATGCTGATTTAGTAAAATTGTGGTTGTAGGTTCTCTGCAGAGATCCATGACCTCACTAGACCCAGGTGAACAGGTTTCCAGTACCAGGCACAATTTCCCTCTTGTTGAATGGTCCTTAATGCCAATAAGGGAGCTGTTGGTTACTGCCAAAGGTGTATAAGCCACTGCTGCACCCTTAGGGCTCTCATGCCCAGCTGATCATTGTTGTATTTCATATTCATCGTAGCTGGGTAGGACTACTGGCTGCTTCCCTTCCTTGGAAGCTGCATGCTGCCTCCTGGTACATGAAAGCCAGTCTTCAGTAATTATCCTGGGATAGGGCTGTTATGGGTAGTGCGAAATCCACTTACTCTATCGGAATTCCTGTGATTGGTTTACAAGCTCTATCAGCTGAGGAGAGAGAGGTGGAAATGCGACATATTAAAGTACCGCAAGGTTTCCAGTTACCAAGATTTTGTCATTTAAAAAAAAAAAAAGATGTTTGATTTTGGTTGATTTCAGAGTCTTGGAAAGAGTTGTGTTTTGGCAAACTGTCCACACCTCCCCACCCCTCAGCATTCTCATTGCCAAAGAGGAGGAGTTTCTAGAGATCTCAGCATCAGCGTTCCCACTGGTGCCCTTACTGTATTTCATACCTTAGTTCCTTCATTTTCAAATGCTTTCGTAAGTCCTTCAGTTAATAAAAGTAAGCTGAATTACTTGAACTTTGAGATGAGTGTTTCTAATTCTTAACCCTCTCTTTGGTTGATTCTGTGGATGGCGTCTGCAGTTTATTCCTGTATCTCTAAAGCTATTTCTTCTCCAAAAGAACTTAGGTAACTCCGGAGGTTTCCTTCTCCTTTTGACCGTTCTCTTCTGGTGGATTGTGAACCCATCCCTTCTTTATCCTAGCATCCTCAGTGAGAATTTATGAGGTTGAATATTCTAACGTGTATACATCTGAGCTCCCTCGATCAACACGATGCAGGAGGACTTTTCTCTCCTTAGTCATAGTGTTGCGAGTCCTGTGTCATTCCCTAACTTCAAACATGTCTCCTTAGTCAATGATGATAGTGAGGAAGACGATGATGACGGTGGACTGATACCAAGTGTGGAGGAAATCCCCGAGGATGCAGCTTCCTTGACCATGAGAAGAGAAAACAGCCTTCGCCGAACACTGAGTCGCAGGTAGCCCATGTATTCGGTTGGCAACTCTTACAGCTTCTTTAGTCCTATTTGGACTTTCTTCTTTCCGTGTGGACCTTCTGTCCACACAGAATGGATCTCAGGAACACTCTTGGCTCTTTGTTTCCTTGGGTGGGGGAAGGGCAGCTGTTCACTAGCTCTTGGCTATGAAAGCACTTCCATGCTGGCAGGGGCTGTGACACCTGCTTGTGGGAAGGTCCTTGGGAAGTGTCCCCAAGCTCAGGGTGTTTTCCTTTGTCTACCTCAGCTCCAGGTCCAGTGGCAGGCACAGGAAGTCCCTCAAAAACTCCTTGAAGATTAAGAATGTGACTGCCTTGAAGGAGAAGGGAGAACTAGTGAGAGGCCAAAAACTAATCAAGAAGGAATTTATGGAAACCGGGAAGGTAAACACCACACACAGAAAGTACTGCTCGAGGGGAAATCAGGCTTGGAATCTGAAAAAGTCTGGAAGTTAGTTGAAACTTAAACACGTATCTACTGGAGCAGCACGTTTGCAAATCTTCAAATTCAATGTTTAAATGCAAACAGAAACAGACTTTCCAGAAAATTATGTCTCAGGGCTGGAGAGATGACTCAGCAGTTAAGGGCATTGGCTGCTCTTCCAAAGGTCCTGAGTTCAGTTCCCAGCACCCACATGGCAGCTCACAGTCAGATGCCCTGATGCTCCCTCCTCGTCACCTGCATGCGTCCAGATAAAGCACCTGTGTACATAGAGTAAATCTTTTAAAAAGAAAAAGAAGAATGAAGGATGAATGTTTGATTCTACTTACGTGTGGAGAACGACAAAATTGATCTGAAGCACGGTTGTCGGTGCTAGGGAACACTAAAACATCAGACCCAGAGCACACGACTCAAATTAACGAAACTTAAAACCACAGATTCCAAGGTCTTAGTAAATTGTGACCTCTCCAGCCTGTCTCATGTATTTTGTTCATCACTTTTAAATCCTTATTCATAACTGGTGGCTATTCCCCTTGCATCATACTTAGCAGGATATATCCTGCCAAGTGTGGAAATGGTGACCACAGACAGCTAAACGCTGCTCCCCACTTTTCCAGGGGACACCACTTCTTGAGTTAGTGAAGCCAAAACACCACAACTAACAGCAACTTGGGGGGAAAAGGTTGCTTTTTTTTTTTAATCTTATACTTCCACTTCCAATGTAAAATCTTACACATCACTGAGGTAAGTCAAGGCAGGAACTCAAGCAGGGCAGGTGAATCTGGAGGTAGGAGCTCGAGCAGAAGCTGTGGAGGAAGGTTGCTGCCTGGCTTGTGCTTCGTGGCTTGCTCAGCCTGCTTTCTTACAGCACCCAGCCCTACAGCCCAGGGGTGGCACCCACATCAGTTGCCAACCAAAAAACACACCACAAGTTTCTCTGCAGGCCAGTCTGGTGGAGGCATTTTCTCAATTGAGGATCCCTTGTCCAGAATGATTCTAGCTTATCAAGTTGTCAAAAAAAAAAAACCAAAGAAAACAAACAAACAAACAAAAAAACCCAGCCAGCACAGTCCTCCTTATGGTTAGTTTTCTATAACGTCTTACCCAAAGCCCTTAGGGTATTGTTGATGGTGTCTTTGCAGGTAAAGTTCTCCATCTACCTGAAATACCTACAATCAGTAGGATGGTGTTCGATAACCTTTATCCTCTTGTGCTATGCATTGTACTCTGTTTCTTTTATTGGATCTAACCTCTGGCTGAGTGCTTGGACCAGAGACTCTCAACACTTGAATGGCACTAACTATCCAGCTTCTCAGAGGGACATGAGAATTGGAGTTTTTGCAGCTCTGGGATTGGCACAAGGTATGTCTGATGGCGAGGGTAGACATCTCCATGGACCTTGGAAATCTGCAACTCAGGAAATCCTTTGCTGTTGTATCCAAGTCCCAGATCACCAGGAGTCTGCCGCATGGGGCTGACCATATCGGTTCTGTTTCCAGGCATCTTTGTGCTTGTTGCGACTCTCTGGAGTATGTTTGCTTGCAACCATTCATCAAAAACTTTGCACAAGCAGCTGCTCACCAACATCCTTCGAGCACCCATGAGCTTTTTTGACACAACTCCCACAGGCCGGATTGTGAACAGATTTGCTGGTGTAAGTATCTCAGCACACTGGGGTGCTTAGATGACAGGGTCTTTCTAATTTTGATTATAAGAGAGTCCTCACCCAACTCTGCAGTTTGAGTTCTTGGTCTACTTAGCATGCAAATATTTCTGGGATCCTTCTTGTGAAGTCTCAAGAATCCTAGGGGTGAACATACTGGCTTTTCAGTAGCTCACCCTCTAGTGAAGGAGAAAATCAAAGAAAAGGATTGTGATAGGATTAAAAAACACCAATAGCATGTGCGGAGGTGTCCTGTGGGGACAAAGGAATGGCAGAGACAGCGTACTAGCTCAGCCTGGATGGCAAGGATGGGAAACGTCAGAAAAGGCGAAACTTGAGTTAAATCACTCCAGTAAGACAATAGTGAGGGTTGTCGTGGGGAGCGGAAGGGGCAGTCGAAGCGGGGTGAGGAGCGCCATTCTGCAGAGAAGCATAAGTGAAAACACCTTCACTGCTCATAACAGTTAATAAAAAGAATTGTAAGAAAAATCTTTCCTTAGCCTGTCTCCACCCCTAAAACTTCGACGTTTGATGCTTTGAGAACCACTGAGGTGGATCTGAGTTTTGGGTTGAGATATTGTATTTGCGTTCTCATTGTTTCCATCTGCGTTGGTTCTGGGACCACAGGCATCAGTCGTTCCTTTCCCGCCATCAGCTGAGTCCTTTCAACCAGTCTAGTACCGTGAGATGTGAGGATGGCTCCCTTCATGGGGAGACCTAATTCGCTGGCTCATCTAAACACATCTGAAAGGGGAGTTTTAGGAATAGGGGCAGGATCCAGGCAATTCTGGAAGATTCTGAAGCTCCTTCAGCACAGCTTTTAGTTATCATCCTATGGAAGGGAAGAAACATTCTATAAGATATACAGATAGCCATATATATTTGGAAGAATTTGAAAAAAATAAGGAATTCACAGATGTGTGAATAATTATTGGACAGATCAGTATAATCTATTACACATGGGTGACTTAAAGAGATTGAATGACAAAGGCCTAAAGAACAAAAAAGCCCCGCATTCCAGGCAGGAAGCAATATCTTAGAGGAAGGTCTTAGAAGAAGGTTCACCTTCTCTCCTCCTTGCATCTCTAGGATATTTCTACTGTGGATGACCTGCTCCCCCAGACTCTGCGGAGCTGGGTTATATGCTTATTTATCATAATTAGCACTCTTGTTATGATCTGCATGGCTACTCCGATCTTCGCCGTCGTCATCATTCCTCTTGGCATTATTTATGTGTCTGTTCAGGTAAGTTATGGGTGCAGCTAGGTCTCCCTTCCTCTCTGTTTTGGAAGTCGTTGAGGCTCTTTTGTGTTTGCTGTTGGTCACTCTTCCCCTGCATCCTGGAAAGCCCGGGACTACCTAAAGCGCAATTGTGGTATCAGTGAGTGTGGATCACAGCATATGGCGCCCTACACTGCACTCCAGAGAGCTTAAGGAGGAGACGTGTGTTTGCTTTCAAGACTGTTTGGAGGGGTAGGAATATAGCTTGGTGGCAGGACACTTGCCTAGCTCTGAGAGGGGATGGGATGGGGTGGAGGGGGGAAAGAATGGAGGGAGGGTAGGAGAGAAAGATGACATGTTCACAGTTCCATCAGGGCCCCTGTCTTAGGGTTCTGTTGCTGTGATAAGCACCATGACTAAACAGCTTGGGGAGGAGAGAGTTTGTTTCAGCTCCCGCCTCTCAGGTCACATCCATCACACTGGGGGAAGTCAGGCCAGGAAGTCAAACAGGGTAAAAACCGGGAGGGGGAAACTGAAGCCGGCCATAGAGGAATGCTGCTGACGGGCTTGTTCTTCGTGGCTTGCTCTGCCTGCTTCCTTACACCACCCAGGACCACCTGCCCAGGTAACAGCCACAGTAGGTGGGGCGCTTCTACATCAATCATAAATCAAGAAAATGCCCTACTGACTTGCCTACAGGCTAATCTTCCGAAGGCATTGTCTCAATTAACCTCTTCCCAGACATGTCCAGGATTGTATCAAGTTGACAAAAACAGCCAGCACCCCTCCCCCTGACACACACATACACAAGAGTTAGGTCATTTCCAGGGGATTGTGTGGGGCTGCTGCTTCCTTTGTTATTGAAAAGGCATAACTGCTTGGGGATGTCCTTATGCAGGGGCTGGATCTCATCTCACTTCAGGGTGTTTCTAGTTTCATTGGCATGTCTGTCATGTCTGTGGGCCTTGCAAGTTCCAGCGCAGCTATCTTCCCAAAAGGCTGGACTAAGTAGAATCATTTCCTGCCCCAAATAAAAATTGATGAGAAAAAGGAGGCTATAAAGAAAATGATGCTTTGCTGCAAGTTGCCTTTCTTATTTAAAATGAATTAATTTTATTTGGCATGTGTGTGTGTGTGTGTGTGCCCACGTGCGTGTGTGTACTGTATGTCAGTGTGCACAGGCACATGTGTGGACATCTGACAGCAGCTTTGCAGAGTCAATTTTCTTCTTGTTATGTGAGTTCAGGGAAACCAACGCTGGTTGTCAAGTTTGCAGGATAAGAGCTTTTACCTGCTGAGCCATCTCACCAGCCCCCCACTTCTTACCCAACCAGGGGGGTGCTGTGATGAACTTATAGAAACTCTATAGTGCCCGCGTAGAGTTCTGCTGGTGCATAGCCATGTCCTCAGCAGCCTTTCAGCTGTTTATAACAAATCGTCAAGAAAGGCAGGACCATATGCAGAAACTCTGAGACTTAGCATTTTGCACCGTGACTCTCAAATGCTCAGTTTTTCCTTCAACAAGTTCTCACAGGTCCCATTAGCACTGAGAACCTGTTCACCTTGCCTCTCACCAATGGGCATATGCCTGCATTCTCTTACGACCAGGCCAGTTCTTCCACTGCAACACTCCGCATGCCCTCAGGATTACCCTTAACAGCACACCACAGAGCCACAGTTTTGGTCAATCTCCATTTTAATCCCAACTTCAGCATAACCTACTATTTTTAAAAGATGTGTTTATTTTATGCAGATGCATGTTTCGCCTGTGTTGTATGCATGTGTACCAGCTGTGTGTCTGGTGCCCACAGAACTGGAGTTACAGACATTGTGAACCACTATGTGGGTGCTGAGAACTGAACCCAGGACCTCTGCAAAAACAACAAATTTTCTTAACTAAGGAACCATCTTCCCCTACTTTATATACTCCTTGTGTCCCAGCATCTATTACAAAATCGTCTTGGTAACCATTTCTCTAGCCGGTCCAGAAATTTCTGTCTGGATAGCCCATGAAGGGCTAAGGAAAGAGATGGGCCTGACTGCCCAGCTCCTCCCGAGGGTTAGAAACGCACATCTCTAACCCGCCTCTGTCAGCTCCCTTTGCTCCCCGCCGCCCTAGTCTTCCTGTCTGGATGTGAGCCACAGTCATTGAGTGACAAATGTCGGTCCAAGGCCAGAAGAAAAGAAGTACAAAACATGCTTTATGGCTGTGTGACTAGCTGACTCTTGGTGCTTCTGTTCAGGTGTTTTATGTGGCTACTTCCCGCCAGCTGAGACGACTGGACTCTGTCACCAGGTCCCCAATCTATTCTCACTTCAGCGAGACTGTTTCGGGTCTGCCTGTCATCCGTGCTTTCCAGCACCAGCAGCGTTTCCTAGCATGCAGCGAGAGACTGGTTGACACCAACCAGAAATGTGTCTTCTCCTGGATCACCTCCAACAGGTGAGGCCTCCCTTAAGGGTTTCCTCCAAGGTATGTTTCAGGGTTTTGCATGTTTGACTTTTAGCACTGGAGGGCAGGCATAGCCAGTGGTACAAAGTTCATTCTGACCTCATGCACACAAAAACACATGTTGTTTAAGTAGAAAGGAGAAAGCACAAACTTTGGAGCTGGAGACAGGTTCTCCATCCCAGGTCTCCACTGACCAAGTTAGGTGAGTTGCCTTGGACTCTCTAAGGAAAGTATTGAAAGACTCCCGTGGGCGTCTTCCTTCGGGAGAGACCCCGTGCCCAAAGATCAGTCGAAAACACATGGCCGGATGCAATCAGCAAGAGGTTTATTGAATACGCAGGTACCTGGGCGACAGAGTCTCTCAGAAGACTTGCGCGCCGCAGGTTGGGGGTGAGGGGTTTTTATAGGAGAGCAAAAAGCGAGGTTTACAGAAGCAAGATGCAGGGTGGTAAATTCTTAACCTAAATAACAATGAGGGGACTACTCAGCGGTTTACTGTTCCTCTTATCCTGCCCCTCCTTCCTGGCTGGCGACCAGATGTCTGATTGCACAGCCTCTGACTCGTGACGAGCCCCGCTTTATACGTGACTCAGGCCTCACAATCCTCTCTTTCTTTGTTTCTATGGCCAGTTCATAAATCTCCTGTCTCGCAGCCAGATAAGGCTGTCCTTGCTCTAACCTCAGGTATCTTTGCTCAGCATTCCGGAGGTACTGAATTCCGGAGGCCTTTAATGGAGCTTGTTATCTGCTCAGCATTCCGGAGGCCCTGAACTCCGGAGGCCCTTAATTAAGCTTGCTATCTGAAAACCTTTGCAGAATGGCATAACTGTGGTTAAAACGAGTTGGGGTCCTTCATTCCCCCATTTTGTGTTTTTATCATGGAGTAAAACCTTTTACTCAAGTATTTATAAGATCTCTTTCTCGCTTTGGCTCAATTTTTGGTACTGGCTGGTTAAGACCAGGGTTTGAATGACTGAAAGTCTGTCCTTAATAAATTGAATCAACCGATTTACAATGCAAGGGCCAACCGTAAGAATTAACATCAACAGGATTATAGGTCCCATTAGAGAAGAGATTAAGGTAGTGAACCATGGGGATCGGTTCCAAAGCCCCTCATACCATGTCTGTTGTGCTTCAAATTCTTTTTTACGCTTTTCTAGCCTTTCTTTTAACTTATCTAAAGTTTCAGTCACCACTCCGGTATTATCAGTATAAAAACAACATTCTTCTCTTAAGGCTGCGCAAAGTCCTCCTTCCTTTAGAAAGAGCAAATCTAGTCCTCTCCAGTTTTGCAGCACCACCTCGGATAAGGAAGCCAATGACTCCATCAGGGCTCTAACCGACTTTTCAAGGGCCCTCAGATCCTCATTCATAGCTTGATGTAAAAGCATATATTGGTCCATGCGCACCAGGGCGGCGGTCCCAGTGCCTATCCCTGCCGCAACACCCCCCCCACCCCTAGGAGCACGGCCAGCGTCAAAGTAACAGCCTCCCGTTTTTCCCTTTGGGGTAAGTATCCATAATATTGGAGGACGGTCTCATCCGAGTGGTATGTGATGCGTGGCCAAATTTGTATCAAAACGCAATATTCATGAGTTTGGTTGAACACTGCTGCCGAAACACAGGGAGTCAGACCAGTGTTACAAGCCCAAAGGGTCCCCTCCGGTGTAATTAAATAATAGTCCCCCTTGATGACAGCCATGGTTGAAGTGCAAAAGGGCTGGCCAGATGCAGCTCCTATGCAAGATCCGGTGCCTGTCACCTGGGTAAGGGTTAGATGGTGATCCATGCCCTGGCAGGTGGGGGGTGGCGGAGTGACATTGCTATAGTTACCCCAGAGGGCTATCCCTTCATAGTATGGGGGACTTGGGTTAAGACAGAGCCAGCAGTTGTTGGCCCGATCTGGATCTGAATGATTTAAGGCCTGGTAAGCCCCCCTAATGAGGCCTAAAAGACGATCTCCCGTTCCTCTTTCTGGCTCAATTGTGGCTGCTGGGGGGATGGGGGTTGGAGTTGAGCCATGGGTCTTAGGTGGACTGGGCAGAACAGGTGGTGCATTGTGATTAATTGATGGTCCCTTATATTCCTGTACAGATGGAAGCCGCTGGTCTGCCAAAACTTGATTAGGGCCGACTGGTATGGCCGCTGTCTTTACCTTAAGTTGTATTTTGAATATCACCCCTTTATCTGTCCCTGACATATGCCAGCGTAGTCCCCAGGTATAACCTTTCTGCCATTCCAGGGCTTGTTTACCCTTGTCAGTGAATGTGATGTTAAGGGGCAGCGAAGTGGTTCCTGCCCCATTTTTAACCCAGCCTCTCTTGACAATAATTTTGTCCCAGGAGGAAGAGGGGTTCCAGTAGGCATCCCCAGTGGTTTCACATGTCCATTGAGCACAGAAGTATTGTTCATATCCGCCACAAGCATATGCTTTGTCTCTGCTTCTATCATCCCTTGGACATACATAGAAATCTAATGAAGCCAGCCTATCCTTAGCCCAACTGTCCCTGCATCCGGGAGAAGTTTGCATGGGTCCTCCTGATGAGCTAACCCCTATGGCCGCACGCCTAGCGCGTGGCAGGTTGTCCTCAGAGTTGGTAGGATCCTCGATGGGAACATCCCAGGTGTCTAAACCAGCTGCTAATTGGCAAAAGTCTGGGAACAGGGGCGGCCACCAGGTGTTGAGGGCATGTTGGCCAGTTTTCTTCCAGACTATTTCCCCGGTCTGGAAAATAATCTGCCAAGTTAAGGAGTAAATTGTGTGGGGGCTTCCATTACGAGCCCCCATGGATCCCGAGATCAACATTGGAAAGACTAATACCCATAACATTATTCCCGAACCAGTCTTATCTTTAGGGGGTTCTGGGAGCGTTGGACCTTCCATCCTTTCTTTTGGCTAGTCGTTTGTTCTCCTGGGCTGGCGGCTTTCACGTGTGAGGCGTGGATCCAAGCAGCAATTCCGTCCACTGTAAGCGCCGTTGGGGTGGTCAGGAGAACAGTAAACGGTCCTTTCCAGCGCGGTTCCAGGTTCTTGGTCTGATGTCTACGGACCCAAACAGTGTCTCCAATCTGGTATTGATGGGGCACCACCGGCTGGCTGAGGCTGTCTTGGTAGGCTGCTGCCAGGGGTTTCCAGACCTCTTGTTGTACCAGTTGCAGGGCCTGTAAATGGGCTTGTAGAGAAGGGGAGTTAGCATAGTCTGCAATGTCCGTATCGAAGAAATGTACGGCTGGAGGCGGTGCCCCATACAATATTTCAAATGGGGTAAGGCCATGTGGCCCAGGAGTGTTCCTGGCTCGATATAGAGCTAGGGGTAGGAGCAGCACCCAATCCTTTGTGCCAGTTGCGAGCACTAATTTAGACAAAGTCTCCTTAATTGTTCTGTTCATACGCTCTACCTGTCCTGAACTCTGGGGTCTATAAGCACAATGTAATTTCCAATCAATCCCCAGTAGCTTGGCCACCAACTGACTTACCTGGGAGACGAAGGCTGGCCCATTATCGGATCCCAATACCTTTGGCATCCCGTATCGGGGAAAAATTTCTTCCAATAACTTCTTGGCAACCATCCTGGCTGTTTCATGTTTGGTGGGATAGGCCTCTACCCATCCTGAAAAGGTGTCTATAAAAACCAGCAAGTATCGGTACCCATACAAACCAGGTTTAATTTCGGTGAAGTCTATTTCCCAGTGGATGCCAGGCCGGTGTCCTCGGAGACGCACCCCTTGGAGGGTTTTCGAGTGGCCTGTATTAATTTGGGCACAGGCCCTGCAATTATATATTGTCCGTTGGAGTGCCCTATCCCTGTTCAGGAGGAATTGTCCAGTCTCCATTCTGTCTAGGAGGATTTTCATTTTCTTTGTACCCAAATGGGTCAATTTATGTAAGTAGTCTATAAGTTCATGGGTTATTTTTATGGGCACTGCTATTTTTCCCCGATAAATCCATCGTCTATTCGCTGAGTTGTATTCTGCCCCCAATTTTTGGAGTAAGTGTATGTCCTCTTTATCATAGGCCCAGTCTATTGTGGGTTGGACGGCCTCGGATATTAGGGGGAGAATTTGTGGTCCCAACGCAGCCTCTCGGGCCGCTTCATCTGCCCGCTGATTTCCTCTGGCCTCGGCGTGATCTCCTTTTTGGTGTCCGGGACAGTGCATAATGCTCAGTCTTTTGGGGAGGAATAAGGCCTCTAATAGAGCAAGGATTTCTGCTTTATTTTTAATTTCCTTGCCTTCAGAGGTTAAGAGCCCTCGTCTCCGGTATATTTCTCCATGTATGTGTGCAGTAGCGTATGCATACCGACTATCAGTATAAACATTCAGCTTCTTACCTTCTGCCAATCTAAGGGCTTGAGTTAGAGCGATGAGTTCAGCACGTTGGGCCAAGGTGCCGCTGGGTAATGCACTGGCCCAGATTACCTGGGTCTCCGTGGTAACTGCGGCTCCCGCCCTGCGTTCCCCATTTAGTAGGTAACTGCTCCCATCGGTGTACCAGGTGTGGTCCGCATCTGGGAGGGGCTGATCAGTCAAGTCCATCCGGGTTCCATGCATTTCTGCGAGGATCTGAAGGCAGTCATGCTGGTCTGGTCCTTCCGGTGTGGGTAACAAGGTCGTCGGATTAAGGGCGACTATAGGTCCAAACTGGACTCGGTCCGTATCCAACAGCAAGGATTGGTAGTGGGTCATGCGGACGTTGGAGAGCCACCGGTCAGGGGGCTGCCTAATCAAGGCCTCGACGGCATGGGGTGCCAGTATGGTCAGGGGCTGTCCCAAAGTCAGTTTGCCAGCATCCTTAATAAGGACGGCAATGGCTGCCACCATCCGTAGGCAAGGGGGCCAGCCTGAGGCCACTGGGTCTAATTTCTTTGATAAGTATGCGACAGGGCGTTTCCATGGTCCAAGTCTTTGGGTCAAAACCCCCTTGGCATATCCTTGTTTTTCATCAACAAACAGTTCGAATGGCTTAGTGACGTCCGGCAAACTCAGTGCCGGGGAGGAGAGGAGGGCCCGTTTGATGTTCTCGAAAGCCCCTTGTTGTTTATCTGTCCATTCAAATGGGACCCCCTGCTTGGTGAGGGGATAGAGAGGAGCTGCCATTTCAGCGAAGCCTGGTATCCATAAGCGTCAGAACCCAGCTGTCCCCAGGAATTCCCTTAACTGGCGAGGGTTTCGGGGTACAGGTATGTGGGATACAGTCTCTTTGCGTGCGGCTGTGAGCCAACGCTGTCCCTTTTTTAACTTGTATCCCAAATAAATCACTTCAGTCTGGCATATCTGGGCCTTTTTGGCGGATGCTCGATAGCCCAGCCGTCCCAGGGTCTGCAATAGGGCCCCCGTACCTTGTCGGCAGTCATGTTCCGTGGGGGCTGCCAGCAGAAGATCATCCACATACTGGAGCAGGATTAATGACGGGTGTTGAACTCTGAAGTCTGCAAGGTCCCGGTGTAAGGCCTCATCAAATAGGGTGGGGCTATTCTTATAGCCCTGTGGGAGCCGGGTCCACGTCAGTTGGCCTGAAATCCCCAATTCGGGGTCTCTCCATTCGAAGGCGAAAAGGGGTTGACTTTTGGGGCTTAATCTGAGACAGAAGAAGGCGTCCTTCAAGTCTAGCACCGTATACCAGGTGTGCGAAGGTGGCAGGGTGCTTAGTAAATTATATGGATTAGGGACGGTCGGGTGTATGTCTTCAACTCTCGTATTTACTTCCCTGAGGTCCTGTACCGGCTGATAATCCTTTGTCCCTGGTTTCTTTACTGGAAGGAGGGGGGTATTCCAAGGTGACCGGCAGGGAGTCAGTATGCCTTCTTCTAATAGCCTCTTGATATGAGGTCTTATCCCCTGGTAGGCCTCATTTGACATGGGGTATTGCTTGACTGAGATTGGGGTGGCTGAGGCTTTTAGGGCTACAACCAATGGGGGCTGCTGTAGCGCTAGCCCCATACCTCCCATTTCGGCCCATGCCTGTGGGTACTCTGTAAGCCATATGTCCAAGTCCCTGGACCCTTGTACCTTGGGGTCCTGTTCGTATAGCCGGTATTCGTCCTCCAATTGTAAAGTCAAGACCTGGAGGGGGTCCCTGTTTGGGCCCAACACTCGAACCCCTGCCCCTCAAAATGAATTTGGGCTTTCAGTTTGGTGAGTAAGTCTCGCCCCAGTAATGGATAGGGGCAGTCTGGAACATGTAGGAAGGAATGAGTTACTTTACCAGTTGCTAATTGCACCTTCTGCTCGGTGGTCCAGCGATATTGTCTTCCGCCGGTGGCTCCCTGTACCCAAGCGGTCCGTTCACTGAGCGGTCCAGGTGACCGGGTAAGAACCGAATGCTGAGCTCCGGTATCTACTAGGAAAGTAACCGGCTGCCCCCCAACATCAAGTGTTAACCTGGGCTCAGGGGGGGGGTTCCTGGCCCTGACCTCCCTAGTCTTCATCTAGGGCCAGGAGTGAGGCTCGTGGTTTGGGGCCTCTGGGTTTACCAGTATTTTTAGGGCAGTCTTTCGCCCAGTGTCCTCTTTCCTTGCAGTAGGCGCATTGGTCGCGTTCCACGCGAGGGCCTCTCCGTTCTCCCATCCTATCTCCCTGTCGACTTTCCTGGCTCTGAACTGCGGCGGCCAAGAGGCAGCTCAATTCCCTATTCCTTTTTCTATCTCTAGCCTCCTCTTTTTCCTCTGCTTCCCTTCTCAATCTATCTTCCCTTTCTTCTTTCTCTCTACGGATACGGTCCTCCCTTTCTTCTTGAGTCTCCCTTTTGTTGAAGATTTTCTCTGCCTCCTTAAGTAGATCCTGTAACGTATACCCCTGCAAATTCTCCAGCCTCTGTAACTTGTTCCTGATGTCAGGTGCTGACTGACAGATAAAGGACATCGACAAGCCGTTAGCCTGCCCTGGGTCCTCGGGATCATAAGGCGTATACATACGATATGCTTCTTTAAGCCTTTCTAAAAAAGCTGCTGGAGACTCATCTGCCCCTTGAATCGTTTGCTTTACCTGTGCCAAATTTGTGGGGCGACGACCAGTCCCTCGGAGACCCGCTATGAGCAACTGGCGATAAAGGCGTAGGTGCGTCCTACCTGCAATCGTAGTAAAATCCCAGTCAGGCCTGGTGAGGGGGAAGGCAGCATCAATCTCGTTGGGCAACTGGGTTGGCCTCCCATCCTCTCCGGGAACCTGCTTTCGTGCCTCTACGAAGACCCTTTGTTTTTCCTCAGAAGTGAGGAGGGTCTGTAGAAGCTGTTGACAATCGTCCCAGGTTGGTTGGTGTGTAAGCAGAATAGACTCTATTAAGCTAGTTAATGTCATAGGATCCTTGGAAAAGGGAGGATTGTGTTGTTTCCAATTGTATAGATCAGAGGCGGAAAAGGGCCAGTATTGAAACTGGCCATTATTTCCCTGTCGCAGGGGAAATGCTTGGGAGGTGGAGTCCAGGGGAGACGGTTCACGCTTTCCCCGGAGCCTGCTCGCAACAGGGGAGGCAGTAGGTGGGGAGCTCCGTGACGAGGGCGAGGGCGTCGCAAGATCCGCTTCATTATTTCCGGGCTCCTGCTGGGGGTTGTAGGGGGAAGGATCTTCGGATAGGAGGTCGACAAGAGGGGAATTTGGGTCAGGGGGAAGGACAGATGGCTGCTTATGGGTCTCCTTTGGTCTCTCATGTAGTTTGGGGGTCTCCTCCTTCGTCAGTGCAGGATAAAGGGAGGAGACCGTAGGGGTGCGGGTCTTTGATAGGGAAGGCGGAGGAGGGGAAGGCAGGGGAGGAGTCGGGGCTGAAGGAGTGAGACCTAGGGAGGGTTGGGATTTCTCTGGAAAAATAAAGGGGGCCACTCAGGGGGGTGGGTCATTAGTCAAACTCTCCCAAGTAACGATATATGCGACCTGGTCAGGGTGTCCACGGGGCCCTTTGTCGAAGACTCGTTCCTTGACCTGCAAAATAACATTCTTGTTGAAAGTGCCGTCCGCGGCCAGCCCACGTTGAATGTGGGCCATTCCGAGGAACAGAAGCTCTGCCACTTTTTCTTCTTGACTTCGAGCGTTTGATTGCTCGCTCGTTTAGAGACGTCTGACCAGTGTTCTAGAGTAAGGCTCAAAGGGGTAGTTAAAGACTGCCCCATGCTGGTGTTCCAATAACAAACAGACAAACCTCAAAGATGCACAATAAGACAAATAGACCGACAATCAAACACGCTGCGCAAACGGAGGTTACAAAGGGGCTCCGGACACCCCACCTCCCAAACGAACCCCGTACCCTCGGACAAAAGTCCGACTCTGGTCGTGGGTTCAGACAAACGAGCCCCGTACCCTCGGACAAAAGTCCGATTCTGGTCGTGGGTTCAGACAAATGAGCCCCGAAAAATCGGCCTCCAAAACTCCCTCGGAACGTCTTCCGGGGTGCGGGGGGGGTGGAAAGTCCGAACTCGTCAGTTCCTTTCCGAGGCCTGCCAAAATACAAACCGACCCAGCTGAATCGAACAAATTCAAATTCGCAGCGCAACATAAGACAAGTACAGGACATAGAACATAGAACATAGAAGTCTGGCCAGCTTACCTCACCTCCCGGCAGTGATTCGGCGGTCTCTGGGATAGGGGCCTCGTTTCCCGGCCAATGCACCAAATGAAAGACTCCCGTGGGCGTCTTCCTTCGGGAGAGACCCCATGCCCAAAGATCAGTCAAAAACACACGGCCGGATGCAATCAGCAAGAGGTTTATTGAATACGCAGGTACCTGGGGCGACAGAGTCTCTCAGAAGACTTGCGCGCCGCAGGTTGGGGGTGAGGGGTTTTTATAGGAGAGCAAAAAGCGAGGTTTACAGAAGCAAGATGCAGGGTGGTAAATTCTTAACCTAAATAACAATGAGGGGACTACTCAGCGGTTTACTGTTCCTCTTATCCTGCCCCTCCTTCCTGGCTGGCGACCAGATGTCTGATTGCACAGCCTCTGACTCGTGACGAGCCCCGCTTTATACGTGACTCAGGCCTCACAATCCTCTCTTTCTTTGTTTCTATGGCCAGTTCATAAATCTCCTGTCTCGCAGCCAGATAAGGCTGTCCTTGCTCTAACCTCAGGTATCTTTGCTCAGCATTCCGGAGGTACTGAATTCCGGAGGCCTTTAATGGAGCTTGTTATCTGCTCAGCATTCCGGAGGCCCTGAACTCCAGAGGCCCTTAATTAAGCTTGCTATCTGAAAACCTTTGCAGAATGGCATAACTGTGGTTAAAACGAGTTGGGGTCCTTCAGTATTAATGTTTTTGTTTTTCAATGCTTAGAATACAACATGTCTTACAGTTACGGTGAAAGTCATGTGACACTTCTGAGTATCTGAAAACTCTAGTAGTATACACGTGCCAGGTGAATTGAGCA
Source organism: Myodes glareolus (assembly GCF_982192425.1). NCBI lineage: Eukaryota > Metazoa > Chordata > Mammalia > Rodentia > Cricetidae > Myodes > Myodes glareolus. Next base: position 18,157,981 of record NC_142032.1, on the reverse strand, counting down.
ATATCTGTTTGGTTTCCTGAGACTAGAGATGAGACTCTTCATAGGCATGGCATCCTTTTTAGGGCAACAGATGAAGCAGAGGCTTGAGGAGAGTTAGGGATTTGTAGGTGAAAACATTGGTGACAAGACATGAAAAGGGAGGGTGGGAGGGGAGGGGGAGGATGAGAGGGGAGAGTGGGGGAGGGGAGGGGGAAGAAGGGAGGGGAGGAGTCGGGGAAATGTGTAGCTCAATTAAAAAGCAATAAAGTATGTAAAAAGAAAGAAAATAAATAAGTAAAAACAGAAAAAAGGGGGGAGAAAGAAAAGGAAAAAGAAAGAAAAGAAAAGGTCATCTGATCAGACTAGGATTCAATAGGCCATGGCAAGCTAGATAAGCCGGCCGCTGAAAGAGAGGTTTGGGGAGGTGAAGTTCCTAGGTGGCTTTCAGGATGCCTTGTGATGTTAAGGGCAGGCTAGTGAGGATCAGTTAGCTGGCACACTGCAAGGTCAGAGGTTTGATTTCTTAGAGACTGTCCAAGGGAAGACTTCCGAGTAAACCCAATGATCCTTACTGTAGTACCTGCTAGAATTATTGATACAAACTTAGCTAAGTATATTTGATTTGGGACGGCTGACTTTTATGAATGATGTTAAACTATGCATCCCTCGGTTCCCTAGGAAGTCCAATTTGTCTCCCAGTGACCAGTTCACACCTAACTTGTTTCCACTCCCAGTTTTTCCCCACTTGAAAGAGATACTCAGACTCTAGCTCTCTGTGGATCCACTAGGCCATTGCTTCCTTATGCTAAACAAAGGCAATCACCATTCATTTAAAACGCAGCTGCTTGCCAGGCTGCTGTCTCAGGGCTTTAATCCCAGCAGAGGCAGGCAGATCTCTGTGAGTTAGAGGCCAACCTGGTCTCCACAGCAAGCTCTGAGCCAGCCAAAGGCTGCATAGTGACACCCTGTCTCAAAGAAAAGAAAAAGAAACGTAGATGCTTACCTCATATGTGGTCCTTGAATCAGAATTTCCTCCAAAATGTCTAAGGATATTTTAGATGAATTTGTATGTTTTATTTTCAGTGCTTACCCTATTTAATTTTTATAGCTTGGTACTTTGGGGAATATTGTATTGTAGGATTTCTTTAGTTTAGAAAACTCTTTTAGACCCTTTAAAATGCTACTTATTTCCCTCAAAAGTCAACTTATTGGGTTATTAAGAATTTAAGTATTTCTAAATCAAATTAAGGTAGCTCCTAAGAGCACAGTATACCAGTCAAGCCCTCTAAGAATGATTTTTTTATTTTAAATTTTTTTATTAATTTTACATACCAAACACAGTTTCCCCTCCTTCCCCCCTTCCTGCCTTCCCACCTCCACTCCTCAGAAAGGATAAGGCCTCCCATGGCAAACCAACAAAGCCTGGCACATCAAGTCAAGGCAGAACCAGGCCCCTCCCCCCTGCATCAAGGCTGATCAAGGTATCCAACCATAGGGAATGGGCTCCAAAAAGCCAGTTCATGTGCCAGAGATAAATCCTGGTCCCACTGCCAGAGGTCCCACAAACAGACCAAGCCACATAAATGTCATCCACATTCAGAGGGCCTAGTTCGGTCCCATGCAGGCTCCTCAGCTGTCGTAGAATTTATGAGCTCCCATTAGTAGGGGTCAGCTATCTCTGCGGGTTTCCCCATCATGATCTTGGACCACCCCTCCATCTTCTACCCCCAACCCTCATGCTCATATAATCCCTGCTCTGTCTCTTCCACTGCACTCCAGGATCTCGATCCCAGTGCTTGGCTGTGGATCTCTGCATCTGCTTCCAGTTACTGAATGAAGGTTCTGTAGTGACAATTAGGGTAACCACCAATCTGATTACAGGAGAAGGCCAGCTCAGGCACCCTCTCCACTATTGCTAGGAGTCTTAGCTGGGTTCATCCTGTGGATTCCTGCAAATTTCCCTATGTCCAGGTTTCTCCCTAGCCCCAAAAGGACCCCTTCTATCAAGATATCTCTCTCATTGCTCTTCCTCTCTGTCCCTCCCCTAATTTGACCATCCCTGTCACCAGTGTTTTATGGGCTCCCAAGTTCCTGGTTCAGATGAGTGAGCAGAGACTAATGACACCCCTCTTTCTGGTTCTGTTGCTCTACAGGTGGCTTGCAATTCGTCTGGAGCTGGTTGGAAACTTGGTTGTCTTCTTTTCAGCCTTATTTCTGGTTATTTATAAAGAATCCTTAACTGGGGATGCTGTGGGCTTTGTTCTGTCCAATGCCCTCAATGTAAGTCTGAAGTCTTGGCTAAGTCAATCTTCTATTGTTGTTGGGTTTTTTGGTTTGTTTGTTTTTGTTTTTGTTTTTGTTTTTGTTTTTTGATATGGGATTTCAGGTTGGGCTCAAACTCAAAGATCCATCAGCCTCTGCCGCCTGAGTGTTGGGTCTAAAAGCATGAGCCATCACCGCCCAGCAAGTCAGTTAATCTTAAACTAAGTCTGAGAGCCCTGTCTTTTATTATTTCTCATCCAAATTAGGAAGACTGGGCTCAAATCCTGACTCCTCATCTTTACCCATAGGTACATTCCTTACCTCATTTAAGTGGGCACCAGAACTATCTGGCAAAGTGGGCATAACTCTTACTGTCCTTATGACTTAAAAAAGGCAATTTTTATATGTTTCTACTTATTGCCTTCTTCATTGACTCTAATCAACAAAGATTATATATTTCTTATCCAGAATATAGTGGTAATCAGAAAATCCTTTGGACAAAAAACCTCCTGAGTTGGAGTCTCTTATATCACAGAACAAGTAAAACAAATTGTTATAGGGAGCCTGAGAGAAACGTGGATGACTCTCGCTGCAGGGCGAGCACAGCAGGGATGCACGCTGGCATTAGTACTTCCCAGTGTCTGAGCAGTGGCCAGCACTACAGCTACTGTCCCAGAGGTTTGCATGGCCGCAGATGTCCTCTATGTAGGACTGTGTTCGTTAGATATTATGAGGCCCATGACGGGGCACCCCAAACAGTGGTGTTCTCCAGAGTCTCCTTGGTTCTTTGTACTACTTCCCTGTCTCTCCAGGGCAGCCACGGCAGAGTCGGGACACCCTTAGATGGAAGTAAAGTCTAATTCTGTAACTGCAGTTATGTGTGGTTCAACCCATACAAAGTTATTACTCTAAGTCACCGTGGTCCTATCCTGTCTCATGGGCCTTCCTCTCTCTAGCTGCCATTCCCTCCCCAAAATTCCTGGGCAGATGTGCAAACTCCTGATTCCTCTCCTGAAAGAAGCTCCTATCTGAGTGGTCCTTGTTTTGTAGACTGGTCTGCACCGTGATGAATCTCTGATTGGTGGTTGGATATGTTTGTGTGATAGCAGGAGACAGCCAGAGTTTGTATAAAAGAGGACAGGGGTCCACAGGGCTATCCCACCTTGATGGCTAGGAGTGAGGTCAGAGACAGAAGGCAGCGTTTCTGAAAGCCTTTTCATGCCCTGAGTGTTTCCTCATGGTATCCCCCACCTGCAGAGGGCCATCTACAACAATTCTGTAAACAGCCTTAGGTTTGCAGGCAGGAGACCTGAACTCTGGTACCACCTTACCAAGAGCCAGCCTCCTCAGCCGAGCTTTAGCCCTGAACTATTCAAAGTTCACATTGCCCTTTTGTGAGCACCACATAGGTAAGCACTCAACTGTTACCCAGCCAATCAGAGCACGGGTCTTATTTCTTAGCTAAGAAAATAAGAATTCAGTAAGAATTGTCTTTTTATATCACCACAGTCCTGAATATAAAGTAACCTCTCAGTTTACCTTGTGCTACAGCTGATTAACTGAGCTAGTTTCTAAGCCTGAGGGTTTTTTTTTCATTGTTTTTTTTGGTGTGTGTGTGTGTGTGTGTGTGTGTGTGTGTGTATTTGTGTGTTTGGTATAATTTTTTTCTTCTGTAGATCACACAAACCCTGAATTGGCTGGTGAGGATGACATCAGAAGCAGAGACCAACATTGTGGCTGTTGAGCGAATAAATGAATACATAAATGTGGAAAATGAGGTGAGAATTAGTGAAACTCAGAAGAATCCCATGAAATTCTTTTGAGAGGACATTTTCATTTTTAAAAACATCTTGAGTGGATTAGTGTTGTCTCCTCTCCCCTTGGTTTTTCAAGACAAGGTTTCTCTGAATAGCTTTGGAGTCTGTAGGGTGGCCTCAAACTTGCAGAACTCCACCTGCCTCTGCCTCTGCCTCTGCCACTTGAGATTAAAAGGCATGCACCACCACCGCCCACCTTAATCATATTCTTTTTTAAGAGTTATTTATTTATTGTGTATACAGTGTTCTGCCTACACACCAGAAGAGGGCATCAGATCTCATTACAGATGGTTGTGAGCCACCATGTGGTTGCTGGGAATTGAACTCAGGACCTCTGGAAGAGCTATGAGTGCTCTTAACCTCTGAGCCATCTCTCTGGCACCGTCATGTTGTTTCAAAGCCCCCCTTACTCTAACTCAAAGGACTTAACCTCCTCAAATGTAAGACTAGGAAATGATTTAGTAAATGACAGTATCTTTCTGGAAATTCATAGAACAACCTTGCAGGATAGCACTTCTTCACTGAATAAACTTAGAGACCCTCTGGAAGAGAAAAGCCCAGCTCACCCAGCCCTGATACCTTTCTGTCATATGACATGAGTCCCAGGACAGCCGTTTGTTTGCTGAGTTGCTACTGTGCCCGCCTGCCTCATCCTCTCCCCTTGCTAGGCACCCTGGGTGACCGATAAGAGGCCTCCAGCAGATTGGCCCAGCAAAGGTGAGATCCATTTTAACAACTATCAAGTACGGTATCGGTCTGAGCTGGATCTGGTACTGAGAGGCATCACTTGCCACATCAAGAGCACGGAGAAGGTAGGTGATGAAGACAGCTCTGGAGAGTTCTGGCTGTCAGGCCTCGTCAGCAGAGAGTGTCTGGCACAGAAGGAGGTCACAAGGTCTCCATCATTTGGGTACAGGGAGAAGATTAGGGTACTTCCTGCAGTCTGGGAACATGTTAGGAATATAATAATGGGCTGGATCCTGCCTCCCTGTTGGCCCACCCCATGAGGGTATAATGTGTGGTGAAGAACCTGGGAAAGAAAGGGAGAGCATCAGGCCTGGAGGGAGAGTTGTTTAGAAAAACTGTGTAGATGACCGTCCACAAGGAGAGAATCACCTAGTATTTCTCCTGGTCTGTGAAGCTGAGTACCCTTCCTATAGAGCTCTTGTTCGCCACAGTTTGGGGTCTAATGTGGACAAATCAACCCATCAACCAACCAGTCTAGACAGGACGCTGAGAACCAGGTTTCTCTTCTGGTGACAAGCCTTTCCTTCTTTCTACTGAAGAATAAAACAAAAACAAGCAAACAAATAAACCTAGCTCTCCCCTCAGCAGCACGTGTAGTAAAATTAGCACAGCACAGAGAAGATTAGCATGGCCCCTGAGCAAGGCAGACACGAAAGTCTGTGACGTGTTCCATAGGCGGCGAAGTGATGATGGGAATGGGAGAGATGGTCTTCCCCAGGGAAGACCACACCAAAGGTCATTCAACACCAGCTGGTCATCTCCGACAACATAGCACAAGTACCATTATGCAGATTGAGCAGGTTATATTTAGGAATATTTATGTGTGTATTCGTATGCATATGTGTATATATGTATGTATACATGTATGCATGTAACAACAATTAATGAAAAAGGCAATGGATTTGTAAAAGATCATGGAAGGGTAACGGTTTGAAGGGAAGAAAGGAAAAGGGAAATTATGTAATTAAATTATAATTTCAAAAAATAAAAGAAGTAATAAAAATTTAAGTTAGTACATTTTTATTTATTTGTGTTGTGAGTTTGCATGTGCGTGCCCATGTATGCATGCACACGTACATATGTGAAGAGCAGAGGCTAACTTGTTCCATTGTGTGGGTTCCAGGGATTGCACTAGGGTCATCTGGCTAGCAACAGATGCTGTTACTACTAAGTCACCCCAAAGGTTCCTTGCCCTCTACTTCAAAAAAAAATTCAAAAAGGAATAACGCTGTAATTTCCAAGATTAACTGTAACGACAGCTAAGAGGGCGCGTCCGTTTCTTCTGTCACTGTTTTCAGCCCGCACGACTGAGGAGGAGTGGGAGAGAGCTGTTTGTTTCTGACATCTGGGAAATGTTTTCTCTCATCAAGACTAAAAGCCATTTTATATGTTTGATATAAGGTGTTTGCCTTTCCTTCCTTCCTTCCTTCCTTCCTTCCTTCCTTCCTTCCTTCCTTCTTTCTTTCTTTCTTTCTTTCTGTTCTGTCTGTGACTATCACAGTGTGGCTATACAGGCTAACTTTTCTCCAAGAACTGCAAGTGACCCAGATGTATATGAACTCTGTTCATAGGTTGGTGTGGTGGGCAGGACTGGAGCTGGGAAGTCATCCCTCACAAACTGCCTCTTCAGAATCTTAGAGTCTGCAGGCGGCCAGATCATCATTGACGGAGTAGATATTGCTTCCATCGGACTGCACGACCTTCGTGAGAAGCTGACCATCATCCCCCAGGTCAGCCCTAGAACTTACTCTAACACAGACAGGAGAAAAACTCTGACAGGAACTCAACCAACCATACACCTCCCACAGCTGCATTAGTTAGTCTTCTTGTCACTGGGCCTGACGGGAAGTGACTTACTGGAGAAAGGGTGATTGAGCTCACGGTTTGAGAAGGGACATGGTCCGTCGTGGTGGGAAAGACGGCAGCATGAGTGGACCCTGGCACACTGCATCTGCACCCACCAAGTAGAGATGAGTGCTTGCGCTCAGCTGTGTTTTTCATTTCTCCTCAGTGTAAGACCCTCCCTCGTGGAAACAGTGCAGCTGGTGTTTAAGGTGTCTTCCCGGCTCAATTTACCCAGTCTAGATACTCCCTCTCAAATACCTCCAGGTGTCTGTTTCCTAGATGGTTCTAGACCCTGTTGACTATCAGGGTTCAATTTCACACCAGGATTCCAGACTAGTTCCCCAAAACACTGCATCTGAGAAGAGCTCTGACTTTGCGCCTTCTTTGTGGCTGCTGGAGTTGACCGGTAGGTGGCAGCAAAACAACGCAGTCAAATAGAGCAGATGATTATTTGGCGGGTCCATAGCCCACCATGGTTTGCTGAGACCTTCGTAATTAGCAGTAGCAATTTTGCTGCTGAAGCTTGAAGCCATTAAGCTTTATATCCCCCATTTGATGTGACTAAAAGATAGGGGAGGGAATTTGCTGCAAGTTTTTGCCAGCAAGCAGAACATTTATTGTATCAGCAAGAAAGACCTCCCTTTGGCTTGCTCTATGGACCCTACCAAAGTCAGGGTTGCCTTGGAGGCCTCTACTGTCTGCACTGCGGCCAAGCGCCTGTGGAGGATTTGTTTGTCTGATGTCTGGTGTGTGCCGTCAGATGCCCTCTTCAGTAACTTTTCCCCACTGCATTGAGACAGGATCTTCCATGGAACCTGGAGCTTGCCGTTTGTTTCTTTGTTTTGTTTTTGTTTTTCTGATGTTGTTTTAAGATTTTTTAAAAAAATTTTGATGTGTTATGAGTATTTTGCCTGCATGTATGTATGTTGCATGTGGATCTGCTTCTCACAGAGACCAGAAGAGGGCACCAGATCCTCTGGAGTTAAAGATGGTTGTGAGCTGCTGTGTGGCTACAGGGAACTGCATACAGGTCCTTTGGAAGAGCAGCAAGTGCTTTATCCACAGAGTCACTTCTCCAGCCTCTGGAGAGCATTATTTTGGCCAGACTATGGGTCAATAACTCCAGATATCGATAACCTCTGGTTGCTCCCCTCTCCCTCCCAGGGCTGAGCATAAGGCTGGAGAGGCCACACTCAACTTTCTATTGGATGCTGAGGGTCCAAACTCAGGTTTGATGATTGAGCATCAAAAGTCTCTTCAGCCCCCATGTTTTGTTAGCTTGCTATATTCTCTTCTTTAACCTCTTCAAAATGTAGGAGACGGCTTCTTGTCAGATGACTACACCTTCTCTTCTTCTACCTTCTTAGTCTCTATCTCTAAGCCAGGAGTTTCTGTTTCAGGGGAGGGATTTTTCTTTTCATCTCCTAAAGAGATGTGGCAACAAACCTGGATGTCTACAGGGAGATCCAGAGTGGAAGAAAGCAGGTACAAACCACGGACTCCTCATACCCCGTGCACAGCTCTCCAGACGCAAACACTCCGGGCCTTCAGAGGTGTGAGAGGAACACTGTCATGAGCCAGCTTCTTGCCAGGAGTTCATCTCAGACCATGTCTGGCCACAAAGCATGACCGTGCCCTGTGCTGACATCACCCCTAACAGCTTGCCATTCTTCGACTTGCAGGACCCCATCCTGTTCTCCGGGAGTCTGAGGATGAATCTAGACCCTTTCAACAAATACTCAGATGAGGAGATCTGGAAAGCCCTGGAACTGGCTCATCTCAAATCCTTCGTGGATGGCCTGCAACTTGGGCTGTATCATGAAGTGACAGAGGGCGGTGACAACCTGAGGTGATGGCTTGTAACCCACTTCTTCCACAGGCAGTGACACAATGTGGGGACTGTTTATTGTGTTCCTGTTTTAGATGTGGTTTGCCATTATGGGGTTTACAATGTGTAGATCTAATTCCTAATGTGTAGAACACACAGAAGGCAGAGGCAGGCAGATCTATGTGAGTTCAAGGCCAGCCTGGTCTACAAAACGAGTTCCAGGACAGACTCCAAAGCTACACAGAGAAACCCTGTCTCAAAAAAAAAATAAGCAAAAATATGATTTAAAAAATATGTAAAATGCTTAGAAACACTTGAAAACCTTTGTTATTAAATGTGCCCTTCATGTGGCATTCTATCATGTGAGCTTGCAAATGCCACTATTGTGGAGAACCATAGAACACTCAACAGAGTCATGGTAACAATAGCCAGCTCCCCAGTCCAACCAGAGTCTGATCTATCTGTTATGAAACCCAGACTGAACTCGGGGACGTGAAGATTCCCATAGGCTAGAAAAGGCATCCCAGTTTGAGAACCACTAGTCTAAGCTCTGGAAGAACCTGGGAGCTGCATATGAGCCCAGACTCCCAGACCCTATGCCTACTACTCTGAACCTACATTTTAGCAAGATTCCCAGCGGCTTGTGTGCATGCTGTAACTTGAGAGACCTGCTTGGAGCTCTGGTTCCTAAGTAGACTGAGGAACTCGCCCAGGAAACTTAAGTCCCAGTGTTCAGACCGTTCCCCAGACTATCTGAACCCAAGACGAAGGTGGCTTCACCCACAGGGGCACTTTTCTGGCTTGGTAGTGAATATCATCCATCTTGCTTTTCCTTGGCAACAGACACAGGAGCCAGCAAGGCTTACACAGCTGTTTAGCCTGATGTAAAAGGCCATTCAAATATGCAGTCAATAAATACATATTAACACCTGTGTGCCAGGCATTGGAGACACAGAGATAACACAGATACAGCCCTGGACCTCCAAGAACATTAAACATAATGAGGGCATAAATGGCATTGCTGTTAATACTGCAGAGGGGACATGGGAGACCTTGTGCCAGGATGTGAGTCTGGGAGTCACTTCACCGCTATTACTAGGGCCTTGAATTCAGACCTGTGTCTCAGACCTGGTTTAGGGTGTTAAAACTTACATATATGAGTGGAGGAACAAATGGCTTGCAATATCTGTGATAAATGTTCCGAAGAGGAGCATGAGCGAGCGGCTGCCAGCGAGTGGTGCCTGTCATCATCAATTCCATTTGACCTGGGCAGGCGTGTGGTGCCAGCGAGGTTAATAATTCTGCAGCGTGCCTGGCCTTACACTACAAACATGTACTGAAGTTCATCTCGGATGACTTCTCACCTCCTGCAGAAATGTTCTTACAGAGATTTACAGAACATTAGTCTAGCTACCCCGTTTAATGCAATCCCTAATGACCACAGCAGGGAAGGGTAATTAGCAAATTCCCCAGTTTTTCCTTCACATCATTTCCCAAAGCTCCTTTGTGTAAGTAAGAGGTCCAGCTTTCATTATCGGCTCTTACCAAATTAAAACTGTTTGCATTTTACAAGATTATTTGAGTTCCACATACGTTGCATCTCACACCAAGATGCCGGACTCATTAGCTGGCTTTGTCTCTAATCAAGGCAGAAAGCCTTGAACAAATCATTAGCCTTGCGACCAGAAGTGCACATTAAAATAACGAATGCATTTGCTAAGGCCACAGATAGAGGCCACGGGGGCATCCTACTGCAATGTCACCCTTGTTGTCAACAGTGTCAGGTCACACACTGCTGTAACAAGCTTGGGGCTTTCATGTTGGTTTGAAAATATTGCTACCACTATGGCCAAATACAAAGCACTGTTTCTGGGCCAATGTTTTTTTTTTTTAAAATCAATTTACTTATTTATTATGTATACAACATTCCTTCCATATATGCTTGCATGCCAGACGGGGGCACCAGATCTCATTTATGATGGCTGTGAGCCACCATGTGGTTGCTGGGAATTGAACTCAGGACCTCTGGAAGAACATCTCAGCCATCTCTCCAGCCCTGGGCCAATGTTTTTCAAACTTGCTTCAATATGAAAATTATCTGGAGTGCTTATTAAAAATGTACACCTCTACTCCGTTCCCCAATCTATATAAAGGGAGACCCAGAAATATAACTTTTTAAATCAAGATTCTCTGGTAAGTCTTCTGAGAAAATCTGAAAAACACTGACTTTCACAGTGACCAATGGGAGGTGTTGAGAGCCTGACCTGGGCCATGAGACTGAGCCGAGCCGCAGGTTTTCCCCAGTCTTTTGGGCTTATGTGTGGCTTCTTCTGTTGTCTGCAGCATAGGGCAGAGGCAGCTCCTATGCCTGGGCAGGGCTTTGCTACGAAAATCCAAAATCCTGGTCCTGGATGAGGCCACAGCTGCGGTGGATCTAGAGACAGACAACCTTATTCAAACGACCATCCGGAATGAGTTCTCCCACTGTACCGTTGTCACCATTGCCCACAGGCTGCACACCATCATGGACAGTGACAAGTGAGTGTGTGTGGGCGGGGGAGGGGCCGTCACCATTGCCCATAGGTGCACACCATCGTGAACAGTGTGTTAGGGGAGGGCATCACCATTGCCCACAGGTGCACACCATCGTGGGCAGCGTGGGGGGGAGAGCATCACTATTGCCCACAGGTGCCACTATCGTGGACAGCATGTGGGGAGGGCATCACCATTGCCCACAGGTGCCACCATCGTGGACAGTGACAGGAGTGAAGGGACAGAACCTAATCTGGGCAATAGCTGCAGTGTCAGCTGGAAGCCCAGAGGCGCTTCACAGCAGGGGGCTTAACAGTGTCATTTGGAGCCCTGGGCCTTGCAGTTTTAATACATTTAGCCCAAACTGTAAACCAAGCTAATAAAAACAAATGGGGGCGAGGATAAACTAGGAAGCTATAGTAACTGAGTACCGGAAGGTGGAAGCCTCGTCTTGCACGTGACAGATGTGGGCATAGACCTTCCCAACCACGCCGGCCTCAACTGTCCCTACTCTGGCGTATTACAACTATTTGGAGAGGAAGGAGCCCCCTTTGATCCAAGTGCCTTAAATAGCATGTACTTTGTAACACACACGCACGCACGCATGCACGCACACGCAAATGTTCTTCTCCATTGCCCCTTCCACTCAGGGTTAGACATGGTGTTCACTCTGCGCATGCTCACTGCTGAAGTCCGTTCGTTGCCCCTGTTCTGTTGACTACCACTTGGTCCTGGCTGTTCTTACAGTCGGTGAGCTTTGACATCACTCTCTAAAGCTCGTCTCTCCTCTATTTCAGGATAATGGTCCTAGACAGTGGGAAGATTGTGGAGTACGGCAGTCCTGAAGAGCTGCTGTCCAAAATGGGTCCCTTTTATTTTATGGCCAAGGAAGCTGGCATTGAGACCGTGAACAACACAAAACTCTAGCAGCTGGTTCCAGCTACAGAACTATGAGGAGCGTCCTCATTTACTTTTGGTTTTTGTGCCTATGTCTTAGGAGCAAAGATACGTATGTTGTTGCTATTGCTCAGGTTGACCTCAAGCAATCTCTGGTCTCAGCCTCCCATGTAAAGCAGATATTTAATAGAGTACCAAGCATAGATACCTAAGTAAATATTATCAAATACCTTAGAAAATCCTCAGCTGAGCTGGGGAGATCGCTCAGTTGGTAGAGTGTTGCCTTGAAGGCATGAGGACCAGAGTTGGATCCCAGAATTCATCTTTTTAAAGTAGGCATGGTGGCACAAGATTATAAGGCTACTGCTGGAGAACCAGAGTCAGGCAGACGCTGGGGCCAGCCAGCATAGCCTGCTTGGAGATTCCAGGTCAGGAAGAGACCTTGTCTCAAAACAAACCAAACCAAACTAGGTGGAGAGTGCCAACGCAGCAACACTTGGAGCTGAACCCTGGCCTCAACACACACATGTCTTACATACACAAACACATGCATACACACCTCAAAACCAAGAACCTCATTGCTCTGCCTTGATTATAATTCCTTGCTACCCCCCATTCCCAGAAATAACCATTATTCTAAATTTTGTACAAAGGTGGTGACCTTTGTATGTTTAAGCAATGTACGCTGTTTATTCTGATGTAAATGGGCTCATACTGCATGTATCATGGTTATACCTTTGTTCAACAATACATTTGCAAATTGTCTACATTGATGTCCGTGGCAAGGTGCCTTCATTTGCACTGTTCTTCAGCGGGACAGCATTGTGGGACTAGATGATACTTAATCTACTCACGTGTTGGTGAGTGTGGGCTTATTTCCAGGGTTTCTCCTTTTCTATGAGTATCACGAATACTATGAACATCCTGGGATACTTGTTTGTTTCTCTAAGTCTAGTTTGGAATTGGGGGTTGTCCGATGTTTACATGTACATCCTGAGCAGTTCCAGTTTAAAAAATGAGTGTAACTAAGATCTCATTTTGAGTTCACTGTGTGTGTTCCTGGATTCTGCCGGGGGTCAAAATCTTTCTGTGTGTTCCTGGGGCATGTGGATTTGTTATATAGGTTTACAGATGTTGTATCTCATCTTTTCAATATCTGGATTCTTTCTCATCTATTGTTTTTCATGTTCATTTTTACTTATTGATTTATTTTAATTTCTAAAAGATTTATTTATTTTATTGTATGTATGAATATTTTGCATGCATGCATGTATGTGTACCACATGCATCAGAAGAGGGCTTCAGAGCCCCTGGCACTGGAGTTACAGACAGTTGTGAGCCACCATGTGGGTGCTGGGATCGAACCTGAATCCTCTGCAAGAGCAGCAAATGTTCTTAACCATGCTCCGTCTTTCCACAACCGCTCCCTCACCCCACCTACTATTTTTATTTTTGGTGTCTTGTTTCTTTGTATGTCTTCTGAAGTTTTCTGTGAGCTCCTTATCTCCGTTACAGTTTGATCTGGGAATATTCTCTGAGTTGGAGTTAGAGCCAAAATTTTGAAGGCTTCAGCCAGCCACCTAGGATCCCCCCCCCCCCCTCAACCTCTTGGGACTAAATTCTCCAAACTGAGTATCTCAGGCAGCGTCAGACCAGTCAGGGAGAAGTCCTGGTTTGTGGTTTACAAGTCTCAAAAAAGAGACCATGCTCAATGGTAAGTCAGAGATGGGCATGGGCTTCTGCTTCTGCTGGTGGCATCCAAATTCTATGTGGCCATCTCAAGAGTGGCTGCTTCAAGACTCAGGTTCATCAGAGGAGTTGGCACGGGTTTCTCTTGGCTTTGTTTTTTAGTTAGTGTTGTGTCTTAGCAACAGAAGCAGGCTTAAGATTTCTGGGTTTGGAAACCTGCCAGCCTTTGTCCCAATCTCAAGATGCCTTTTTGTGTCCTGTTGGAGGATCATTGTGTTCCAATTGAGGATGTAACTATGAAGATGTAATTCATCTATCCTGCACTTCGCTGCTTAGTGAGGTTCTCAGAGGAAGGTTACGAAGTTACAGGAGCCACCGTCTCCTTGCCCTGGCAGCTACCAGCTGCATCTCCAAATCAAAGCTCTCCCCTACCCTCTTAAAGTAGCTCAGATTAGAGAACACTGCAAGGTTTCCAGCGCTGTGTAGAAATCAGACAGCTCAGGTACATTATACAGAGTTCATCCTTAGCGGATAGTTTTCAGAGTTAGCTTTTGAAATGTTTCCAACTTACTCAGAGTGTAGCTCCTATGGCTGCAGATTAGTCTATGGGGATCACAGATTCTCTCGGCTGTACCATTGCCTTACGGACCACAGAAAGAACATTTCCGGTTAGACTTGGTGTGCCTTCCATGAGATACAACCCATTTATTTTTGTGGCAGAGGAATGACATTTGAGGGTTGATTGACAGAGTACTGTACCTCTAAGGCTCCGTCAGAACAAGCTGTATTTCAGCTGCTTACGTTTGTTCCTGTGTGCTTGTGTCTCCCCCCAACACACACCAGTCCTGTGGCTCTTCCTTCCCCATCACCATCATCTCCCTGTCTCTCTCCCGCAGCTCAGTTTCTTTATCACCGCCAGGTAACCGGTTTGTACCGTTTGCTTTACCTCATTCCTGGAATTTTCAGTAAGAACTTTCTTGCTCCATAATTTTAAAATATCCTTATTTTCTTCCCAAGGATATTCTAAATAACTACAGTTCTCTAGTTTGCTTCTTAAAACAAGTTTACAGGCACATAGCGCTTAGAGAAGCAAGGGGACCTTGGGAAAGTGGAGGAGCAGTTTACACCCACTGAGAGCTAACTGCAGAAACGGAGCCGTGCACCAGCATAAAGCGTTGCAGATGGAGGAGGAGAGCCCACAACAGCCCCATTCATTTCCCACGCAAGTGGCTGATCCCTGCATTCTTATCACCAGAGAATTCAGATGAACAACCTGTTTATTTATTTAGCGTCTATTAAATGCCTGACATTTTAAAGCAATTTAATATAAATAAAACTATTTTATTTAAATATTCAGTTCTGTTGTGTCATCAGTTAATATTCCTTCACAAGCTGTATTTCGTCAAATCAATATCTGTTACAATTTTAGGTAAGTACCAAGGTGATGTGGGATTCCCCTCTGTATGCTCTGATTACCATTAATGAATAAGGAAAGCTTGCTTGAGCCTATAGCAGAGCAGAACAGAGGTAGGCGGGGAAAACTAAACTGAATGCTGGGAGGAAGAAGGGAAAGTCAAGAGAAGCCATGTAGCCCTTGCTGGAGACAGATGCTGGAACTTTACCCTGCAAGCCACAGCCTCGTGGTGATACATAGGTTAATGGAGATGGGTTAATTTAAGATATGAGTTAGACAGAAATACTCTTGAGCTATTGACCAAACAGTATTGCAGATAATATGGTTTCTGTGTGGTTATTTCAGGGCTGAGCACCTGGAAAAAATAAGCAGCTCTTCCAACAACACCAAGGAGTAGAAATCTCTCCAAAATGCCACCATTATCTTCAGGGATCTTTTGGCCTCTTCCAATGTCCTTACTGATTGTTCTGTGTACTGGGAATCGCTGTTTCAGAGTGAAGAAGCCTAGGCTGTTATTAAGCTATTGTCTTTCACTTTCAAATCCAGCCTTCCTGACTTCACTTTGCACAGGTGAGGCTGGACTTACAAATCCTGTTGTTTTTGTATAGCATCCTACCCCTGTGAGATTCTACCATTAGGAGCTGCTGGGGAGAGTTAAGGGGGAAGGCAGAGTCTTGTCCATGACTGCTGTGAAAAAGACATAAAAGACTTTAAATTTTTCTCAAAAAAAATCAAATATAAGAATTATTCCATTTTCTTTCTTTTTTTGAACATTAATTTTTATTGATTCTTTAGGGATGTCACATTATGCAACCAACCCCACTCACCTTCCAGTTCCTCTGTTTTCACCCTTGACCCCTGTAGCATCCCCTCAAAAGGAAAACTTAAAAAAATAAAAAAATAAAAATACTAATAAAAAAACAAAACCAAAAAAACCCCACTTCCTTCCTCCACCTGTCCCTCTCCATCACCTCTTCGTTCATCTTAGTGGCATCAGGAGCAGCGATGTGTCACATGGTATATTTTTGTCCAGTTTTACTTGCAAAAGTTCATTGTGTAGTGAGTTGTTGGTCTGGCTCAAGGCCTGTTGGGATCCCTTTGGACAAGACCCCAACATAAACCGTCGCTCTCTGGACCAGCGTGGAAGCACGGGAATAAAGAAGACACAACTCACATGACTTTATTGGGAGGGAGATTTTCCGTGATCCCTCATGAAATCCTGAGCTCACATCTTGAAAAATTGCTCCTTGCTTATTTTCCAAATAGTCTTTATACCAAAACTTAACTGAAGGGGAAATACATTAGCATTCTATTTCCTAGGTAGCCAGTGAATGGCTTTTAGTCACGTCCACATCTACCTGTGCTTGCTGTCCAGTCTTCCTGGTCAGTATGCTAGCTCAGTCAGTTGGCTGAATCAGCATCTCTATTCAGGCATCCTCCAAATTACAGAGAAGGAGCAAAACAACATCCTGACCTTTGTCTGGAAGGTTACGTGACCACTTCAGGTGTGGCCTATGGCTGTAGAGCCTGGCTGCCCTACCATATAGAAATATGGGCCTACAGAGGCCCCTGGCTTCTGGTACACTGTCAATCTGGACCCTCATCAAAAACTCTCAGATTTCCTGCTGTTGCCCCTTGTCATGAAGATCCTATGGCTATGGTTCCAAAGATCAGGCCCTTCATGAGCTCCAGCAGGTAGGTCATATATTGGTAGATGTTTGGGTGGGCCAATTAGAGCCCTGGATTGTGCCTGGGTGGTAACTGAGTTGGTCAGTCCAGGCAGCTGGGACCACACCCCTCAGACAAGAGGTGGAGTCAGCTCTCTCATGCCCATGGTGAGGGCGTAAGTGTTACACTTCTGAAGGGAAAGGTATCCCCATCATCAGAAGTCAAGGAATACCTACAGCCCCAAAGGAAAAGGTTAGGGATTGAAAGGAGTAGCGTCACCATTAGACTACTTCCCACTGAATGGGGATACGAGGTTCTTGGGGGGGCAATCCTGATCTTGTTTGTCAGAATGTAACCAGGAGCTGCAGGTCTCCGGCTCTATAGCTAGGGGTTGGTAATTATATAATTGTAGCTGGTTGAAAGTCTGGTCAGAAATCTTTTGGCTCTGTTGTTGAAGAAATCTATACAAGTTTATGGGGCGGGGCACATTAGTAGGATTAAGAAAAAGAAGAGAAGAAGGGTTAAGAAGGGCATTATCCAGTTCCATATCTGACTACCAGTGATCCACTGGCCAGAGGATCACGCTGTTTAAGTTTCTGAAGATGTGGAGTTGTTGATCTTGTCTTTCACTAAACCAGATCGGTTAACATAGAAACCACACTTCTCCCCAAGGAAAAGACAAAGACCACCTCGCTCTGTTGTTAGTAGATCTAATCTTCTATGATTTTGTAATCCTATGGCAGCCAGTGAGTCTATTTGACCCCAAAGGGTCAGGATAGTCTGAACTACCCACTGGAAATCCTCGATGAACATAGTTAGCGGGGGAGTCAGTTCTGCTGCTCCAAAGGCCACATCAGCAGTTAGGCCCAGGGCTGCTAGAGAGGATGTGGCATGGACTGCTCATTTCTCATGCTGTGCCACTAGGAGCCTAGCAATGGGAATTGGCAATGGTTCTTCATCAGGTACCACCCTTAGTTTAGGAAAGGGGAACAAAAGGGCACAAGTCCCAGGCCACCTGGTAGGTAAGCAGCAATAAACTTGAGTACCACAAAGAATCGAGGCATTGGAACTGTTTGGGCCTAGGAGCAGGGTGGCAGTACTAGGGGTTACAGTGTTATTGCAGTCTGCAGAATCCAGTGTGCCCACAAGGTGTGTTCCTGAGGAGTTAAAGCAGCCTGTGATGCCCAAGAGAGAGATGTGGGAGAAAGAAGAGGTGGAAGGGGTGGTAGTGATATTTGGCTCTGAGCAGTTAAGAAGCAGTGAGGTGAGAGAAACTACTACGACAATGGGCAAGGCCACAAATGGTGGTTTCCAGTCTCACCCAGGCCACAAATGGTGGTTTCCAGTCTCCCCCGGGAAGGACACACAACCAGCATTCCCCAAAGCAGTCAGGCAAAGGATTTACTATATTGGTAGTTGGCTGCCTGGAGCTCACCTCAGTATCCACATAATTTTATGGCTGATAAACACTACCATATGTTCGGATTCATCTCCCCTGGACCCTGGTTTCCCCTCTGTGGGAACAGCCGTCTTTGGGACATTTACTTTCTGCTCAGGGAAGAAATGCACACTTGTTCCTCTCTGGGAAACTCGACATTGGCTGGTATAGGTGAAGGGATTTCGGGGTCTTCAGAAGGATTAGCTCTGATCACAGGTTCTTTCCTGGCTTGGCACTAACACCATTGCCTGCCTGCTTCCTTTGTTACTGCAGGTAAATTGTGGTCTGGCTTCTTAAGCCCTGATCCCCATAATCTCTTCCTAGCATGTTTACTAACTCTGAATTGTAAACCAATGAAAGTTCATCTGGCTTTCCTTCTTCACAAAGTGTCACCAGACTTTTTTATTTCAGTGGGAGTGGGGATAGAACTCAAAGATCTAATTTGACTTGTTTCTGATTTTTGTAAATACTTTTTTTGTTTATTTTTTTGGGGGAGGCACAGCTATGTTTTTTTTTATTTTTATATTATCCATGCTTGCTTTTTTGTTGCAATGCAGAATTAAGTCATAACAGATTTTGTGGCCTTCATTCCCTAAAATATGTACTGTCTAGATCTTTGTAGAAAAGGTTTTCAGGTTTGTATCTCCATCATCAAAATGGTGATTTGCCTCAAAAATATTCTTATGATACAGATGTTCACAATTAAATCCATAAAACCTGACAATATGTCACATTCCATTACAAAACAAACAAAAAACCCCAGGATTTTGTCATTGTGATTAAGGGTTTGGGCATGGAAGAGTCCATCCTGGGTTATTCAGGTGTGCCCAGTATAATCAGAGTATCTTTATAAAAGAGAGCCTGGTGCTTGGGCTGTGGCTTAGGAGTGGGGTGTTTGCTGGGCGCAGGTGAGGCCTGGGTTACACAAACAGCAGCCAGGAATTCAGAGCCAAAACGAAGGTGAAGACGGATTCTGAGAGACTGATGCAGATCTGCAACATTTGCTTGGAGGGCAGAGGCAGAAGGTCCAAGCTGAGGAACAGAGTCAGAAAAGGTAAGGGGATACCCTCCCCTGGAGCCGCCATAAAGAGCAAGCCCTTGGTTTTGAAATTCTGATGGGTTTTAAGCCACAAAATTCATGGTGATTTGTTATGGCACCAAGGGATGAACCAGCCTGCTTCCATCTTAGGCTTCAAAGCCATCTTGTAGTAAAGACAAACTAGATTCATTCCTGTGTATGGCTAAATTTGTTTCTCAAGGATTGCACTATGCCCACCTGTAACCTTAACTACAAATGGTTCTGTGCGCCTGCTTCAGGAAACAGCAACCATGTCTTTTGTATCAAAGAGTTGTTAGGACCATCTCCACTGTAAAGAATTGCCTCTGCCTAAGGCACCTTCTGACTGGTTTAATAAAGAGCTAAATGACCAATAGCTAGGCAGGAGAGGATAGGCGGGACTTCCAGGGAGAGAGAGGAACTAGAGGCGAATCTGGGCACGAGAGGTGCCAGTGAGACACAGAGGAAGTCAGACGCACAATGAAGGAGAGGTAAAAAGCTAAGCGACAGAATGTAGATTAGCAGAAGGAGGTTGATTCTAGTTTTGAGAGCGAGTGGGACAAGCCTAAGCTAAAAGCCAAGCTTTCATAATCAACGGTAAGTCTTCGTGTAGTGAGCTGCTTTGTGTTGCACCTTAAAGGTGGCACTGACCGCTGCTCTCCACCCCCCCGGGTGGAATGTGCTTTCAACTGTAAATAACTCCATACATGGCTAAAACTAAGAATCTGGTTTGTTTCTGTGTACCTGGGCCTATCCGTATTTCCCACGTGGCTTGCTGGAGTTGGCTACCCAGGTGCTATTTTAGCTGTGGGCTGACTTTCCCCTTGGTCAGAAGATTATTCAAGGTTTCCTGATTAAACTGCAATTGAGAAGAGTCTGGTGTTGCGTTTTCTTTGCTGGCCAAAACTACGCAACAGGTGGTGCCGATACCCGGGAGCCGCTTGTCAAGGACCCAGAACTCATTGCAGTCAGGGGCAGTGCACTGGAATAGTCCTCAGGTAAGCTGGGGATCCTGCAACCACAGCAGGGGCAATAGTTCCCAGGTGAATGGGAATTCTATGACTAAAGTAGGGTTAATTAATTGCTTTCCCTGTAAATAAAGGGAAAGCGACTGCTGTTAAAGCAGAATTAATTAAAAGCTTTCTCGGTAATTAAAGAGAAAGCAACCGTGGCAGAGCGGGGGTTAATTGCTTTTTCCTGGAAATAAAGGGGGAGAACCGTAATCAAAGCAGGGGATTTATTGTTTATTCCCTAAATAAGGAATGAGTGAAGAGTCGTTTTGCAAGTTGACAAAACGAAAATAAAAGAAATGTAAATCAAATATGGGCGCTAATCAATCGCACCCAATTTTTTTTGGCTGTTAATGAGCTGCTACGTTCAAAGAATTTTAATTTGGAGAAGTTTCTGAACGAGCGTGACGCTATTGCACCCTGGCTCACCGTTTCAGGGAGTTTCTCAATGTCATCATGGGAGTAGCTAGGGAGAGACCTAGATTTTGCATTTGAGCAAGGGATCCTTAAGGGAGGGGTCAAGCCAATTTGGAAATTAATTAGAGGCTGTCTTGAGGACCAGCGTTGCAGTAAAGCGGTAAAAAAAATGGACAGGCAGCGCTGGAGATGTTGCAAGAGGAAAGATCAGAAAAGTCAGAAAAGGCAAGCAGTAAAAGGAAGCATCAGGAATGGGGAGAGTTACACCCGGACCTTTCTGAGTTAGAAGAGTCAGATACGCAATCGCAAGAAAATTGCAGAAGGCAAGACTGAGAAAGAGGGTGAGAAAAAAGGAGAAAGGAGGTTCAAAAGCGCTGACATTTTGCCCCACGACACCCTCCACCCCTCCACCTTATGTGGGAGGAGGTCAGGGCAACTCCGGACGCACATTTTATCTAGGCGTTTGGAAAGTGGTGAAAACTGAGCTGCAATTAGCATATCCAATGTTTCAAGGTCTGCAAGGAAATAGGTACAAAGAACCTCTGGTTTTTAAGGTGATTAAGTCCTTGGCTGAATCTGTGAAAACTTACGGGATTACAGCCTCTTTTACCCGTGGCGCAGGTAGAAGCCCTGAATAGATACTGCATGACACCTAGTGACTGGAGTGGGCTTGATTGTGCATGCCTGAGCCCTGGACAGTACTTAGATTGGAGAGTCTTTTTGATTGAGTTTGCTAGCGAGCAGGCTACAGCTAATTAAGCAGTTGGAAATCCAGCATGGGACAGAGATATGCTGCTCGGACTTGGAACAGGCCTATGTGGAGTTAATTAAATTGCTTGAAAAGAAGGGATTGTTTATAGCCCCTGATAAGTTACAAAAGGATAAAATCGTAAATTATCTAGGAGCACGAATTTGTGAGAAGCAAATTATTCCACAAAAGGTAGAGTTGAGAAAAGATAATTTAAAGACCTTGAATGACTTTCAAAAAATGTTAGGCGATATAAATTGGCTTAGATGTTATTTGAAGTTGCCAAATTATGAGTTAAAGCCCTTATATGATATTTTAAATGGAGATTCTGCTTTGAATTCTCCAAGGCAACTGACTAATGAAGCACGTGAGGCATTGAAAAAAAGTGAAAAATATATTACAAGATGCCTTTCTGCAGAGGATTCAAGAAGGCCAAGACATTATTTTGTGCATTCTGCCTTCACCAGCCTACAGGATTGTTATAGTAAAATGGGCCATTGCTTTGGATTTATCCCAAAATATCTCCAGCCACATCTCTTGAGCACTATCCTACTGCTGTGGCAACTTTAGCCCTGACCGGGATTCAGCAGTGTTTACAATATTTTGGGACCGCCCCCACCTCCATTATAGTGCCTTATTCCAGCCATCAAGTTAAGATCTTGTGTGCTACGATAGATGATTGGGCTATTTTGCAGTGTGGTTTTGATGGCAACATGGATAATCATTATCCCAGACATCCACGGTTAGGATTTTTTAAGGAGCATCCTGTAATATTTCCTAAAACAACATCATTGCAGCCTATTTCCATGGCTCCAAATGTATTCACAGACGGATCTAAGACAGGCTGTGGGGTGTATATGATAGATAAACAAGATCCTGTGATGCATCAGTTTCAACCTGGTTCTCCTCAGGTTATAAAATTATAGATTGTAGTTGAAGTTTTTAAAGTTTTCCCTTTTGCATCCGATATTAATCTAATATCAGATTCTGCATATGTTGTTAATGCCCTTAGAATTTTAGAAGTAGCTGGACCTATTAAAAGTTCCAGTCCAGTGTGCCTTTTATTTCAGCAATTACAACATTTAATCTGGCAAAGAAGAAATCGCTTTTACATCCAGCATGTTAGAGCACATACAGGTCTGCCAGGACCCTTATGTGAAGGAAATGATATAGTTGATCAGTGGACTAGAATGGAATGTATATTCATGAGTTCTACCTTGGAGAAGGGGAGAGCTTTTCATGTTAATGCTAAAATATTACAACAAAAATTTCATCTCTCTCGAGCAGATGCTCGACAGGTAATTTTAGATTGCTCTCAATGTGTGACTCATCAACATCCACCCAGTATTGGAGTAAATCCATGGGGTCTACTCCCTCTAAAAATCTGGCAAATGGATGTGACACATATATCTGAGTTTGGAAATATAAAGTATGTGCATGTGTCTGTGGACACCTGTTCAGGCGTAATACATGCCACACCTCTGACTGGAGAAAAAGCGCACAATGTCATTGCCCATAGTCTGGAAGCTTGGGCTGCTTGGGGCAAGCCTCAACAATTAAAGACTGACAATGGGTTCTGCTGGAATCTTCCCTGCCCCCACTGTTGCCCTTTTGTCTCCTGTGTCCTTGGAATACCAGCTCTCCCTATTTCAGTGCTGAGGAGTTCTATCCAGAGGTGAGTTTGTGCTAGCCAGAACAGACTGTCCCGGAAGAGAGCACAGCCCCCCCCCTCAGTTTCTGCAGCAGGATCTTTGGTGTTCTGCTGGAATCTTCCCTGCCCCCACTGTTGCCCTTTTGTCTCCTGTGTCCTTGGAATACCAGCTCTCCCTATTTCAGTGCTGAGGAGTTCTATCCAGAGTGCTGAGGAATTCTGTCCAGAGAGTGCTGAGGAGTCCCATCCAGAGAGGAAGAGATGGGCAGGCCAGTGCAAAAATTCCTCCAACAACCTGAAAGGCAACATGACATCACCAGAATCCAGGGATCATGAAACTAGAAGAATTGAACACCCTACTCCAGAAGAAATTGAAGAAATCGACCTTAAGTGGAACTTTATGAAAATAATAGAGGAACTTAAACAGGAGGTGAAAATCTGCCATAAAGAAATGGAAGAGAAATATAGCAAAAAGATTGAAGAAATGAGTAAAGAAATGGAAGAGACATATAACAAAAAGTTTGAAGAAATGAGTAAATCCATAAATGAAACCCTGGGAAACCAAGAAAAAACAACCAAACAGGTAATGGAAACAGTTCAAGAATTGAAAACTGAAATGGAGGCAATGAAGAAAACACAAACCGAGTGCCAGCTGGCTATGGAAAATCTAGGTAAACGAACAGAGACTTCAGAAACAAGCATAACCAATAGAATACAAGAGATGGAAGAACGAATCTCAGGCTCTGAAGACACCATAGAGAAAATAAACGCTCTGACCAAAGTAAACAGCAAATCCAACAAATTCTCATCACAAAACATTCAGGAAATGTGGGACACAATAAAAAAACCAAATCTAAGAATAATAGGGATAGAAGAAGGAGAAGAATTGCAGATCAAAGGCCCAGAAAATATATTCAACAAAATTATAGAAGAAAACTTCCCCATCCTAAAGAACGATATCCCTATGAAGGTTCAAGAAACATACAGAACACCGAATAGACTGGATCAAAAAAAAAAATCCCCTCACTATATAATAATCAAAACACAAAACATTCAGATTAAAGAAAGAATATTAAGAGCTGCAAAGGAAAAATGTCAAGTCACTTATAAAGGTAAACCTATCAGACTTACACCGGACTTCTCTATGGAAACCATGAAAGCCAGAAAGTCCTGGATAGAGGTACTGCAGAAACTAAGAGACCATGGATGCAAGCCCAGACTACTATACCCAGCCAAGCTATCATTCACTATCAACGGAGAAAACAAAATATTCCAGGATAAAAACAAATTTAAACAATATGTAGCCACAAATCCAGCCTTACAGAAAGTATTAGAAGGAAAATCACAACCCAAGGAATCCAACATTGCCAATACTGCCTACAATAACTCAGACGTCTAGCAACCCTTCACAAGCAAAACTCAAAGAAGGGAAACAAACACACTCTACTACCCCCACAAAAAAAAAAAAAAGAAAATAACCGGAGTCAACAACCACTGGTCATTATTATCACTTAATATAAATGGACTCAATTCACCTATAAAAAGGCACAGACTTAGAGATTGAATACGAAAACAGGATCCAACACTCTGCTGTTTACGAGAAACACACCTCAACCACAAAGACAGACACCTACTCAGAGTAAAGGGTTGGGAAAAGGTTTTCCAAGCAAATGGTCCTAAGAAATAAGCGAGTGTGGCCATTCTAATATCTAACAAAATTGACTTCAAACTAAAATCAATCAGAAGAGATGGAGACGGACATTTTATACTCATAACAGGAACAATTCATCAGGAGGAAGTCTCAATCCTGAATATCTATGCCCCTAATATAAAGGCACCCACTTATGTAAAAGAAACACTTCTAGAACTCAAGGCAGTCATCAAACCACACACACTAATAGTAGGAGACTTCAACATACCTCTGTCACCAATGGACAGGTCAATCAGACAGAAACCCAACAGAGAAGTAAGAGAATTATTGGAGGTATTGAATCAAATGGACTTAATAGACATCTATAGAATATTCCACCCAAATAGGAAAGAATATACCTTCTTCTCTGCAGCTCATGGAACCTTCTCGAAAATTGACCACATACTGGGTAACAAAGCAAACTTCCACAGATACAAAAAAATATTAGTAACCACCTGTGTCTTGTCAGATCACCATGGATTAAAGTTAATATTCAACAACAATGCTACCCCCAGGAAGCCAACAAACTCATGGAAGCTGAACAGTCAACTACTGAATCACCCCTGGGTTAAGGAAGAAATAAAGAAAGAAATTAAAGTATTTCTTGAATTCAATGAAAATAAAGACACAACATACTCAAACCTATGGGACACTATGAAAGCAGTGCTAAGAGGAAAGTTCATAGCACTAAGTGCCCAATAAAAGAAAACGGAGAAAGCACACATTGAAGACTTAACAGCACACCTGAAAGCTCTAGAAAAAAAAGAAGCAGATTCACCCAGGAGGAGCAGAAGACTGGAAATAATCAGACTGAGGGCTGAAATCAACAAAATAGAAACACAGAAAAGAATCCAAAGAATCAATGAAACAAAAAGCTGGTTCTTGGAGAAAATCAACAAGATCAACAAACCCCTATTCAAACTAATCAAATGGCAGAGAGAGAACATGCAAATTAATAAGATCAGAAATGAAAAGGGGGACATAACCACAGACATAGAGGAAATTCAGAGAATCATTAGATCTTACTACAAAAGCCTGTATTCCACAAAATTGGAAAATGTAAAAGAAATGGACAATTTTTTAGATAAGTACCATATACCAAAGTTGAACCAAGATCAGGTGAACAATCTAAATAGACCTGTTAGTCATGAAGAATTAGAAGCTGTTATCAAAAATCTCCCTACCAAAAAAAGCCCAGTACCAGATGGTTTCAATGCAGAATTCTACCAGAACTTCCAGAAAGAGCTAATACCTATACTCCTTAATGTATTCCACAATATAGAAAGAGAAGAGTAATTGCCAAATTCCTTTTATGAAGCTACAGTTACTCTGATACCAAAACCACACAAAGACACAACCAAGAAAGAGAATTACAGGCCAATCTCACTCATGAACATTGACGCAAAAATTCTCAATAAAATACTGGCAAACCGAATCCAAGAACACATTAGAAAAATTATCCATTATGATCAAGTAGGCTTCATCCCAGAAATGCAGGGCTGGTTCAACATACACAAATCTATCAATGTAATCCATCATATAAATAAACTAAAAGAAAAAAAAAACATATGATCATTTCATTGGATGCTGAAAAAGCATTTGACAAAATTCAACACCCCTTTATGATAAAGGTGTTGGAGTGATTGGGGATACAAGGATCATACCTAAATATAATAAAAGCTATTTACAGCAAGCCGGCAGCTAACATCAAATTGAATGGAGAGAAACTCAAAGCCATTCCACTAAAATCAGGAACACGACAAGGCTGTCCACTCTCTCCATACCTCTTTAATATAATGCTTGAAGTTCTAGCAATAGCAATAAGATGACATAAGGGGATCAAGGGGATTCAAATTGGAAAGGATGACATTAAACTTTCGTTATTTGCAGATGATATGATAGTGTACATAAGCGACCCCAAAAACTCTACCAAAGAACTCCTACAGCTGATAAACACCTTCAGTAATGTGGCAGGATACAAGATTAACTCCAAAAAATCGGTTGCCCTCCTATACACAAAGGATAAAGAAGGGGGCTGGAGAGATGGCTCAGTGGTTAAGAGCATTGCCTGCTCTTCCAAAGGTCCTGAGTTCAATTCCTGGCAACCACATGGTGGCTCACAACCATCTGTAATGAGGTCTGGTGCCCTCTTCTGGTCTGCAGACATACACACAGAGTATTGTATACATAATAAATAAATAAATATAAAAAAAGGATAAAGAAGCAGAGAGGGAAATCAGAGAAACATCACCTTTCATGATAGCCACAAATAGCATAAAATATCTTGGGGTGACTCTGACCAAGGAAGTGAAAGACCAATTTGACAAGAACGTTAAGTCTTTGAAGAAAGAAATTGAGGAGGATACCAGAAAATGGAAAGATCTCCCTTGCTCTTGGATTGGGAGGATCAACATAGTAAAAATGGCAATTTTACCAAAAGCAATCTATAGATTCAATGCAATCCCCATCAAAATCCCATCAAACTTCTTCACAGACCTTGAGAGAACAGCAATCAAGTTTATATGGCAAAACAAAAAACCCAGGATAGCCAAAACAATCTTATACAATAAAGGAACTTCTGGAGGCATTACCATCCCTGACTTCAAACTCTATTATAGAGCTACAGTATTGAAAACAGCTTGGTATTGGCATAAGAACAGAGAAGTCGACCTGTGGAATCAAATAGAAGACCCGGATATTAACCCACAAACCTATGAACACCTGATTTTCGACAAGGGAGCTAAAGGTATACAATGGAAGAAAGAAAGCATCTTTAACAAATGGTGCTGGCATAACTGGATGTCAACCTGTAGAAGAATGAAAGTAGATCCATATCTATCACCATGCACAAAACTCAAGTCCAAATGGATTAAAGACATCAACATTAATCTGACCACTTTGAACCTGATAGAAGAGAAAGTGGGAAGTAGTCTACAAGACATAGGCACAGGAGACTACTTCCTAAGTAGAACCCCAGTAGCACAGACAGTAAGAGAATCGATGAATAAATGGGACCTCCTGAAACTGAGAAGCTTCTGTAAAGCAAAGGACACTGTCAGTAAGACAAAAAGGCTACCTTCTGACTGGGAGAAGATCTTCACCAACCCTTCATCAGATAAAGGTCTGATCTCCAAAATATACAAAGAACTCAAGAAACTAGACACTAAAACTCTAATTAACCCAATTAAAAAATGGGGTACTGATCTGAACAGAGAATTCACAACAGATGAACTTCGAATGGCCAAAATACACTTAAGGTCATGCTCAACCTCCTTAGTGATCAGGGAAATGCAAATCAAAACAACTATGAGATACCATCTTACACCTGTCAGAATAGCTAAACTCAAAAACACCAATGATAGCCTATGCTGGAGAGGATGTGGAGTGAGGGGAACACTCATCCATTGTTGGTGGGAATGCAAACTTGTGCAGCCACTGTGGAAATCAGTTTCTCAGGAAACTGGGAGTCAACCTCCCTCAGGACCCAGCAATTCCACTCTTGCGAATATACCCAAGAGATGCCCAATCATACTACAAAAGCATTTGTTCAACTATGTTCATAGCTGCACTATTTGTAATAGCCAGAACCTGAAACAACCTAGGTGCCCCTCAATAGAAGAATGGTTAAAGAAGGTGTGGAACATATACACATTAGAGTTTTACTCAGCGGTAAAAAACAATGACATCTTGAATTTTGCATGCAAATGGATGAACATAGAAAACGCTTTACTGAGTGAGGTAACCCAGACCCAAAAAGAGGAATATGGTATGTACTCACTCATAAGTGGATTCTAGCCTTAATTAAAGGTCTTTGAGTCTATAATTAGTGATCCTAGAGAAGCTAAATAAGAAGGTGAACCTGAAGAAAATCATATAGTTATTCTCCTGGATATTGGAAGTAGACAAGATTGCCAGGCAAACTTGGGTGCATGGGGGGTGGAGGGGTGGAAGTAAGGGGAGAGGACTAGAGAAAAGAGAGAGGGGGAGGATTGGGGATAGCTTGGGGGAATGGGATGGGGGAGGGAGGAAGGATGGTTATGGGAGCAGTGAGGTATATATCTCAACTAAGGGAGCCATTTTGGGGTTTGCATGAGACTTGATTCTGGAGGGGTTCCCAGGCCCAAGGAGAGGTCCCCAGATTGTTCCCTGGGCAGCAGAGGAGAGGGTGCCTGAACTGGCCTTGGTCCATAACCATACTGATGAATATTTTGCATGTCACCATAGAACCTTCATCTGGCGATGGATGGAGATAGAGACAGAGACACATATTGGAACACTGGACTTAACTCCCTAGGTCCAAATGAGAAGCAGACGGAGGGAGAACGTGAGCAAGGAAGGCAGGATCAGAGGGAACCCTCATCCGACGATGGATGGAGATAGAGACGGAGACCCACATTGGAGCACTGGACTGAGCCCCCAAGGTCCAAATGAGGAGCAGAAGGAGGGAGATCATGAAAAAGGATGCCAGGACCACGAGGAGTGAATTCACCCACTGATACATGGAGACTGATCTAATGAGAACTCACCAAGGCCAGCTGGACTGGGACTGAACGAGCATGTGATCAAACCGGATTCTCTGAATGTGGCTGACATGGGGGCTGACTGAGAAGCCATTGACAATGGCACTGGGTCTTGTTTCATCTGCATGTACTGGCTTTTTGGGATCCTAGTCTGTTTGGATGCTCACGTTCCTAGACCTGGAGGGAGGGCTGAGGACCTTGAACTTCCCACAGGGCAGGAAACCCTGACTGCTCTTAGGACTGGAGAGGGAGGAGGAGAGGGAGTGGGGAGAATGGGAGGGTATTGGGAGGAGGGAAGAAAGTGGAAATTTTTATAAATAAATAAATAAGTAAAAAAATAAAATAAAAAAATAAAAAAAGACTGACAATGGACCAGCTTAAGCAGGTCAAATGTTTGCCTCCTTCTGTTTACAAATGGAGGTGCAGTTTATTCATGGCTTGCCTTATAATCCTCAAGGGCAGGGCATTGTGGAGTGTGCTCATCATACACTAAAAGAATGTCTACAAAAACAAAAAGGGGGAATAAGCCACAGCCGGACCCCAAGGAAAAAAAAAGATTTTCCTTTGCCCTCTTTACCATTAATTTTTTAAATTTGGATGCTCAAGGTTGTTCTGCAGCTGATAGACATCAGGACCCCCATGGCCCTGCTACAGGGATGGTCAAGTGGAAGGATATTTTGACAGGGCTCTGGTACGGGCCCGATCTCATCCTAACATGGGCACGAGGCTCTGTTTGTGTTTTCCCACAGGACCAACAAGATCCGGTGTGGGTGCCAGAGCATTTGACTAGAAGAGTTCAGCACAAGGAGCATCATGCCTGTGCCTGTGGATGCTTCCCATGCCATGACTAGTACTTTACCCATGTTACAAATTTGTCTAAACAGTTGTCTAGTTATCTTTTAGGTAACAGGACTGGAGAATTTGGTGCCGTGATGGAGCAGCTGAGAGTGGCCATTGTCACCGTGAATTCTACCCGAGTGGATGCTGTCATGGTCGAGGGACTCTCGTCCTGGATTTCTGCAGCCATGATTCATCTGAAGGAATGGGCGGGCTTGGGAGCGTTAGCTGGCTCTGGTGTTGGTCTCTCTAGCCTGCCTGTGGTGTATCTGTCAGATTAGGGACTCTCAGCGTTGCAGTACAGCCATGATTATACAGCCTGGCTATAGAGGCTGGCCAGTCCCCACAAGCATGGTTAGCCACCATGAAAGGATAATGTGACGCATCCAGGGTGCGAGGCAAGGCACTGCACTCAAGGACGGCTTTTGCTGACTTTGAGAAGAGCACGCCTAGCTGCATGTGGGTTGATGTCCAAGATCCCACCTCTGAAAAATGGCATCGGGCCAGTCTGGCACTCTGAGTGGAAGACACCTAGGGAGGATCAGTACAAGACTCTTGTTTTCACAGAGAGCAGGCCTCTACTTTTACCCGTGGCATCTAAATCAAAAAGGGGGAAATGTAGTGAGCTGCTTTGTGCCGCACCTTAAAGATGGCGCTGACTGCTGCTCTCCACCCCCTGGGTGGAATGTGCTTTCAGCTGTAAATAACTCCATACATGGCTAAAACTAAGAATCTGGCTTGTTTCTGTGTACCTGGGCCTATCCGTGTTTCCTACGTGGCTTGCTGGAGTTGGCTACCCAGGGGCTATTTTAGATGTGGGCTGGCTTTCCCCGGGGTCAGAAGATTATTCAAGGTTTCCTGATTAAACTGCAATTGAGAAGAGTCTGGTGTTGTGTTTTCTTTGCTGGCCAAAACTACACAACATCTTCGTGTCATTATTTGGGCGCTGGCAGTTCAAGAAAGTCCAACAAGAAAGACACCACGGCCACCAGCTGTAGGACCACCTTGTTAGGTTCAGCTTCCGTAACCCCGTTCACTTGCCTGCAACCCCTTCATTTGGAAACCCCCACCCCTGAGCTCTAAAAACCTTATCTATCTGCTTTAGAAGGAGACAGCCTGCGCACGTGAATTTAAAAGCTTGCTTTAAATAATTTGACCATAATTATTTGAGCTGGTGGTCTTTCTCCTGGAATCTTTGGGATTAATACATGAGAAAAGTAGGAATGGAGAACGCCAGTGCCTCCGACAAAATTCACAAAATTTTCCAAAGAACACTGAATGGCAAGGTTTTATCTCATCAGCCCAGGCATGGCTGGGATCTAAGTATCACAGTGCCTTTTACTTCTGACTAGACGCTGATTGTAGCCCTCATGACTGACACCTGTCCAGGACATTTGGTCCTGGTGTATGAGAAACGCCTCCCAGGTGCCATGAGAGCAAAGGAAAGCGTCACACAGACCCGGAATTCCATAGGCTACAGTTTTTTGGAGAGCACTTACTGCTAGACATCTTGTCCTGCGGTAGCAGCGAGCCCACGTTATGCTAAAATCCCTCCAAGAAGCAGGGGAAAGACAAAAGCAGCTTCAGGTGCTGTGCTCAGTGGTAGGGGCCTCCGGGAGGCCCTGCTGGACCTGGCGTCAGTGTCCAGCCCTAGAACGACACACACTGCCTTTTTGGGGGGAGTATTCACAAATACCAACTGATGGATAATTTATTCAGAGAATCTAGGGTGTTCTCAGTTCACCAACAAGAATCCATTGCTTAAGCGTGACAACAGATTTCGAGGGATGAGTCTATTTGTAGCATGCTGGGAAACCGCAGAGAGAAACCAACTAGGATTGTCGGGAAGCACCTGTGGCTAATAGGATGCAGGTCGGCGCAGGTGGGTCGAACTGCATCAATATACACTCTTTCCCAACTAAACTGCCCACCTTACTTTGTTTGATCCTATTTGGAGTTACTCATGCCCTGTTCTCAGCTGAAACGCTGCACTAAGGCATCAGCCAAAGTCGGTCATAATTGTGGCAATGGTGGATTAAGTCTGTCATGCTTTCCTGATTCGAAGGGGTGGCTGTAACAGGAAATGCCTGGGTATGACTCCTCTTGGGTGTACTGGAGACCCTTGGATATGGGTGCACAGACATGGCTTTGTGACGTGGTCTGCATGTGTCTTCAGGCTCTCTGGATCATACGTGAGGTCCTCCAGGCCTGCCTGCTCCCAGGATTTCCGGAATGAACATGTTTCTAAGCACAGTGCCGTTTTCGTCTTCCTCTTCCCTCCACCAGGTCACAGTTTCTGTCCTTAAGGGACCTCTTCTAGGCTGGGCACTGGTGGCACACACCTTGAAACTCAACAGGTAGATGTCTGTGAGCCTGAGGTCAGCCTGGTCTACATAGTGAGTTCCAGAACAGTCAGAGATACATGGTAAGCTCTATCTCAAACACACACACACACACACACACACACACGCATGCACACACGCACACATACATGCACACACGGACATCTCTAAGTGGTGCTGAGGCACAGGCACCCAAGTACTTTGTAAAAGTTTTAATATGAGTCAGGTGTTGTGGTGTGTGCCCGTAATCCCAGTACACTGGAGTTGAGGCCAGTGGAAAGGTTGTTGGCCATTAATCCTGCCTGGCACTATATTCTGCAGCACCTTGCAAAAGGGAACCAGAATCCATTGCTACAGAATGCTATTGACTACAGAGGAAAGCAGCTGTGGGTGCCTGGAAAAAGGGTTTCGAGTCAAGTGCTTATCTTGGAAGGGTTCTTAGGGCCCATTCCTGACCCTGGAAACCCACATAGCAGAGTCCCAGCTTCGAAATCAGTTAAAACAGGACAGAAAATGCAGTCCTCCTCCGGAACCATGTCCTTCAGTTCACATTGCCTGCGTTTGCAGACGTGATTCTCATTATCTTAGGAGAGAGACCCGAAATCACCGCTGTCGAAATGCAGGCTCCTTGCATCCATCCCTGCTCTAGTGATGGCAGGGGAGTCAGAGAACAGGCAGACACGGGTGTGGACGCTTCTTCGGTGACTTCCCTTACAGTGTTTGAACATCAGGAGCCTCTTTCTAACTTCTCCTTTTCTGACAGTAAAGTTCTAGGAAGCCAGATGTGGTGGTGCACACCTTTCATCCCAGCACTCGGGAGGCAGAGGCAGGTAGATTGTTGGTTGAGTTCGAGGCCAGCCTGGTCTACATAGTAGTAAAGTGTTCTTGTTACTCATGTTAAAAGTATTTCATCTATATAATTATAGATTAGCCCAATCGATATTAATAGGAAGTCATTATAATCTATGGAATTTAGGTTTTTTAGTGTTGAGCTTTAACGCTTTCTTTATTGACAACTGCCTTTAAGCCAACAATGGTCTTAGATATTAGGGTTTATTCAGTATAGAAGGTTGTTTCCATTCTCGAAGAGCTGTACCTCTTTAGGTTAAATTTTAAGATTACATTTCGATTTGTGTTTCTTATGGTAATCTTAAAGTTGAACTGAAATTCTTTATTGGGTAGCCAGCTATCACCAAGCCCGGTAGGCTTTTCACCTCTATCTAGGTCATCCCACTATTTTGCGACATAGACGGGTTAGTTCTTTGTACTGCTTTTAGGTAGCTCGTTTGGTTTCGGGGTGCCTAGCTTAAGATCTCTTAGTTAGGTGTTTTCTAGTTAACTCATTATGCAAAAGGTACAAGGTTTAATCTTTGCTTATTTTTACTTTTAATTAATCTTTCATCTTTCCCTTGTGGTACTTTCTCTATAGCTCCTAAAATAGCTTTCTTTTTCCAATACTTTCTTTTGTCAAATGTTTTGTTTTAGTATATCTTATAGTTGAGTTGTATGTTTATTAGGGCTAGGTTTAGTTCATGATGTCCGTTGGTTGTGAAATCTTCTGGGTGTAGGCCAGATGCTTTACATAGGTTAAACTACATCATGGTTATTCCAAGCACACTTTCCAGTACGCGTACCTTGTTACAACTTATCTCCTCTTGTAAATTTTTGATGTAATTATATATAAATTTCGTTTATTTAGTTTGAGGAGGGTGACGGGCAGTGTGTGCGTACTTCATTGCTCAATTCAATTAAGCTCTCTATTTTTAATTTACTACTAAATCCTCCTTTGTCCTTTAGTTTCATAAAGGGTAGCGCAGTGTTCTTTGTAAGAAAATGTAGCCCATTGCTTCCCACCTCATTGGCTACACCTTGACCTAACGTTTTTATGGCGATTCTCTTGCTTACTTTTACTCCTTTTTAGGGTTTGCTGAAGATGGCGGTATATAGGCTAAATTAGCAAGGGGTGGTGAGGTATAACAAGGTTTATCGATTATAGAACAGGCTTCTCTAGATGGATTTAAAGTACCGCCAAGTCCTTTGAGTTTTAAGCTGTGGCTAGTAGTTCTCAGGCAAAATGTTTTATAATTATTGAAGTTTAGGGCTAAGCATAGTGGGGTGTCTAATCCCAGTCTGGGTCTTAGCCATCGTGTCTCAGGTGCATTAGAATCCCTTTCGTCATTGGCTTTAAGCCCAGCGATGTATTTTCACATATTGAATGGATTTTAATGCTATTTTTTAGGTTTCCGGTAGCACGTTTTACGCCGAGAATAATTAGTTTGGGTTATTCGTATGACCGTGGTGGCTGGCACGAAATTTACCAACCCTTAAAGAGGCATGGCTTAGTCAAACTTTCATTTATTGCTTAATTTTTATCACTGCTGGGTCCTGTGGGGGCATGGCTAGGCAAGGCGTCTTTAGCTATGTTATATGTACTTGACGCCCTCTTCTTAGAGTTTAAAAACTCTGTGGGATTTGACACTGGTTTAGGGAGATTTGCATGTGTAATTCTGAATCCAATTAATTATAAGGCTAGGACCAAACCTTTTAATGTTTATGGGATGCTTGCATCCATCTAAGCATTTTCAGTGCTTTGATTTTTATAAGCTACATTAACAGATTAAACATACTAAAATTCTACTTAAAAATTTTGGGGACTTTGGGTTGTTTTTTGGTATTGAGATTTTTTTGTGTGTGTGAATACTAAAATTTAAGCTGCGTTTGGTGAATTACCAGAATGGATGAGAGACCTGTATATTGAGTCCCTTGCTTTTGGGGTTTGACAAGGATAGGCAATTTCAGGTAGGGCGAGGGAAGGGGAAGTTTGGCTGAGATAGCTTTTCAATATATTTGGTTTATGTCTATAAAAACATGGAAAGTATGACCTTGGGAGCCTGGTAGGAGGAACATAGCATTTGAATTATTAATACTGTTTATATTAATGTCCCAGAGCCATTGATTAATATGTTGTTAGGGTAGCGATGAGGATAAATGATACTTGACTAAAAAGTCCAGCTACTCTTTATTGCTAAAAATGAAAAGATAGGGACATTTGCCTCCCTATGTGGAGGCAGCTGAGGCATTGGTAGGTTCAGGTGCAGTCACTATGAACAACAACAGTATACAGCTGGCAAAGATGCACTGCGGTGTGTGTGTGTGTGTGTGTGTGTGTGTGTGTATATATACTGATAATAAGGGGCTTTATATCTTGTATTTCGAAAGCTTCAAATTTTGTTTAGAAGGAAGACCTTGCGCCAGGTATGGTGGTGCATATCTATAATCCAGCACGTAGGAGGAAAGGACAGAAAACTTGTGAGTTCAAAACCGAACTTCATTAAAAACAAATAAGATGCCTTCGTGGATCTTACTTTGGGGTAACTATTGCCTACAAGATTAGACCTTCATTCACACCTGACCACTGCCCCTTGGAGATCCACACATTAGATTTCTCCACCTGAATGTTGGCTAGGCAGCTCACCACGTTCAGAACAGAAACCCTGACACCTCTCAAACCCGAGGTCTCCCTGGCTTTTAGGCCTGTATCTAAATATATCCTTGACTCCTCTTTACCCACCCTTCACTGCCGTTCAGCTACCAAGCCCTACCTTGTCCTACTGTAGCCCCAGAATCTGCTGCTTTCCACGCCTGGTCTGAGTCACCATGTAATAACCTGCTCCCCGTCTCGTGTCCAGCCACTTTGCAGTTTGTCTTCACACAGAATACTGAAACACGTGATTCAAAGCAGACCACTGCCTCCAGGTGTGGCTCAGTAGTGCATCACTTACCTAGCAGTGTGGATGATCCTGGGTTCAATCCTCAGCAAAGCCAAAAACTAAACAAAAACCTTATGTTTTATAAGTATAAAAACTATGGGAATGATAATTAAAAACTTCCAATGTCAAAGACAGGTATGGATAATTCTTTTGTAAATATAATACCAACACCCCCAAACAGATTTTTCTCAACCTTGTAAAAAGAATTTTTGTGACTAATTCAAAAACATGTGAATTTATTATTACAATTATGGTGCCAATAACCCACATTAGACTGAAAAGCTTCTCAAAATGTTAAATACTTATTTTCTAAAATGAACAGATTGTGACTAGCATGAAAATAAATAAGCACAAATATGTAATCACTTACATTTTGAAAATATCTACATGTTTTAGAGACTGCAGAGAAAATAGTTTTCTATAAAACTTTCTGAAGTGTAATATAACATCAAATTTTATTAAATACAACTTGTGCTGAAAAAAAAAGTCCAGCTACATGATAAGTTGACCTTCATGCCTTGATGGTCATGCTGAGTCACAGCATCCCAAAAATTAAAAAATACCAACTGCCCAAGGCCACAGTTATGTTAGGCATGGGCTGATTAGACCCGTGCCATCGAGATGTCTTATTTAAGGGGAACGTATGGACGATAAAACATTAATATGGCTCTGAGGTAAGAATCAGATGCCTGGTAAAGTTTCACATTAGTCACCCCCAAGTTAAAATGGGCCCGGAGCGAGAAGAGGGGCATAGGTGGGCGGGTTGTTGGTTTCACGGAGGATGGTAGATTAATAGACAAAATGGAGAGGGGGATAGTCGTATGGACAAGAAGAGTTTATGACAGAATGGTGTATGTAAGATAACGCAGATATGTCTTTAGAGCATTAATATAACAGTTGAGTGTAATATTCATGGTATGATAAATTTAATGTTGATGAAGAATTTAACGTCCTATATAATTAATAGTTAGTACATGCTTAAATGCTTGGAGAATATAATTTAACAGGACAGACAGAGTTATGTAGAGAGAACCTGTCTAAAAAAAATCTATTAAAAATTAGCTGCTTGGAGTTGGAGAGATGGCTCAGAGGCTAAGAGCACTGGCTGTTCTTCCAAAGGTTTGGAGTGCATTTCCCAGCAACCACATGGTGGCTCACAACCATCAGTAATGAGATCTGGAGCCCTCTTCTGGCCTGCAGGCAGGACACTGTATACATAATAAATAAACCTTTTTTTTTTTTTTAAAGGAAGCTTTCACTATTAAAAAAAAAATTACTTGCTTGGTTGAGTGTGGTGATGCCTGCAACTTAAGAGACTACCATGGGAAGATCACATTTGAGGTTAGCCTGGGCTAAAGACTCTGTTTCAAAATTCAGTTTTAGAGGCTGGAGAGATGGCTCAGGGGTTAAGAGCACTGGCTACTCTTGCAGTGGGCTGGAGTCCTGTCTCAGTGCCTACACCAAGCAGCTCAGAGCTTCCTGTAACTTCAGCTTCACAGGCACCCATACACATATGACCTTCTCTCTCTTCTCTCTCTCTCTCTCTCACACACACACACACATGCACACACATACATATAAACTTTTAAAAAGTTTAACTTCGTTTTTAAAAATTACCTAGATGGACATTGTGCTGCCTGATTTTAAGTTAACCTGACACAATTTATTGTCATCCAAGAGGAGGGGACCTCAGTTGAGAAAATGCCTCCGTCAGATTGAGCATTTTCCTAATTAGTGATTGATGTGAGCTGGTCTGGTGGTACCATGCTAGGTTCTATAACAAAGCAGGTTGAACAAGACCATGAGGAGCAAGTAATCAGCACTCCTCCATGGTCTTCGTGTCAGTTCCTGCATCCAGGTTCCTGTTTGAGTTCTTGCATTGGATTGTGAGTCGGGATATGTAAGCTGAACAAACCTTTCCTCCCCAGTGGTTCTGGTGGTAGTGTTTCATTACAGCGATAGAAACCCTATGGTGGCTGTGCTCAGCCTTCACTGCACACGCAAATCTGGGGCCAGCCTTGACCCCAGCTTCCAGGTGATGGTGATGTCGCCCTGCTGCTCTGCAGATGCATCTTAGGTAACAGAGGCCTAGAAGGCATCTAGTATTGAGACAAAATAAACTTTTTATAAAATTGTTACTGGCCCAATTGTTACCCTTTTGCCAATGATTCCTTTAGTTCTTCAATTTCATTTTTTTTTTTCGTTTGTTTGTTTGAGACAGGTTTCTCTGTGTAGCCCTGGCTGTCTTGGAACATGTTGTGTAGACCCAGAGCTGGTCTTAAACTCACAGAGATCTGCCTGTCTTTGCCCCCTAAATGCTGCTGGGATTAAAGGCGTGTGCCACCACCGTCCAGCTTCGATTCCATATTCTTTATAGGATATTTTTCTTTTGCATTCTCAATCTTTTGCCTAAGTCAGTTAAGAAAGAATTCATATCCCCAGCAACTGCTTCTCCTGCCTTTGATCCGTTCATTTCCCCAGCACAAGTGATGTCTTCTAACAAAGCCTACACGGGTTTGCTAAAGTCCCCTCCAACTTGCTGTTTATACTGTGTTGATGTTTCAGCCTTCATTTTCCCACTGACAAAAATTGTGTAAGTTTATCATAAGCAACGATTTAATCATGCACACACTGAATGCCCAATTATTTTAAAGTATTTTATTGGGTTTCCTATAATGCATTTTGATCATAATTCAGTACTCAGAGTCTCCGTAACTCCTTGGATCACCGCGTGAAACGCTTTCCACTCCACGCTAGAATGCTGACTGGCTTGGTCTTGTCATGCAGGCGTCTCTCCTGTCCTATCTAGGCGGTTCACTCCAGCCTTCCCGGTCCTTGGCTCTTAAGTATCTTTCTGCTCCCACTTCCTTGATGGTCTCTGAGACTGGAGTGGGGATGTGATTACAGATGTGCCATTTGTGTGACTGAGCACTCCCCTGATATTCTCTGCACTCTGACCGCGTGGGGACCCACAAATGTGGGCCCATTCCACCCTGACCAAAGGTCAGTGAATTCAGGCCGATTCCTGTTCCTTCAAGGGTGCGACAGGTTTGACCCAGGGAGTGGTTGCCTACAGGATCCTTGGTCTAAGGTATGGTTGCTGCCTGTCCTGCCTAAACAACAGAATGTTTAACTCAGGATATAGTTTGCTTGGTGTTTCAGGTATTGAGGCAGATAATTGCTCTGTTTGTTCTTTGTATCGTGTTGTATCATGGGTCTTTTGCCTCACCCACCCTACCCTTTTGGATTGGGGTCTATAAGCATATGGAAAATAGATGCGGGCCAACAGTATTCACTGGGTTGCCCTCCCAGTGGTCTCCCGCTTCTCTGTTCCTCACGCCCCTACCCTGGAACGCGCAAACCCGTCGAGGCTGGACCCCGACTTAACCAGCTGTGACTTTCTGTGTTAACCACTGTCTACTGCACAAAGAAACTTCTCTGATGAGGGCTGAGAGCTACACTCATCTATGGGTAGAGATACAAATTTAGACGGTAGCTTGATGCTATGTGCACTTAGCAAAACAATAGGAGTAGGTTCTCTCTCTGGGGCCTGTGAGCTTGCCAGCCATGGGTTTACAGCTAGGTTTCTGTCTGCTTGTTTTCACAGTATGGAAGAAGATGCTGTGTAGGCTGTTAGGGGAACAGCCTGATTCAGCTGTGAACACATTTTTTTTTTTTTTTTTTATGGTGAGAACAACTGAAATACTCAGAACAAAAGAAGGAAAGAACAACTTTAGAACCTGAACAAGGGCTTACACTCCTAGGATGAGAAATTCAATAATTTGGATGAAAAACTCAACCAAGACATAGATGTTCAGAGGAAACAGAAATCTAGAAATGACAAACTCTAGTCATTTAAAAACTCAATGGAAAGTGATGTGCACCTCTGGCCTCTGCCTCTCAAGCTCTGGAATTGAAGGTGTGCACCATACACCAGACATATTATATTTTTAAAAAAACAAACTCAAAGCTGGCTGGCAGAGTAAACATATATTTGTAAGCCCAATACTCAAGTGAGGTAAAAGGATCTCATTTGAGACCTGCCTGGGCTACATAACAAGATCATCTCACTGCATCCCAAAATAAGAGAAAGAAAAACACCTCAGAGTGGATTAAAGACTCAAATCTATAACCAGAAACTGTGTGGACCAGTGGTTTCCAACCTTCCTAATGCTGCAACTCTTTAATACAGATCCTCATGTTGTGGTGACCCCAACTGTAAAATTATTCCATTGCTACTTCATAACTATAATTTGCTACTATATAAATAAATATCTGATATACAGGATATCTAATCCCCAAAGAGGTTATGATCCATTGGTTGAGAAACACTGCTGAGAGGCTAGAGAGAGAGATGGCTCAGCAGTTGAGAGCACTGGCTGCTCTACCAAGGGATCGGGTTCAATTCCCAGCACCCACATGGCAGCTCATAACTGTAACTCCAGTTCCTGGGAATCTGGCATCATCACACAGATATACATGCAGGCAAAACCCCAATGTACATAAAAAATAAATCAATCTTAAAAAAAATAAGAAAAAAAGAGAAACACTGCTGTATTAGTATTGAAAGAAAACAGGGTCCCTTGTGACTCAGCTGGGCAAGGATGAAAAAAAAATCTCAGAATCAAGATGAAGAAAACACTTATGGCCAATAGAAATACTTTTATTTATAAAATAGCTACTTAAATATAAACATCTCTAAATATAAACACTTCATAAGAGGCCCCGACCAGTGGAGCGGAAGCTGTGGCTGGGGTGTCCACAGACACATCCTGATTCACCAGGATTTTAAGGCCAAATGTGTAGCTGGAGGAGCAGCGGCTGCAAGGCTGGTCCAAGGAGGGCTCAGCTGGAGTCTGAGAGCCCGCTGAGACGAGCCTCAGGCCATTTCTTCACAGGAGGTTTAGGAGGTTTAGTGAACACCTTCCAGCCTTGGGCGTGAGGTCTCATTAGGCACTTTAGCATCTGTTTGGCTTTGAATATTGTGTCTGAAGTATGGCAGTTGAAGAGAAAGAAAAACCTCTGTTTCCAAGTCTGAGACAAGCTGCTTCTGTGGCCACTGATTCTACCTACTTCAAATAAGCCACGACTGTTGTAAGCATGTGTGGACACCACTAGATGGCAGCAGAGTGCTCGGGCGGAAGACAAAGGCATCCAGGCTTCTTCCAGGCTAAACCGGTTGGAGATCATTACAGAGGGAATACTTTCCAGGGCCAGCTGGAGTGCTGACCTCAGGGTAGTCTAGGAAAGTCTGTCAGTTTTTGCGTACAGGGAGAAAGGTTAGGTGACAGCACACACAGACTATATAAGGTCGATGAGTATCAGGGGGAGGCAGATGACTGTCTGACAAGGCAAGAGAACCCTCCAGATACAAGGTCAAAAGGAAAGGAGGACTGTAAACGCCTAACCGAGCAGTGGGAAAGAATAGGTTAGCATTTCATGAACTAGGAATCGGGAGCACGTCAGAGAGAGAAGGGGTGTCAGGTACTGGGGGTGTCTCAGTCACTTTGATGCACCAGGTTTAATATGATCTTGACAAAACCTTTACCATGCACAGAGGCATGATGGCGGGGGTTCTCCCAGCATGCTCCTCTTCCTCTCAGTTGACTGCTCAGTCAACCACAGATGCTGCAGCAACCGATGCACAAGCTTCCTGCATCCAATACTGCTATTGGAAACTTCTCATTTCCCAAAGCCAATGCCAGCACTTGGCTGCTGCTTGTGGTCAGGGAATCTGACAAGCATTGGGGTCCACCTCAAATTCTAGCGGGCATCACGGTGCACAACCCAATCAAGAGCAAAGCTTAGCTTGCACTCCAGGTATGGATAGGCAGTGTGGTGGGGCCTGCGCTCAGGAGCCGGTGCCTGGGGCCCACCAGATGCTTTCAGCAGACTGAAAGTGGCAGCAAGGGAGGGCGGGGCAACCTGGGCTCAGGTATACTCAGTTTTCCGGATATAATTGGAAGGGACATATCCCTTCTTCCCGTTAACTTCAGCCAACCACCACTCCGTATTGCCTGTGACATCTTTAAACTCAAGGATCTTGAGTCTCTGATTGGCCGACACACTCAGTTCATTTGGGTTTCGTGCCTTGAAGGTGTAGACGGCAAAATAGACCTATGTGAAGGAAAGAGAGGGGGTTAGGAACCTGCCTGCAGCAACGCTGTGAGGGCCTGGAAGTGGAATGTACTGCGTACTGTGTCTACTGGTCACCCATGGGCCTGGAAGTGGAATTCCTTTCTTCTCTCTC
Organism: Myodes glareolus; assembly: GCF_982192425.1. Taxonomy (NCBI): domain Eukaryota; kingdom Metazoa; phylum Chordata; class Mammalia; order Rodentia; family Cricetidae; genus Myodes; species Myodes glareolus. The sequence continues at coordinate 18,115,573 of NC_142032.1, read as the reverse complement.
TCTCTCTCTCTCTCTCTCTCTCTCTCTCTCTCTCTAATTTCTTTGTTTTTTCAAGACAGGGTTTCTCTGTGTCCCTTGGCTGTCCTGCTCTGTAGATCAGGTTGGCCTTGAACTCAGAGATCTGCCTGCTTCTGCCTCCCGAGCTGGTATTAAAGATGTGTGCCTCCACTGCTGGGCTGAAGGTGAATTTCTAATCTGATTTACAGTTTAAATAGCTGCATATGATTGGAGTAATCCATAATGGACAGGGCGGAGGCAAGGGGCATGCCACCAACTATAGGCCAGACTAGGCTACCTGGTGAGATTCCGTCTCACAACCAAAAACCTCCCAAAAAATGCAGACCGTTTTACTGTTTCAGAACAGCCTTAAAGAACAGCAGGAACCTTGGTCAATATGGAAGATGGTGAGCTGCGAGGGGACCGTCTACCCCAATCCTATATTCCACTAGAAAGTCTCCATGAGGCTAAGAGCTCAGAGCACAGGCTTAGCCTGCCCCAAACCCTGGGTGGGCTCCATTCCCAGAACAGGAAAGAAAAAAACCCAAGCCAAACGAAAGTAATAACTCATGATTAATCTCAAAGCAAGAAAGGTCAATCTGTAGACTGTTGGGGAAGATTATTGTAAGGTGTGTGCTTTGTTTATGCTGCATTTGTTTAACTCTGAAGCTGTGATTCTTTGTCTGTCTAAAACCCTGATGGTCTAATAAAGAGCTGGCAGGGCAAGGGTAGGCGAGGCTGGCAGGCAGAGAGTGTGAACAGAAGGAGAAACGAGGAAAAGAGAAGGAGAGGATGACATCAGGGGCCAGCCAGCGAGAAGAGTAAGACACACAGAAGAAAAGGAAAAAGCCCAGAGGCAAAAGGTAGTCGAGATAATTTAAGAAAAGCTAGCTAGAAATAAGCCAAGCTAAGGCTGGGTGTTCATAAATAAGAAAAAGTCTCTGTGTATGATTTATGTGGGAGCTGAGTGATAATCCCCCCAAAAGTCAAAAGAGTCAAATATCTAACAACAGTAGGTGATGTCAAGAGGACAGAGAGCACAGCGTGGGGGAGGGGAGAACTCAGTGATGGGAGAAGCCCTGAGGCCCCAGGGGCCATAGTTTCAGGACAGCCCAGGCTCAGGAGTTTGATGAGGCTAGACCTGAGTTCCCTGTCAATAAGTCAGAAGATGCTGTCCACTCGGGTCCAGAACTGGGAAACCTGCCCTAGGCTGTCAGCAGAAAGAATCGTCAGGCAGAAGCGAGCAGGTATCACACTCATCTGGGAACATGAAAGCCGAACTGGAGGCAAGAACTGGCTTTTGGAATCTAGACTCCAGCCGTGGCAACACAACACAGACCACATCTAAGACTAACCAGGAAACCCACTGCTGTGTGAGCCTTGGTAACACAGGCAGGTGCAGCCTCGACTCTGTGGGGGACCAAAATGTGTGAGAGAAAGGGGGCGCCTGGCTCACAGGCGGGGGCAGGCCATACAAAAACAGGAAAAGCAGAAACAGCTCTGACTTTCATTTCTAAATTCTGGGAATAAAGATAGAGCTGGGGGACAAAAGCCTGAGTGGGTTAAATAGCAGCCCCCATGCACTGGATGAATGCATAGGTTTGAAGAGTAAAAACAGATTTTATCTTGGCATCCAGTGTCAAAGCAGAAGGGCCCCGGGATGGCCTGGAAGTGTCTGTGGAAGTGGGTGCTCTGTGGAGAGGGGGCTGCTCCCTAGGGCAGTGGGGTTCTGTGACATGTAGGACAGGATAGGGTTACAGCCCCTGCCTGGCCCTCTCCTGTACTCGCTCCACATCTGCCCCTTCTGGGGAGAGACACAGGGGCCGGGTGTGCGTACCTGGTTGCCTTCGGTCTCACTGCTTCCGAGCCCTCTGCTCCTGTCTTCTGGAGTCGGATAGGTTCTTGCGCTCCTGTCTTCTGGAGTTGGGTGGGCTCTTGTGTTCCTATCTTCTAGAGTTGGATAGGCTCTTGCGGTCCTGTCTTCTGGAGTCTGATAGGCTCTTGTGCTCCTGTCTTCTGGAGTCTGATAGGCTCTTGCACTTCCTTTTACCAAGTCATTACCTTGTTCATTTCGCCCTGGTACAGAATAACCAACCACCTCTGGATGCCTGGAACTTCGCTGGCAGCCCCTCAGGGTTGAAACAGGTTGGCTTATGTCTCTGGCACCATCTGCAGAGTCCCCTGACCTAAGCTGGCAGGCAGAGTCTGGGTCTGATAAGCACCTGGAAGGCCCAGTTTCTGCATTCAAGGACAGACTGAGAGTTCCTTGGTCACATTCCTTCAGTGAAGAGGTGTCCTGGGGCTGCTTCGGGGAAAGCCCTGAGGTGAAGGACACAGTCATGTTGGGGTTGAAGGTCAAGGCACTGTTGCTGTTCTGCCGCTGGACCCTGGGCGAGGAGCTGCTCTGCTCCGACTCTGTGGACGAGTGGCTGCCCACGGAGGCGTCTGAATGGCTGCGCCGAGGATTGTAGGGCTTCAGGAAGGAGCTGTACACAAAACCTTTGGTGACTGCAGAAGGAAAGAACAGCAGTTAAAGCTGGAGCAAGTGTGTGTGTGTGTGTGTATGCGTGTGTGCGTGCACATGTGTGTATAATTTTAAAGCTAAGTCAATGGGGTTGGAGTGATGGCTGGGCAGTTAAGAATACCAGTTGCTGGGGCTGGAGAGATGGCTCAGTGGTTAAGAGCATTGCCTGCTTATCCAAAGGTCCTGAGTTCAATTCCTGGCAACCACATGGTGGCTCACAACCATCTATAATGAGGTCTGGTGCCCTCTTCTAGCCTGCAGACATACACACAGACAGAATATTGTATACATAATAAATAAATATTTTTTTAAAAAAAGAATACCAGTTGCTCTTCCAGGGGACCTGGGTTCGATTCCCAGCATCTACAAGGCACTGACAACTATTTATAAAGTACAATTCCAAGAGGTTCAATACTACCTTCAGGCACAAATGTGGTGCATAGACATACATGCAGCCAAATCACCATACTCATAAAAAAAAGTTAGATCAAGGAAGGCAAAAACCAAATGCTTAGTGATGTAGTGGCTTGCAACAGCCAAAGCCAGAAAATGTCCCATACTTGTGGCTGCCTTCCAGGTCATTATTATAGCCGCACAACATGAAAATGACAAGGATGTTTGTGGGCAATTAATAGGCTGGTGAAAAACACAAAACAAAAGAAATCATGTTTGTTTAAAAATAACTAATGAGGGGCTGAAGAGATGGCTCAGAGGTTAAGAGCATTGCCTGCTCTTCCAAAGGTCCTGAGTTCAATTCCCAGCAACCACATGGTGGCTCACAACCATCTGTAATAAGGTCTGATGCCCTCTTCTGGCCTGCAAGCATACATGTAGACAGAATATTGTATACATAATAAATAAATAAAATAACTAATGAAACACCAAAATTTAACGGCTCTTACTTGTGACCTCAGCACTCAGGAGACTGAAACAGAAAGATTACTCCAAGTTCAAGGATAACCTTGCTACAAGGTGAAACCTTGTTGCAAAATAATAGGCCAAAAAAGGAAACAAAAGTATCAACTTTTGGCACTAGGCACAAAAGACAATGTGACAGGATGCCCAGACCACACAAGAGAAGACTCAGGTAAGCTTAAATTCAAATACACCATGTCAAAAACAGATCTCAAGGTTGTCCTTGTGCTGAGTCCCTTAGGAAGGTCATCTGTGCCCACCCTCTCCATATACCAGAGCCATCTTAGGGTCATAGAAAGCCGTGGACTTCCATGAGTACTATAACACAGTGTCCAGTGTGTGCACTTCAACAAAATGTCTATGATGATGATAGAAGGCTCTCGGCCACACATTTCAAACACAAAGATGTTTCTCATAAGAAAGAACTTCGAGGAGCACAGACCCTGGGCATGCAACTCCATGCCCAAAGAATGTCTCCCTTACGGTTTTCTTTTTTTATTAAATGCTGGTATTTTAATCTTATCACAATTTTTCTTTGTTTCTGTCCCTGGACTCTGCTCAGGAAGGAATCCCAGGTTTCCAGAGCTGAGGGACAATCCTGGCTGGGTCCCCCACGTGGCAGGATGTCTTTGGATGTAGTATGAGGTATGTCTTCTGGCTTTTCCCATAGATTCTGGAGTCTGAACTCTAAACCACTGACCTGGAGAGCTCTTCATCAACTTCAAGATGCTTTTAAAGAAACCCCTAAAGAGCTAAAATTGGCCTATACCCCAACCCCAAACTCTACTTAGAATACTTAGGCCAGGAGCTTTGGAACTCATAAAATTTTTGGTTTGAGGAATGTCAAATATTTATCTATTTCCCCGCCCTCCACAGCAGACAGACAGGGTTCCTGCTGGAAAGTAGTGATGACTGCAAGCCCTGCCCTGCGGCTCCGTGCAGGTCTGACAAGCAGGTTCTGAAGGAGCCCCGTTGGTCTAAACATGGGGGTTGTGGATTTGGGAATTGTGGGAAAAGGGATTATACTAAAGTCTATAATCTTCCTCCAAAAAAAGAAAGCTGTGAAGTGTTTGATTTCAAGTCCCTCTCTAAACAGCCACGAAGTAACACTGTTACAGGGACAGCTAACAGAACCACAGGTTTTTAATTCATACACAGTTTATAGACTCAGAGGGCAGCTGCCTTGGTGACTTAGAAAAAAAAAACATAGCAACAGTTTCAGGATAAATAAATAACAGAATCTTCTCAGAAAGTTGTCAAAACAAATGCAATCCGAAGCATGTGGCTTCACTATCAACCTGGGTGCCCCACACTCTCTAGAAACCAGGACAATTCTATGATCACTCCCCCTTAACCAAAGGCTCGCATGTCTGTTTCCTCATTTCTATCACATTTGCCCAGAGCCTGGAGTCCTCACCTCCATTGTCGATGAGCCAGCGGTTCTGACTGCCCATGGGGTCTTTCTTTTTGATCACACCCACCAGGTCGCCTTCCAAAAGGGAGACATCCAAGTCCTGAGCAGCATTGAAGTTCCGTTCCACCTGGAAGAGCTTTTCAGGGGGGTACCTTGCCAGCAGGGCGGCCCGCAGCTCTTCTGACTGCAGCATGTAGCTCGGCTGAGGAACAAGACCAGTAAGAACCACGCTACCGCACTAGCACAGAACCAGTAAGAACCCCGCTGTCCCCCTAGCATAGGACCATAAGAACCTGATTGTCCCCCTAGCACAGGATGGTAAAAACCCTGCCACCACCTTAGCCTCATATTTAATCTCAGTCTACCATCTCAGGAGCGAGGCACAACCCTCAGCCACTTAACTACCTACAAAAGACACTTTTATAAACAAGTCAGGATGCATTAGGTAAAAATTGTGGTCCTTTAGGCAAATTTTGATGTCTTTGAAGGCATGAAGCAAGCTAACACCCTTATTTTATGCAAAAATAGAAAATAAACAAAAATTTGATTAAAATGCTAAAGGATCCAATATTGGGGCTAGGGAGGGTGCAGCCCAACTGCAGAGCACATTCTGAGTACGTGTAAGGCTTTGGTACAATGGTTACTATCAAAATAAAATGAAATTTAAAATCCAAACCTCCAGTGTATCACTAGGTCTTCTATCACATTGCTAGATAAACCTAAATAATCAGTATTAAATTAAAGTAATCAATTCTCATAGAACCCTAGCACCCATGTTGGAGGGCTCATAACCATCTGTAACTGCAGCTCCAGAGAATCCCACACCCTCTTCTGGACTCTATAGGCACCTATATACATATACATATATACATAATTTAAAATAAAAATCTTAAAAAAAAGCTAAAGGTAATAATAAATCTAATTCTCCCCTGTAAAGTTACTGCCTGTGGGAGTCTATGGAACAAATGTCTACGGAAGGAAGATCATTGGTTGGTCCTTCTGGCTAGGCACCCACATGATCTGGAATATCTTACCCCCAGATTTAAAATAGGAAAGAACTATGTTAAAAACAAAAAAACCACAATGCCACTCCAGATGAAAAAGTCATTAATAGTTTGGTTGTGCTAACTTTCCTAATACATGGTCAAAAATAGGCCTGAATAAATCTCTAACTCATTTCCCTTAATGAACTCATCCATGTAGCAATGCTTTACTAAGATCTAAGAAAAAATTATTCCAGAAGGCAGCTTGAAATTCACATCAGGATTCCAGGTGGTCCCAATCGGGTACCAGAACCACATCAGTGATGCTCGGGAAACAGAGCCTGGGATGGAACAGGCCCAGTAGCCTCTTATTCTCCATTTATTATGAAGAGTCAAAACTCACACTAAGCTGTTCATATGCAGAAGCACAAGGTCTTCGATATTAATATCTATCTGCACAGTGCTTATGCGCTGGGCAACTCCACACGCTAACTTAGTTAAGTCTGGTGATCGCCCTGTGATGCAGGGCTGGTGATTATCAACTACCATCTGGGTTAGAGATGATGAAGCTAAGTGACATGCTCATGAGCCCGGTGTGTCCATCAGTACTGGGCACCACACTGGGTGTCTACTCACCATGCCAAGAAGGGACTTCCGGGACGACTGGCGGTCTGTGGTTTTCCTCTCAAAGGGCTTCCTGGGAGCAGGGAGGGGCTCGGGGAAGAAGGTGAAGACCTGAAGCTGCTGTAGGGCCCGGCTGTGCTCCTCGTGGAAGATGGCAATCAAGTTGCCTTCTCGGTCAGTGGCTCTCAGTGACTGTAGACCATCGGGAATCAAGACAAGAAAGGAGAGAACACAGATGAAAGGTCCCTGGGCCTGACAAAGTCCTCAGAGCCAACTACACACATTACAGTCAGCTGTAGTTGACTGAATTAGGCACCAAAATGGCAGTCGATGCAAGAGACAAGAGCTCTGTCACTGCCTGCAAACTAACCCTTCTAGAAATGGCTCAAGATGGAAAGAGATGTTTGAACAACCTCAGGCTTCAAGACACCAAGAATGAACCAACAGTCCCTGATGGCAAGACCAAATGACCCTACCAAGAATTCTAGAAAGCACCAATTGTGTTTCAGAGATAACGCGGCCCTAGCAGAGGGAAGGACGTACCGACAGCAGAGGGAAGGACGTACCGACAGCGGAGGGAAGGACGTACCGACAGCGGAGGGAAGGACGTACCGACAGCGGAGGGAAGGACGTACCGACAGCGGAGGGAAGGACGTACCGACAGCGGAGGGAAGGACGTACCGACAGCGGAGGGAAGGACTTACCGACAGCGGAGGGAAGGACGTACCGACAGCGGAGGGAAGGACGTACCGACAGCGGAGGGAAGGACGTACCGACAGCGGAGGGAAGGACGTACCGACAGCGGAGGGAAGGACGTACCGATAGCAGAGGCTGCAGCTGCTCCAGCGCCTGCTGCACGAAGTCGCAGTGGGCTTCAGCGTAGCCGTGGATGCAGTTGGTAAAGAGGCTCTGGGCGTACTGCTGGAATTTGGGCAGCTCGTCCAGCAGCTGGGCGTTCAGGGCTTCGTAGTTGTTGCGGGCTGACTGCAGCTCCTCCAGAGTCTTCTTGTCCTTGAGCTTCTCTGCGCGCTCAGTGCAGTTGTAGAAGTCCAGAAGCTTGTCGAAGCGCTTCTGCACCAGCTTGTGGGGCCCTGTGAACATGCTCAGCAGCTGGTTTAAGGGGTTGATGACAAGCCGCTCAGTCCTCTCCTTCTGTGGGGACAAGAAAGGCAGGTCGCTAGTCAGGACCTCATTTTTGTCTCCAAAGCACTTTAAGGTTGATTTGGTCATGCCTTATCCCTCTCTTTGCTCTAAAGTGACCCCTGTGTAGACCCATAGCCACGCCCTACCGTGCTTCACCCAGTAATTCGTGCAATACGCCTTTGCCTTCACCCCCTCTAGCGTCTTTGCTCATGAATACTAAAGTACACTTCAGTATGACGTGTGACTAGTCAGTCTGTGTGGTCACCTATGCCACACACTTGTCTACACAGCTTGATTTTAGCTGCAGATAATCCTTAAGTCTGGGATGTGTCCTCTTGCTCAGTTTCCAATCATTACTGTGTGGCAATGTCCAATTTTACTTTTCAGAGGATTTTCCTCTTATTCCTCTAGAAAGACAGACATTGAGAGTAGCTGTTAAACACATAAAAATATACGTAAGCACTCGTAGTGCATTATCCGCATGTGTGCAGGAACACGTGTGTGCAGACACCAGAGGGCACCCTTGCTATCCTGCTTCAGGGGCCATTTATCTTCCTTTTGAGAAAGGACCTCTTGCCATCTGAAATACACCAAGTAAGCGTGGACGGTTGGATAGTGAGTCACCTGTCTGTCCCTGTAATCAGTACTGAGATCACAAAAGTGTGCCGGGCGGTGCACACCTTTAATGTTGGCACTTGGGAGGCAGAGACAGGCGGATCTCTGAGTTTGAGGCCAACCTGGTGTACAAGAGCTAATTCCAGAACAGGCTCCAAAGCTACAGAGAAACCCTGTCTCGAAAAACCAAAACCAACCAACCAAACAAAAACCAAAACAAGAGATTGGGTCCTCATGCTCTCTGGAGCTGAGCCGTCCTAGCCCTAGTGGCACAACTATTAGAAGAATTTCCTGAGGGAGGCCCTGGAAGTTTCCCAGTGTGCCCGCCCACCCGCTTTAGCCTTTCTCCTGGCAGAAGGCTCTAACAAAGCCATACAATCTACTGGCAACGGCCCCCACTTCTCTTTGGAAGTTCTTAAGCAATCTGCCCCTGTAGCACTTTCTCTATGGAGTCATTTACTGATGATATTTTAACTGGAAAAGGAATATTGAGGAATAAACTTTTTTGAGATCGGCATACTCAGCGAATCCGCCAGACTACATTTCCTAGCTTTCCTCCCTAGTTTGTCCTCTGAAATAAAGAACGTAAGTTATGGGAAAACCCCAGAAAACTCCCAGGCCCTGCTGTCCCCACGCTGGTCACGTTCTATCCCAAACTCTGCCGCGACACACTAAAGCTTGGGACTCAGGCCTCTGGAAGGGGCTTTGGTGTGAGCTGCCTTCGGAGAGGGCTCTGGAAACGGCTGGACAGGCACTCACAAAGCGTGTGAAGAGCTGGTCACTGATGCAGCGGTGCGCCTTCTCGAACTGCTCCAGGTCATGGTGTCCCCTCTCCATACACAGATCCCAGATGCTCATGGCTGCCACCACCTTCACACACGCAGATTCCTAGAGCCCATGAGGAAGACAGAGTGAAATAGACCTGAGCAGTAGCTTGTCGTGACAATTCTACCTGCAAAGTCCCCTCTCTTGCAATGTTTTCACGTTGAAATACACATGCCTTTATAAAGGATGGATGGGGAGCAGAGAAGAGAACTATGGTACAGAAAAACTGGTGGATTTATCAGCTTAGCATCTTTCTGTACCTCAGTCAGAGAAAGGTCTTGTTGTTGTTGTTGTTGTTTGGTTAAAGTTAAAAAATAAAAACAAAAGAGCAGGGCAGTGATGACGCACACTCTTGATCCTAGGACTTGGGAGGCAGATGGATCTCTGAGCTCAAGGCCAGCCTAGTGTACAGTGAGAGTTTCAGGTAACCAAGGCTACACAGAGAAACCCTGTCTTGAACAAAACAAAATCAAACAAAAAGAATAATAATAATAAAAAAAACCTGTGTGTGTATGCGCATGTGGACACCTGTGGAGTTCAGAAGAGGACATCACACCCCCAGCAGAGGAGTCACAGACTGTGAGCTGCCCATCTGAGGTGGGTGCTGCCTGTCTGAGGTGGGTGCTGGGAAGCAAACCTAAGTTCTTCAGAATGGACCTGAAAGAGTTTTTCTCTTTTAGACATGGGAGGCTTCGTGAATGTGTGTGTCATCCTTGAGCAGGAGTCACGCTAACCTTTCCTGTAATGTCCCGATTTAAGTTTATGTGCTGACAAACCAATCACCCAAGAGTTTAATTCACCATAAACAAATGAGCTCAGAACTGGATGATTCCTGGAGGATTAATGAGCACTTGCCTCCCTGCTCAAGTCTCGGCTCACACTGCCCCTTTCTGAGGACAGCTACTTCAGCCTCCGTCTTGACAACCTGTTCTGCTTCCCCCACTGACTCTGGCTCCCCTGATGGCTTCCACCCTCCCCTGAACACTTCCTAGACAGAAAAGTATCTTCTGTCAGATGGTATGACTCCCTAAGCCTTGGTATCTCCTTGTCCACACCACTGAGATGTGAGAAGGGAGAGATGTTGTGTTTCGGGCTCAAGTGAAGAAGTGAGAGGCTCCTGACCCATCACGACTGTCTGAGTCCTGAGCTAAGTTGTCTGCTTGGCACATGATTGATGGTTTAAGTTTAGGGAACACCTACTGTATTGATATTAATGCAGATGAAATCCAAATACAGAAAACCTCCATGAGTGTATTTCAAAAGTTAACAAAACCCCTTAGTAAAAACCGCCTGTGTCTCACACCTTAACAGTTCATAACATTTTTAGGGATTTCACTCCTAAAATCATACACATATGGGGAGTCTCATATTTAAAAAAAAAAGCCTATACTTTGTCAGCAGGATAAACTGAGGAGTCTCCTCAATTCTTCTTAGTGGAGGAATAATGTCAAAGGTGATTGCTTTCTTACTTAAAGAAATAACTGGTCGTGGGGTGCAGTGGTGTAAATCTGTGGACTGCATGAGAGTTTTACCTCAAGGAAGGAAGGAACAAAACTATCGTAAAGTTCTATGGGCGAAGAACCCAGCGAGCCCCTTGCCCGTGCTGCTGTTGTCCCTCTGGTCCGTGTAACTGCTGTTGGAAGGACCTGTCAGCAGTGACGGAGCGGCCCATGCGCTGTCTCCTAACCTGCACTGCTGGTCAGAGCCAGACCAGACCAGCAGTCGGATGGTGTGAGTGTCACATAGGATCTACCTTAATACCTATGTCATTTTTTAAAATTTATTTTTATTTTATGTGCATTGGTATTTTGCCTGCATGTGTGAGCGTGTCAGATCTTGTAGTTACAGAGACTTGTGAGCTGCCATTGGGTGCTAGGAATTGAACCTGGGTCCTCTGGAAGAGCAGTCAGTGCTCTTAACCACTGAGCCACCTCTCCGGATCCACCTTTGTCATTTTTTACTGAAAAAAAAAAAATCGAGAGTCTTGTGGTGTAGCCCATCTGACATCAAGCCCACAGCAATCCCCCTGTCTCAGCCTCCTCAGTGCTGGGAAAACACCACCACACTCACCTTACCCTTTTTTAATTTTTTTTTCAAAGCAAAAAAATCCCTTTGAAAGAAACAATACTCACTTATGACAAGGAAGTAGCAGGCACCCTACAGTGCCTACACATGGCATCCTAATAAATCAAGAGAATTCAGAGAGAACAGCAAAGACGGGGCCCACCTGGCCAGCTGGTGCCATTTAGCTCCTCCTATTCCCCTAGGCTGCTTCTGGTTCTGACAGCTAGACTTTAAAATTCAAAAGTTATGATGGATGATCATCGTGGCTCACACCTAAATCCCAATACCCAAAAGATAAAAGAAGGTCAAGGCCAGGGTTGGAGAGATGATCCCGTGGCTCAGAGCACTCTTCCAGAGGACTGAGTACAGTTCCTAGCACCTGTGTGGGGCAGCTCATGGCTGCTTGGAACACCAACTCCAGAGGATCTGGCATCCTTAGCAGACACCTACATGTATGTGTGCACACATCTCCACACAATTGACAAGACTTAAGGAATATTTAAGGTCGTCTTACAATACATAGACCCAGCAAGTCTGAAACCAGCCTGGGCTACATAAAACACTGTCTCAAACTCAGAAGCGCACCTCCATAGCTCTCCCGCCTTCATTCCTCCCACCTTTAATCACCTATCCCAGCTCCAAACTAGAGTAAGCATTCCCTAGGGACCTACCAGCCAAGCCTGCCCCAGAAGCAAGTAGGCCAGAGAAGTAGGTAGGTGAGCTCCAGATCTCCTCCAAATCCAATCCCCCTCCCCACCCTGTTCTGAAGCAGACCACCTGCTGTGGTCAACACCCCCTCCCTTCCCAGGGGATTAAGTAGATTCAGGTGAACACTCTACTTTTCCTTCCCTCTTGCGGATCTCCACGGATCTCCACTACCCCCTCCTCCTAGTCCATCTCCACTCCTAAGTATCAGCTCTCAACACCTAGGAACACACTGTAGCCAGAACCCCGGGGGCCACACCTACTAGTAGGATCCTAGAAACATTTCCTACCAGACAACACACAATCTCCTAAGAACCAGAGAGGGCAACAGGAACCAAGAAACAAAACACCCACCAACAAAGACAAGATGAGATAATAGCACCTAGAATTATGATCATCCCAAATCCAGGTGCCTAGATGCCAGTGTAAAAACAGCCAGGAAAATATATGCGCACTGGAGCCCAGCAGCCTTACTGCAGGAGGCCCCAACACATGGAACATAGCTGGAGCACAAGACACAGATCTTAAAATAGTTTTTTATGAATACCACAGAGATTCCTAAAGAGGAAATGAATAAAGCCCTTAAGGAAATCTATGGAAGACAGGCATGGTGGCGGATGCCTTTAATCCCAGCACTCGGGAGGCAGAGGCAGTCGGATCTCTTGAGTTTGAGGCCAGCCTGGTTTAAAAAGCAAGTTCTGGGACAGCCAAGGGCTGTTACCCAGAGAAACCCTGTCTCAGAAAAAAAGGAAAGAAGGAAAAACAAATCTCTGAAAACACAAGCAAACAGTGCAAGGACATAAAGAAAACAGTCAATCTCTAAACATGGAAATAGAATCAAGTAAGAAAACCCAAACTGAGGAAAATCTGCAAATGAAGGATTTAGGAACACGAGCAGGAACCTTGGAGGCAATTCTCACCAGCAAAGTACACGAGATGGAAGGGAGGCTCTCAGGCACTGAAGACAAGATAGAAGAAATGGATACCTCAGTCCAAAAAAATGTTAAATCTAAGACTTCGTGCACAAAACATCCAGGAAATCAGGGACATTATGAAAAGATCAATCTAAGAATAACAGGAATAGGGGAAGGAGAAGAAACCTGGGTCAAAGACACAGAGAATATTTTCAATTGACTCATAAAAGAAAATTTCACTAATCTAAAGAAGGAGGTGCCTATCAAGGTACAAGAAGCTTACAGAACACCAAATAGACTGACTGGACTAGAAAAGAACAAACCCTCAGCACATAGTAATCAAAACACTAGTATACAGAGCAAAGATAGAACATTAAAGCTTCAAGAGAAAAAGATCAAGTAATCTATAAAGGCAGACCTATTAGAATAACACCAGGGGGCTGGAGAGATGGCTCAGAGGTTAAGAGCACTGGCCCATCTTCCAGAGATCCTGAGTTCAATTCCCAGTAATCACACAGTGGCTCACAACCATCTATAACAAGATCTGGTGCCCTCTTCGGGCAGAACACTATATACATAAAAAATAAATAAATCTCTTTTTAAAAATTTAGAATAACACCAGATCTCTCCTTACCGCCCACCTCTTGGTTTTTCGAGACAGGATTTCTCTGTGTAGCTGTCCTTGAACTCAGAGATCCACCTGCCTCTGCCTCCTGAGTGCTGGGATTAAAGGCTTGGGCTGCACCACCAAGGAACACCTGACTTCTCAATGGAGATTCTAAAAGCCAGAAGGGGCTGGACAAAGGTACAAATTCTAAGAAACCACAGATCCAAGGTCACACTTCTACATGCAGTAAAACTTTCAGTCACAATAGATGGAGAAAGAAAGACATTCCAAAATAAAACCAAATATAAGCAGTAAATATCTACAAATAGAATCCTACAGAAAGTGCTAGAAGGAAAACGTCAACCTGAAGAGCTTAACCTCACCCAAGAAAAATCAGGGAATAAATAATACCAGGCCAGCAAATCAAAATGGGGGGAAAACCACACCATAAGAACAAAATAACAGAAGTCAACAGACACTGCTCATCGATAACTCAACATCCATGGTCTCAACTCCCCAACAAAAAGTAACAAATTAATAGAATGGATTCGAAAAGAGGATCTACCCTTCCACTGCAGCCAAGAAATACACCTCAACATCGAGATAGACATCACCTCAGGATAAAGGAATGGAAAAAGATTCCAAGCAAATGGACCTAAGAAGCAAGCTGGTGTAGCCATTTTAATATCTGACAAACTAGACCTCAAACCAAAACTAATCAGAAGAAATAGGGAAGGATACTAGATACTCAAAGGAAAAATCCATCAAGAGGACATTGAAATTCTTAACAGCTATGCCCTAAACACAAGGATACCCACATTAAGAAAAGAAACATAACCACAGCTTAAACCACGTATTGATCCTCACACACTGATAGTGGGAGCTTCAATACTCCACCAATGGACAGGTCATCCAGACAAAAACAGAAATATTGGAACCAATTGATGTCATAAACCAAATGGACTTAACAGATATTTACAGAACATTTCAACCAAACAAAAATATACCTTCTTCTCAGCAGCTCATGGAACTTTCTCAAACTGACCCATAATCAGGCATAGAGCAAATCTCAACACTACAAGAAAATTGAAAAAGAAAAGAAAACCCTGCATCCTATCTGATCATCAATTAAAGCTGGATTTCAACAACTACAGAAACAACAGAAAGCTTATGGACTCTTTGAAACTGAACAACTCATTACTGAGTGAAAAATGAAAACATACCCAAACTTGTGGGACACAATGAAAGAGGAGCTAAGAGGCAGATTCACAGCACTGTCTACATAAAGAAACTGGAGAATTCTCATGTTAGTAACTTAATAGCACATTGGAAAGATACAGAAAAAAAAGAATAAGAAATCATGCCCCAAAAGAGTAGACAGCAAGAAACCACCAAACTCAAGGCTGAAATCAATAAAATAGAAACAAACAAACGAAAAAAAAGTACAAAGAATAAACAAAACCAACAAAGAGCTGGTTCTTTGAAAAAGAAATCAGTAAGATTGACGAACCTATATCCAAACTAACTAAAAGGCAGAAAAATCCAAATTAACAAAAGTAGAAATAAAAAGGGAGACATAACAGACACCAAGGAAACCCAAAGAATCATAAGAATAGATTTTAAAAGCCTGTACAGTACCAAACTGGAAAATCTAAAAGAAATGTGTAATTTTCTTGATACATACTACTTACCAAAGTAAGTATCAAGGTCAGATAAACAATTTAAACAGATCTATAAGCCCCAGTGAAATAGAAGCAGCCATTAAAAGTTTCTCAACTTCTGTTGTGTAGGTAGAATTCCACCACATAGAACTGGATAAATAGTACAGATATGGTGCTCAACTATGATGTTTTGTATTTTTGTTTACACCATGAGAAATTACTCATACCCTTTTGAACATCATCAGAGGCTGTAGAAAGTCACTTTGACTGTGTCTCCATGACCTCAGCACAAGCAGCAGGAAGAAGGCCAGTTACATGGCATCTTGACTTTCTTATGATGCCTTCTGAACATCAGATTACACGGAGGAGGTAAAACTACTCAATCGTGAAGTGTGGTCCAGTGCAAGTCTCCATACATAGTTCCACCTTGTGAACGCTGAGACCTTTTTGTGCTATTGTGTATGTTACTCTCAGTGCTCTTACCAATGTGTTTTGTAAATATTTAATATGTCTTTCTATTCAGCTTAATTCCAACAATTTTGTACTTTAATAAATGTTTTAAACATTTTTTTAAAAGTTTCTCAACCAAACAACAACAACAACAACACAAACAAACAAACAAACAAAAAGGAAAATAAAAAAACAAAAACGCCCAGGGTCAGATGGATTTAGTGCAGAATTCTACTAGATTTTTAAAGAAGAGACAATGCCAAGATTTCTCAAATTATTCCACAAAATAGAAACAGAAGGAACACAGTCCAGTTCATTTTATGAGGCGATCAGCAGATGGAAAGATCTCCATGCTCATGGACCAGCAGGATTAATATAGTAAAAATGGCCATCCTGGGGCTGGAGAGACAGCTCAGCAGTTAAGAGCACTGGCTGCTCTTCAGAGGACGCAGGCTTAATTCCTAGCATCCACATGGCAGCTCACCATTGCCTGAAACTCCAGGCTCCAGGAGATCAGACACCTTCACACAGACATGCATACAGATAAAATAGCAATGAACGTAAAAGAAAAAAAAATCATTTAAAAAATAGCCATCTTACCATTCTACAGATTCAATGCAATCCCCATCAAAATTCCAACACAATTCTTCACAGATCTTAAAGTGACAATTATCAGATAAAACTGTCATGAATAATCAAAGAACTACTGGAGGTGTCACCATTCCAGATATCAAGTACTACAGAGCTATAGCAATAAACACAGCACAGTATTAGCACAAAAACAGACACACTGATCAATGGAATCCAAGTGAAGAGCCAGACATAAACTCACACACCCAGGGACACCTGATTTTTGATAAAACCAGAAACACACACTGGATAAAAGATAGCACTTTCAACAAATGGTGCTGGCTAATTAGACGTCAGCATGAAGAAGAATGCAAATAGATCCATGTCTATCTATCACCTTGCACAAAACTCAAGTCCAAGTGGATCAAAAATTTCAACGTATGACTAAACACAGTGAACCTGATAGAAGAGAAAGTGGGGAACAGCCTTGGCAGAGGAAAAGACTTTCTGAACTGAACACCATTAGCACAGACACTAAGATCAACAATTAATAAATGGGACCTCATGAAACTGAGAAGCTTCTGTACAGCAAAGGACACAATCATTTACAAAGTGGTTGAGTACCGGATAGGGAAAATTTTTCACCAGCTCCACATTTGGTAGAGAGCTTATATCCAAAACATATAAAGAATGCAAAAAAAACTGGACATCAAGAAAACAAATGATCCAATTTAAAAATGGGCTGCAGATCTAAACAGAATTCTCAAAAGAGGAACTCAAATGGCCAAGAGACATGTAAAGAAATGTTCGACATTCTTAGTTATCAGGGGAATGCAATTCAAAGCTACTTTGAGATTCCACCTTACACTAGTCAGAATGCTAAGATCAATAACACAAGTGACAGCTCACACTGGTGAAGATGTGAAGCAAGGGGATCATTCCTCCATTGGAGTGCAAACTCACACAGCCACTATGGAAATCAGTGTGGCTCCACTACTCTTGGGTGTATACCCAAAGGATGCTTCATTTTACAATAGAGACATATGCACAACCATGTTCATTGCCTCTCCAGTCATAAGTCAGAAACTGGAAATAACCTAGATGTCCACCAATGGATGAATGGATTAAAAAAAACTTGGTACATTTACCCAATGGAATATTACTCTTCTGTTAACAAATGAAATCATGGCATTCACAGGTAAATAAATGGAACTAGAAAAAAAAGCATCCTGAGTGAGGTAACCCAGACCCAGAAAGACAAATGTTGTAGGCATTTGCTAATATGTGGATGTTAGGTGTTAAGATAGATTAGTAAACTACAACAGTAGAACCACAGAGGTTAGGTGTAGAGTGAGGGACTGGGGGTAGGGACAGAACTTCCCAGTAAGGGGAAATAGAATAGACAGCTATAGATAGACTGTGATGGCATGGGGAGGGGGCAAAGGGATGGACTGGAACAGGAAGATCAAACAAGGAGAAAGGGACAGCTAAAATTAAGGGCCATTTGAGGCCATTTCACATAGAAATCTAATATAGTAGAAGCTTCCTATATATGTACATATAATGAAGGCAACCTGAATAACGGCCAAATAATGGAGCCCCTGACTAGATATCCCTCACTACCAAATGAAGCTTGAGTAGTGGGTATGGGTTACAGCTAACCAAGTTCTTGGCCAAAGGGGTTGGCCAACGACTCAGGCTGTTGCAAAGGCTCCCCACAAACTGATGGTAAGACCTTACAGACGAAGACAACATCTACACAAATCACTGGCCATGGAAGAGTGGTCATTTCAGTACAGATCGCTTTCACTAACCAGGGCTCTGTGAACAGGCCAGAGGAGGAGAGCGACCCTGACTGGGGCCATGCTGACACTTACCCGGATATGCTGGAGGTAGAGGGACAGGTCTCGGATAAAAGATTTAATCAATCTCTCCTGCATCCGGAAGTTCTTTTCTGTCTCTTCAAATACTTCATCTTTTAGCTGTCCAAAAGAAGTGCTTTTAGAAAACCTGGACTTTCTTTCAATAGACCTTATTGAAAAAATATCTTAGAAACATCTTTCACCAAAACATAAATATACTTGCTGTTTCCTTTCATAAGGAACTGAGTTTGGACCTGCCTCTAAGACTCTGGATTCTGATCACATGTGGACCTCCATACTTACAAACTGAGTTCCCTGCTGTGTCCTGGCCGGGCTGCTGTCCTCTCATTCCTGGGACCACGTCTGTCTACCAGGCCCTTCTCTGTGTGTTCTCCACTCTGGCAGCCCCTCCCCTGCCCCCTCTCAGGTGAAGGCTCAGGTGAAACTTCCACAGATCTCCTGTGTACGACGGTGTTCAGAAACAAAGCGCGAGACGCAGAGAGTAAGTCTCTGCTCCCGTGTCCTCTCCACTCCCGTCACCATCGGGATGTGGTGCACAGGATGAAGTCTGGAGACTGCAACTGCCAAGCTGTGGTTCAAATTGCTCAATCTCCTCCTTTCACGTTTCCCTCTTCATAACGTAAGGTATTCATCTAGATGATCTTTTAAATCCCTTCTAGCACAGTGGATCAGGTTCTCTAAATAGATTATAGACGTCTCAGAGGTCGGAAGACCACAACAGCTATTATATGTGGGCCAGCTGGCCTCCTCATTTGCCTCTGTGCACATTATAGGCAGCTTGGTATGTGAAGGGCCCTATCTCCATTAATAGGCAAAATCAAGGAGACACTAAGAAGGTTCGGTGCCAAGCCATGCCAGCAGCTGTTCCCAGGCCCTGCAGTGCTGTCAGGCATGCTGCACGCACGGAGCTCACCTGAGGAGCGAACCCCGTGAGATGCTTCAGGTGGCTGCTGACCCGGTTGGACTTCTTGATGATGGAGTGGATGTTCAGCTTGGAGATCTTCTCCATGAGGCTGTCCTCATCACCCTTGCGGTACTTAAGCACTAGGATGCAAGCCAAGGCCACTGGTCAAAAGAAGGTCCCATCCCCCGCCCGCCTTCCCCGTCCACCTGAACTCAGTGAGACTTTATCAGCCCAGAAACGCAGAGGTTTTTCTAAAAATGAGCATAAAATGAAATTAACCCAAACAGAAACGAGTGCTTGTCTTCGATAACTTCTAACTGAACAGACAAAATATTGGTCCAAAGAACCAGTCTAGACAGAGGTGTGACTCTCCATGCAGAGAGAGACTGGCAGCCAGGGAAGGGGCCTGAGATAGGAGGAAAGGCAGCAGAGGTATAAGGCCAGGATGCTTGTGAGTTTAAGACTCAGGGCTGTCACTAATCAGGGCTCAGTTTTATAAAAGCCATTTTACCTCTTCGAGCTTAATATTTTTGAGCCACCTAAGATTAATAATATATGATAGCCATGTATACAAATGAGTTATTTATATACAATGATATCACACAGGAAAGCTACTGTGTCGAACAGAAAAGTCTGGAGAGTACAGTTGACGGGAATGGTGGAAGAGGAGCAGAAAGGACACCCTGTACCAGGAGACTGAACCTAAAGGAAGGGCTCCAGTAGCAGAGGCTCCCAAAGCCACAGCAGACAAGGACGGTTTTCATGAAGATTGCTCTGACGCAAGCACAGCACACAGAGAGCAGGCAGAAGGCAGAGAGTTCAACACGACCGACCTCTGAACCCTGACTCGGGGCAATCACCATGCTGCGCCTGTGGAGTATTAGGTGTGAGCTATGACAGAATAAAAGAGTTCTGCTCACTCCACGGGGGAATGGGTAGGCATACAGCTAGCTGGCAGCACAGGGCTGGGCGGAGAGATGAGGGCCCATGTCAGAAAGCAAGCCACTGGGCACAGGCGGCAATAAAAGGGTCTGCGAATTTAGTAGGGATCAGTAAAACTCTAATTAGATGAATCAAAAAATAACCTAAGCAGGTATTGACAAGGCCTGCTTTCAAGGATGTGATGGGACTGTGTGACAAAGAACCCTTCATCACCACTGGCTAGTCCAGTGCTTCTCAACCTTCCTGATGCTGCAACCCTTTAATACAGTTCCTCATGTTGTGGTGACCCCAACCATAAAATTATGTCACTGCTACTTCATAACTGCTAATGTTATGAATCATAATGGAAATACCTGATATGGGGGGGGGGTCACGACCCACAGGTTGAGAATCACTGGTCTAGCCCCACTAAATCCCATCACTTACTTCTTAATCATCCTTCCTTGTTCCCGACTGTCCACACTGGTGGCTCATCATCATCCCATTGTCCTCAGGCCACTGCTGCCCCGAATTCCAGCACTGTGTGTCCCTCCCGGCCCCCTCACACCTGGACCCTGCCTTGCCGAGCCCTTGGGAAGTAATTCTTTAGAGAAAAGCCTTGTCGGAGGGAGGGCCTGGCAGCCAGGCAACCTTCTTTACCGAGCCACGCCTTTCTCACCTAGATCCTTCCGACGCTTGTACTCATTAATGTTAACGTTGATTTCCTTGACGGCAAGCACTGCGCTGGTTAAAGGGACCTTATCCGGGTGGGACTCTGGGGTGGAATTCAGCAGCTCCATTAGCAGCAGTGGGTAACGCATTATTCTCTGTACGGGCTTGATGAGGAAGGAGCCCAGGTTGATATAATTGGTGCAGCCCCTGTAAAAGCAAGCGGAAAAGGACTCCAGTCAACTGTCAGTGCTAAGGTGTTTTTGGATATCATCTGCTATCCCTAAAGACAGTTTGGCCTCTGACTCTGCGTTCTGTTCTCATTTATTCAGTAAATACTGTCCTGTACCACAGAGGGATAGCACTATTATAGGTGCTGAACAGCAAAGATAGCCTTGCTGTCGGGGAAGAAAAGTAAGCAAATTAATAAATAAAGTGGTATTGGTGGGAAGTGCTGTGAAAATGTCTGGCACGCATGTCTAGATTTCTGTCTATAAGGAAATGAAAGCAGCCTTCTGAGGACCTGATGAATCCACTGAATAAACAGTGTGTGCACGAAGCACCAATGGAGGGACTTACCATTCGTTGTACAGGCTCCTATAGGGCGGAAGCAGGAGGGGAAAAAGAGAGAGCATTAGAGACGGATGGCATTGACCTTCTCACTATTCCCACAAGTCTACTCAGCAGACAAAAGCCACACAGGTGGAAGGAAACCATGGATGCCAAGGGTGGGTATCCCAGCTTAGACAGCGAGTCATCTCCCTGGCTGTTTTGAGACTACAAACACCGACTCAGTTTGAGACACATACAGTTCCTCCCTCCCTTCAGACAGGCCCCACTGCGTGGCCTGGGCTGGCCTGAAAGTCACTGTGTAGACTAAGTTGGACTTGAACTCACTCCAATCGTGACTCAGTCTCCTAGTGCTAAAACTAGAGGCTTGCTAGCCAAGCCATACAATCGGGAAGTCACTTAAGATTCCCATGACACAAGAGAAAGGAGCCAGATACGGCACAGGACACGTGATAATATGTCACTTATGTGTTAAGTAAGGTTGGCAGTAGATATCATGACCATGGGTCATCTAAAAGACAGGTGTGAGAGCAGCGGCAAAGGCAGGACTGTAGAATCTCCTACTTAAGATCTGCCAAGGAGTCCTGAAGATGCTTCTGGATCTTCTCATCCTTCTCGTAGACTTCCAGCAGTGAAATGGCTTCATCGTGGTTCTGGCAGTACACTCTGTACGTTCCCTCAAGTTCATCCCGGTGACCAAGGAACACGGGCCCTTTGAAGCATACACAAACATACACCAATGTCAGGACTGCTCTTAGTAGTCCAAAGCATATTGACAAACATGATGGTCATTCAAGTTCACCTGCTATGAGAAACAATAAGATAATCCATCAAGTTGATAAATACTCCTGTAATCACTTAAATTAGAAATCATTTAAGCCACGATTGAGAGAACTATGTCACCCATGTATTTATTTTTCAGAACATGTATTTACACATCTGCCTTGATACAGCTTCCAGGCCTCTTCATGAAGACAGATAATGGCGTCTGCAAACACTCTCCAATGGTCACATGACCAGGTCATATGACCCTCTTGCTCTATACTCTTCAGGAACATCTGCGCAAGGATGAAAAGAATCCCTCCACAGCAGTGTTTTTCAACTTTGTGCACAACATAAAAACATAAGGGTACAAATGCAATTGACTCTACTACTTTAAATATCTGTGATTAAATAAAACCTCAATCTATAATATATGTGTTTTTCTTACCCTTTGGTTTTAAAATTTATTTATTGATTGATTGATTGATTGCTTTTTTGAGACAGGGTTTCTCTGTGTAGCCCCGGCTGTTCTGGAACTACCTCTGTAAACCAGGCTGGCCTCGAACTCACAGAGATTCATCTGCCTCTGCCTCTCAAGTACTGGGATTAAAAGATATGTGTCACCACTGGCCAGCTTAATTTTTTTTTTTAATTCGTAAGTGTTTAGCTGCATGTATGTATATGCACCATGTGTGTGCCTGGTGCCCATGGATGCCAGAAGAGGGACTCAGATCCCCTGAAACTGGAGTTATAGACAGTTGTGAGTCATCATGTGGATGCTGGGAATCAAACCCAGGTCCTCTGTGCACAGAAGGAAGTGCTCGCTACCCAAGCCATCACTCCAGCCCCTCACGTGTGCTTCGTACAGATAACAGGATGAGCAACGAGCTTGGCCATCTCCACACGTGCACTCTATGGCAAAGGTAAGCAACTAAAACCAGCATTTCTGTCTGCTGAGTGGGACTGAAACTCAAGGCAAATGAAGCAGTCTAAGGAGAAATGAACAGACGCGCCAGTTAGTGACACATTAACAGGGTGCTGTCTCCCTACAGTCACACTGCCAGTGAATGTCACAGTTCAGTGCCATCGAAAGTAAACAAAGACACAAGGTTTCTTTTCTATCCAAATTCATAGGCTCTATGCAATCTATCCACAGACCAGGGGTTTGCAGCCAGTGAGGCAGAGCACTGACCCTGAAGTCGAGTTCCACGCAATGATATTTTATTTTATTTATGTGTGTGGGCATATTCTGGTGTTCACAGAGGACAGAAGAGGGCATCAGATCCCCTGGAGCTGGAGTCCATGCAGCTGTAAATCACCTGGCAGCAGCCCGAGGAGCTGAACAGGAGTGATCCGAACTCTGATGCCATCTCTCCTGCCCACGGGTTTTTTTTTGGAGCAGCCGCCTCAACTCTCTGAATTATTAAACAAATTCTTCCTCATTCCTTCATTCCTTCCCTGTGTTAATGGCTTCACGACGCTTTAATTTACCTCTCTTAGCTTCAAAGACCCTTCGCTCATCAGATGCTCAATCTCTTTCCACTTACTTCCTACCGAAGTCACTGGCTTCAGGTTGACCTGAATGCTGGCCTTGAGGTTGCCTATCACTGGGGCTCCTGTCCAGTCTCTCTTTCATGCTCCTACTCCCTCCCACGTCACTGCTGCCTTCCACTACCCCTCTGCCTTAAGACTGAACCTCCTGCCTGCTTCTGAGCCTTTCTGTCTCCAAGGCCATTCTACTTTCCCATAAATGCCTTCAGCACATCAAGTCTATCACCTAACGTCTGATTTACAGTAAGAATGAAAGGAAGGACTGAAAATAAACACAGACAATACCGTGTGAAGGTGGGGCTGTGGCTATAGTAATTCCTCACATACTCTAAGAGACAGTGTTAGACTAATTATAGCTCAGAGGTCCACTCAAACACTGTGTGGGGCCAACACCTGTCGCTTCAGAGTGTGATATCCTGACCTGGAAAGTTCTAGGAGACAAAACAACCTTAACTCTGAAGCAATTCTCACAAACCTTAGAACAAAGCTCCCCCTTGCAAGAACTCCTTAAATGCCCCAGTTCATGAAAAGACACCTCACTGTTTCCACCTGATGCAGTCAGGGAGGGGAGAAGACTCCATACTCTGAGAAGCTACTTGTATGGGGACCCTCTTGATCACATGGTCACCTGAGCCCTGATTGTGTCTGCCCATGTCACCCCATGCTCCCACTATCTGTCTCAAGCCCCAAACACCAGCTGGGACCTAAAACATCTTTTTTAATGAAATATTCCTTTATACCTGGCAAAGATGCATCACTGTGATTGGCTTACTAAAGAGCTGAATGGCCAATAGCTGCACAAGAAGAGCTTAGTCAGGACTTTTGGGGACAGAGAGGACTTGGGAGGGAAGAGAGCAGGGTCACCAGTGTGACACAGAAAAAGCAAGACACGCAGAAGGAGAGGTAAAAGCTACAAGCCACTATATCTATTAATCTATAGATTAATAGGAATAGATTAATTTAAGTTATAAGAGCTAGTTAGAAACAAGCCTAAGGTAAGGCCAAGCTTTCGTAATTAATAAGAAGTCTCCGTGTTGTTATTTGAGAGCTGACTGGCAGGCAGAGAAAGACTCTTTACAATCTTTGGCATAAATGGGAGCAGAGGGGGAAGTCACTCTGATGAAGTGAGGACCACCCGAGGGCCCAAACATACCACATAATGAAACGAAGTGGAAGAAAAATGTAATCCTCCTAAGATGTCAGCTAAATGTCTCATCTTTTGCCTAATTCAAATAAATCACCTGCAGGTACTTCAAATTCATGTCAAGATCTTACAGACAGCAGCCTTCACGCCTGATTACTGAATCCAGGCTGGGCACCATACTCTCACATGAGTGCCTTCTCGTCCCCTAACAGCAAGGTCCCGGGCTTGCTAACTGCTCGACAACAGGAGTAGTGCTAGCTAAGCTAGTGTTCTGCACGACAGAGCTTAGCCATGTGAGCCTGAAAGACAAAGACCCGAGTTTGGACTATGAGCCACGTGACCATGGGCAAACTTCTTCCCGCTGTCTGTTTCCCATGTGTAAAACAAGGTCAGACCACCTAGGCTCACAGGGGAAACCTCTGAGATCCAGCCCGGCTGCATGTGCACTGGTTTCACCTGAGGAAGGCAGGCCCTGCCTCTGCTTTGATGTCAGCCTTAGGACGTCAGGGAACTGCAGAAGGAGGATCCCACTCTCTCTAGTCGTCAGTCTAGGCACAGGCATGGCAACCGCCACCAGACAACGACAAAGAGAAACCAAACCAGGAGGTTTCTGGAAAAGGTCTGCAAACTTCAAATGACACTCTTACTTGTTTGAAACGGGGTCTCGCTGTGTAGGTCTGGCAGGCCTGGAACTCACTAAGCAGACCAGGCTGGCCCAAAACCTGCTTCAATTCTCCTGTCTCTGCTTCCAAGCACTGGACTGCAGGGATGCCCCCCTGCCCAGCTAAAATGACACTCTTAAGATGGCACAGGGGCATGTTGTTAGATGGTGTTGAGCTTAACTGGACAGCTGCAACTGTGAAGGGCTTCTTTAGGTTTCTACCAAAACAGCGATATTATAGCATAGCCCCTCTCACGACATCCCAACAGAGTATGGCATAAGGGATGGAGGGGCCCTTCTGAGGTCCTCCTGTCCCAGGTTTTCTCCCACCCTTGGCTCCCTCTGATGACTCTGGACTAATCCATTATGAGGAAAGTCCGCAGAGAGGCTTCCGTGACAAGGCATGGAGCCTGAGACCCAGAAGACACCTGGCCAGGCCAACAGTCCAGCTCCAACCCCTAAGCCACAGCTGTCCTAGCCCCTGAGAGCCCTACTCACAGCACCTAGAGACGCATGTTTACTGACTAAAGCATGTTTACTGATTGCTAAGTGTTCACTTACCTGGGGCAAGAGGTAATGGATAAGTCCCCTTGGTTATACAAATCAGGTGAATGTTTTCTGAATTTTTTCTTTTTCTTTTTTTCTTTTTTCTTTTTTTGTTTCAAGACGGGGTTTCTCTGTGTAACTTTGGAGCCTGTCCTGGCACTCAGTCCGTAGACCAGGCTGGCCTCGAACTCACAGAGATCTGCCTGTTGCCTGTCTCTGCCTCCCAAGTGCTGGAATTAAAGGTGTGCGCCACCACAGCCTGGCTTGAATATTTTTCACAATTATCCACAAAAAGATTTAAAAATTTGAGACAGGGCTTCCTGTAGCCCAGGCTGGCCTCCAAGCTGTTATGTAGCTGAGGATGACCTTGAACTTCTGATCTTCCTGTGACTACCACCTGGGCTTACAGGTGTGAACGACATCCTAGCAGCAAATACACTATAGTCACCACTGGGACACTTAACTCAGAACTGAAATAAAAGCTTCTAAAAACAAATAAATAAATATAAAGTAGCTGTTACCAGAGCATATTCTGATACTTTCCATTTGTTTTATTGAAAAATAAATACTGAATGTGCTCCACTAAGTTGACCTCATGACCCTCCAGCCTGAAAACCATCCTATCTATGACACCCAAAACTACTGCTAATACAATAACCACATCAAAGCAGACTAAAGTAAGAGAGAAAGCAGGGCCTCCACAAACCCTGCACCATGTAAAATGTCATTCCCTAGTGTGTCACCTGGACAAAGGACCCCCTCTCCCCACACCCATGACAGAAACGGCTGCACAAGCTCATACCTACAGCATCGCTGATTTCCAAGGCCGCCAACAATTGCTTTGAGACTTTAATCACTGTCTCCATATTTCCAAAAAGTCCCTCGAAATCAATGTTGGGTACCTGAGCAAGAGAAAGAAAGCGTCAAGATGCAGGAGATGAAAGGAATGAAACCTCATTCACACCAGGCTTGTTACTCCGTGGTCCTCTGGTCCTCCTCTTCACCCACTCCCGCTGGGTTGTCTCTGCTGTCATCCTTTGTCCCTAGGGTGTAGTCCATTCCCCCCCCCGGGGGGTCACATGTTAAAGGCAGGAGGTGGATCTTTCAGCAGGAAAGGACTACCTGGAGGAAGTCAGGTCATTGAGGAGAGAGCTGAGGCCCCGCCCCTTCTCACTCTGCTTCCTGGGGGCCAGAAGGGAGCAATTTGGTTCTATTGCATAATTTCTGCATAATGACTTGCTGCTTCGCCACAGGCTCAGAAGCGACAGTGCCAAGCAACCACAAGCTAAACCCTGAAACTGTGTGCCCCAGTAAGTCTGTCCTTTAGGCTGAATCTTTATTCCTTCGCCACTGAGCCACTCAGTCTGCAACCTTGGCACTGCAGTAGATGACACAGCCTCGCTCCAATCCCAGCATTTCAGGCCTAAGGGTCACGCCGTCACGTGGCCTCCCATCTCCCACCTGTGCCTGCTGCAGGGGCACCATGACCCGCTCAATGCACATCTCCAGATCCCGGATGTAGTCTTTTTCTGTCTGTACGAGTTCAGCCACCACCTTGGCTCTCTTCTCCAGCATCCTCTGCTCCGGCTTTTCAGGGGACACAGACCCGGAGGGGGCCGCCAGGGATGAAGACTGAGAAGAGAGGAGCGTCATGTCTGGAAGGGAAAGGAGGACCCATTAGTAGCTTTATAAAAAGAGGACCCTCCAGCACTGGGAACCAGGAAGCAGCATTCCTGGAGAGTCAGCTCTCTCAGGACTGGGGACCACCAGGAGGAGATCGGATCAAACATTCAGTGTAAACACGGATGGGGCGCTCAGCAAGCCATCTCTGCAGGGACTCCTCCCAAAGCAGGATCCTTTGCTTTCTTCCCCAAAGAAGCTCAGTCACTCTCAGAGGACAATTCACTATCTCCTGGCTCTTAATGAAGTTGAAAGGACTGCCAGCCTTATTCAGAACTAATTTTATTTAATCAAATATAAAACCCGTTCATAACGTCTGTAGCAAAAATACCAAGCCGGGAAATGAGGACATCAAATACTGCCCACTAAGAATATTAATTTGGGGGTGGGTGGTGAGATGGCTCAGCTGGTAAACTCACTCGCTGCCACCTGGAGGACCTGAGTTCATTCCCTGGGACCCACATAGTACAAGGGAGAGACCTGACTCCCTCAGGTTGTCCTCAGACCTCTACATGCTTGCTGCTATGGTACATGTATGCACACACAAAGCAGATTAATAGGTGTGATAAAATGTTTTAAACATTATGAAAAATTAGAGGCAAAAAGCTAATAAAAAAGAATATTATGAGGAACACATAGCAATGCCAACTGGACAGAGACTGGAATCCCCTCCCTGAGGAGAGAGGAACTGACTGGGGGTTTCCATCAGCATACTGTTAGGTGTGGAAACGATCCCTAGCCAATTTGTCATCAAGACTCACGGTGGTGGTTATTTCACACTCGTCCTAAAAACAGGTATAAAATGCTATAGGCATTAAGTTCCTTAATCAAATTTCATTTTTAAAAATCCTGCCAGGTGTGTTGACACTGCAGAGACAATGGCTGCGGATCTCTGGGAGTTTAAAGCCTGCCTGTCTAGTCTGCAAGTTCCAGTCCACACAGGGCTATCCACAGGGAGATCTTTTCTGATGTAGAGAAATAATCCTCGTCGTTACCCCTTCAATCCCTGTTATTTGGACGCATGGGATGAGGCTCGTGAAAAAATGAGGAAGCATTTGTTCATTTAAACAAATTGAAATAAAATAAACAACTGGAGAAAGGTAACGGTGAGGTAATCTCCTGCCACATTTCCTTTAAAGTCCAGGACTTACTTAAAACCTACAAATTCGCTAAGTAAATACAGTATAAAGTCGGAGCAGAATTCAAAGCAACAAAATTAGTATTCACACTACAGTTTTTTCAGCAGATTGGATTCTTCAAAACTCTCTTCTGCTGCCCCTAATCCTAAAGCCTTAGGAATGTCAGTGTTTACAGACGGGGGCAGGAGGCGTCTTGCTTGCAAAGCAGGGAGGTCCTGAACGAGGGGGAGGGGGCCAGGCGATGCTAACAAAGGAAGGGAGCCAGGGAAGGGCAGCCCGCCCAACCAGGCACTTCAGTATCAAAATTAGTCAGCACACCAACACACTATAATCCATTGAATCAAGCAAGAACTGAAAGCCCACAGCCCTGATGCATATGAGGGGGAAGAGGAGAAAGCTCTCCCTTGACAAATGTCAAATTTTAAGAACCAGAAAGATGACAGAGACAGACAGACAGACAGACAGAAAGAAAGAGACCAGAAAGAAGTCAAGAAAGAAAGAAAGCATTTTTTTTCAGATGAGGGTAGTACAGGCCTCTAACCCCAGCTTCTACATAGAGAATTCCAATCCAGCAGGGCTACAGAGTGAGACCCTGTTTCAAAAACAAACAAACAAACAAACAAAAAACAAAACAAAAAAAAGCAAACCAGTAGATAATGCTGGCCATGACAGTGAGGTTGAGATGATCAGGGCATTTGCACCGTTTTAAATTAACTATTAAATATTACATGTTAATTACAAAAATGAAAATTAAAGAAATGACTACACAGTGGAGAAAGCACAACCTGGCCTTCAAAGTCAAGGTCACCAGGAAGGAGCAAACAAATGTCACATGCTTCTAAATATGCCTGGAAACACCATACACCCTTTTTTGTAGTATTCTAGTCACAAATGTTGGTTTTGAAATGAGTCTTGGGGAAACAACAAACAAAATTGAAGCTTTATAGTCTTCAAAATGTCATTGTCATGGAAAAAAGTTGGAGAACAGTTCTCAAACATAACTGACTGGGCCATTCTGTGCTGGCTCCAAACACACTGTCAGGGCATCTGCCGGGGCTGGAGAGCAGCTTCAGATTACAGACATGACCCCGCCAATGTAAAATTCCCTGCAGTTTAGTCACATAAGAAACACCCATACTCACTAGGCTGGTAGTTCACCTGTGCCAGGCCCCGAGTTTTCTCCCATGCACAACAAAGCACACAGAAGCCAACTAGGGGGAATACACATACAGACCACTGAGAGGGAGAGAAAAGCAGGGGGAAGGAGGGAAGGAAAGAAAGACAGACAGACATGGTATCTTGGCAATTTCCTATAAATTGAACGTTATCCAAAATACAGTTTTAAACAACAGTTTCTTGAACTTTCTTTTAGGCACAACGAGTGGCAACATTTCAAGCATGATAGTGCTAACGTATCATACGGAAATCAGTTATACCATATAGAAACCTTTTTAATGGAATTATTTGTTTTAAGTTCCCCCTACAGCCACACTTGGTGGTACTTGTCTAGAATGCCACTTTGGAGACAGAAGGATCCTGAGTTTAAGGCCATCCATAGCTAAATTAGACTAAGTCACATGAGACCCTATTTTTTTTTTTTTAAAAAAAAAGCAACAACAAAAGCCAGTGATTTCAACTTGATTGGTTTTTGGTTTTTGTTTTGTTTTACTTTTTGAGACAAAGTTTCTTTGTGTAGCCCTGGCTGTCCTGGAACTAGCTCTATAGACCAGAGATCAGCCTGCCTCTGCCTCCCAATGCTGGGATTAGGGACATGCACCACTACCACCACCACCACCTGACTTCAAAGTGATTGGTCTTATTCTCAAATATTTTAGCTCTTGCTTGTGGCAAACTGACAAGAGAAACTCATTAATACAGGACTATAAAGCTCCAAAAAAAAAAAAAGGAAACATTTACTAATTCCAACCACATGCGAGCAAATTTACAAATTGTACCCCGAACTCACTTACTCTGCCAAAGCTATAAAGTATGCCACAGCTCTTATTCCTACTTAACAGATTAAACCTGAAGATTTAGGAGGCTGACCAGCTTGTCAAAGGTTCTATGGCAAACAGCAGCTCTGGAGGAACAGCCTCAAAAGATTAAGTTCAAATCCTGAGCATTGAGTCTGGTGCTGCTGGACTCTCGAGTGGAGAAGGCCAGGCTGCTTCTTGTCTTTCAAACGTTTCCGGGAGATGGCCTTCTAGGAATCAAAGATCTATTCGTGGCAATGCCTGGACAGACAAAGCCCCAGGCAAGCTCTTACTCAACCAGATTGCCAAGAGATTAGGATTTTATTTATATTAAAAGTGAGAAAAATGTATCCTGACTTTTTTTTTTCAAGCTTCAATAATGGTTATGACACATTTTTCTTCAAATTTCCAGGATACATTTTATTTTGTTTTGTTTGGTAGACAGACTCTTGGCTAATCCAAACAAAACAAGAACAAAAAACCCCAAACCTGTTACTTAATAAGATAAAAGAAAGGCCCTCTGTGGGGTACTGTTTGCAAGTCTGCAGTTTCATGGGTACCACTCCTGAGAATCTCATTCAGCAAATCTAAAGGGAACCCAGGAATCTCCATTTTAACAACTTTTCGGGTGTTTCTGAACGTTCCATTGACTGCTCTCTAGACAAAAATGTCTGGTCTGAAATCAGTCCAAATGTACTGATTCCTTTAACCCACATATCTGCAAAAATAATAAAAAGGTTTGATATATCGTTTTGTGGGGTTGGAAGTGTTACCTGGTGGGTAGAGCTCAGGCCTAGGGCGCTGGGGGTTCAGAAGTTGATTCTCAATACCACAAAACAAACAAAAATTCTAGTACTTGGAAAACTGCAGTGAGCTGCAGCGGTGACAGGCTTTGGAGCTTACCCTGGGAGCCAGCCCTACAAAAGTTCACCTCTGGGCAAATTCCTCATCTGTAAAATGAGAAGAACACCTGTTTTGCTGAGTCCTTGGGGGAATTAAACACGATAACTCAACAAAAGGTAGTCTTTTTCCCACGGTGGGTGAAACACTGCCCTCAGCAGCAGACAAGAGTGGGGTCCATAAGTTGGAAAAAACGCGCTGTGCATTGGTTCAAAAAACCCTACTTTCCTAAAAGAACAAATCTGGAGACGAGCAGTCGCACCTAGGAAACCGAGGCATCAGCTTACCAACAAGTAACCAGTGCGGACCAGAGGCCCTTTCTTCTTCCAGGTGTGAAGGACCTGGGACTTACTGCACGAATTTAGCGATTTAAAGCAAAACAAAACAAAGTATTTGTAGGGTTCGGAACCGTTGTCGCTTCGCTTTCTGTCGCCCTCCGGCCCCCACTACCAAACCAAGGTCAGTTCTCGGCAGGTCAGCGAGTTACCCAGATCATTTCCACCAGTGGGTGGACCCATAGCTTCGTTGGATGCAAAGCCAGGCCCGGTTTCCTCGGAAGAGGTCGGCTGCGTGCCGGAGGGAAGCCCAGCGCCTCCGCCCCAGTCCCACGCCATGGTCTTTGCGCCGGCGGTTCCCACCATACCTGCAGCCCTGAGGACCCGCGCGCCGGTGTGCAAGAATCAGCCCAGGAACCGACCCTTCCCAGCGCCCAGAAAGCGCCTCGGCCCTCCCTCGGCCCGCCAAGTAGGGTCGGCCCATCCCCCGGCTTCACGAATTTCCCTCTGAATCACCCAAAGCATGCAGGCACCGCCGGGGCTGGTGGTAAAGGATGGAGCCGGACTCCTTCCCTGCTGGACCAAGCACCAGCGCCTGCGTGCAACCCTTTCCTTGCCGGTTGCTTTTGCTCTTAGTCCTAAACCCCTTGAAATCCCACCTTTGGACACTATTAGCTCTTGTCTTTTTAGCCACGTGCTAAACTTTGTCTGGGGAGGCTGTCCCTTTCCTGGAGTGAAGTGGGCAACATTGTCTGCCAGGGCAATGCCCTCTTTTTGCTCTGGTCTTCCCAAGGAGACCAAGCCCTACTGTAGGTTCTACCCTCAGAAGACAGAGATCTCTCTCACATGTGCAGGTTGGGGTAGTCAGCATCCAGAACTAGGAATGATTGGCACCTGGATTCCCTACACAGATTGCAAGCATTTACACTTCAAAGGAATCTAGGGAGAAGGAAACTTCAATGCGTCATTCTGTAACAAATGAAGAGAAAGAAATAGGGGGATAAACGAAAGGAAAACTTGCAAACATTCATTTCTAAATACACACTATGTATAAAACGTGGGCGTACAGAGAACATTCTGGAAGGGGAACACACTAATTTCATCATTGAGTTAGTCTTAGGGAAGCTAAGATTAATAGAGATTGGAATCCAATCAGTACTTTGAAATTCTGTTGAGTGTTGAGAATGGAGCCCAGGGCCTTGCACACTGGCTAAGCACTCCACCACCGAGTTACACTCTGTACAGGTAAAACTGTAAGCAGTCTGAGAGACCCTAGCTTTGGTGTGGTCCTTCCCACAGCTGAAAACACTCCACTTCTGTTGCTTCCCTGCACCATCAGAAGGTGGGCACACCTTTGAGTTTTTTAATTTATTTAAACAAATATTTATAGGGCACTTAGGCTATGCGGCAAACACTGCTTCAGGCGTCTGCCTCTTTCTAATACCCCCCCCCCATCACCCCAGTTCACTAATGGCAGCGGTAGAGAAACAGCTTACAGGAGATGTGGGTGAGCTGGCTGTCTTGGTTCTACTCCTAATGCTTTTACTGCCAATTGGGACCTAGATGCCACTTTTGGATTTTGGTAGCCATCTGGCGGCTAAAGATGAAGGAGGACAGTTTGAAAGGACAGTTCTATACATCTTTGCAGCCCCGGGTCAGCCATCATAACTGCACAGTGATGCACTTGGTACAAAGGCTGTATTCAAACAACTATTAAACCTACTAAGTAGAAAGCAAATTATAAAGGTATCAGATAAAACCTGGCTCTGACCACACACCATGAGTGCTCAGTGGCATTCCAGAGGGCAGGGCTGAAAGACCAACAAAGACATGGACAGTAGGTAAAACTTCTGAATTTTCTACAGCTCTTACTTATAAAAGACTTTTTGTGTATTTATAGAAATATGTGTAATTGAGCCCAGGACGTCAAACTCTACCTCTGAACTAACCAATCTAATAAAAAGATCTTCTAACTCAAAGGCTCACTTTTAGAAATTTATTCTGTAAATAATTGGGCAAGTGCATAGACATGTGTAGGCAGAGACTTAAACAGGTAGAGAGCACTTGCTGCTCTTGCACAGCTGTGACCCAGGCTCCTTTCCCAGCGCTCACAGGGTACCTGACAACCTTCTGTACCTCCAGTTCCAGAGGGCTCTGATGCCCTCTTCTGGTCTCTGTGGGCACTGCATGCATGTGATGCAGAGACATTCTTTTTTTTTTTTTTAACTAAAAAATAAAGTTTAAAAATAAACTTAGAAATCATCTAAACAGAAACAACCAAATGTTCCTTCAAAGCAGGTTTTGTAAATAAATAATGACATGTCCATAAAAAATAACTATTATAGCCATTAAGATTTATGTAAGGGACTGGAGAGATGGCTCAGAGGTTAAGGGCACTGACTGCTCTTCCAGAGATCTTGAGTTCAACTCCTAGCAACAACATGGTGGCTCACAACCATCTAAACAGGATCTGATGACCTCTTCTGGCAGGCAGGTATATATGTAGAGCACTCATATACATAAAATATAAATAAAAATTTTAAAAAAGATTTATGTGAACCTGTAAATCCCAACACTCTGTAGGCAGAGGGTGGAGAATCAGAAGTTCATGGTCATCCTCAGCTACACAGTAAATTTGAAGCTAGCCTTGGATACATGAGGCTTTATTTCAAAAGAAAAGAGGGTGGGGATATAGGGTGTAGGTACCTATGTACTAACCTGCAATGATATTAATGTGTGCTGTTGCTGAAAACAATCAATATACAAAGAGTTTATGAAAGAACTGTGGCTTTGTTTAAAAGGGAAAGTTTTTGTTTTTTGTTGTTGTTATCGATTCTTATTTATCTGTGTCTCTGTTGGTCTGCAGGTACACGAAGTGCATGCAAGCATACAGAGACCAGAAAAGGGTGTCAGAACCTTGAAAACAGGGTTACACATGGCTGTAAACCACACAGTGTGGAAATCAGGAACAAGACAAGGTTGTCCACTCTCTCCATACCTATTCACTATAGTTCTTGAGGTCCTAGCTAGAGCAATAAGACACAAAAGGAGATCAAGGAGATACAAATTGAAAAAGAAGTCAAACTCTCACTGTTTGCTGATAACATGATAGTTTACATAAGCGATCCCAAAAATTCAAACAAGGAACTTCTGCAACTCATAAACACTTTCAGTAATGTAGGAGGATACAAAATTAACTCAAAAAAAAAATCAGTAGCCCTCCTGTACACGGATGATAAAAAGGCTGGGGAAGAAATCAGAGAATCAACACCCTTCACAATAGCCACAAATAGCATAAAATATCTCGGAGTAACTCTAACCAAACACGTGGAAGACTTGTATGACAAGAACTTTAAATCTTTGAAGAAAGAAATTAAAGAAGACACCAGAAAGTGGAAAGATCTCCCATGCTCTTGGGTAGGTAGAATTAACATAGTAAAAATGGCAATCTTACCAAAAGCAATCTACAGATTCAACTCAATGCCCATCAAAATTCCAGCAAAATTCTTCAAAGACCTCAAAAGAATGGCATTCATCTTCATATGGAAAAGCAAAATACCCAGAATAGCCAAAACAATCCTGTACAATAAAAGAACTTCTGAAGGCATCACAATCCCTGACTTCGAACTCTACTACAAAGCTACAGTACTGAAAACAGCCTGGTATTGGCATAAAAACAGACAGGAGGACCAATGGAACCAAATAGAAGATCCAGATATCAATCCACACATTTTCGAACACTTGATTTTTGACAAAGAAGCAAAAAATATCAAATGATAAAAAGAAAGCATATTTAACAAGTGGTGCTGGCATAACTGTATATCAACATGTAGAAGAACGAAAATAGAACCATATCTATCACCATGCACAAAATTCAAGACCAAATGGATCAAAGACCTCAACATAAAGCCAGTCACACTGAACCTTATAGAAGAGAAAGTGGGAAATACACTTGAATGCATTGGCACTGGAGACCACATCCTAAATATAACCCCAGCAGCACAGACACTGAGAGAAACAATAAATGGGACCTCCTGAAACTGAAAAGCTTCTGTAAAGCAAAGGACATCGTCAACAAGACAAAACGACAGCCTACAGAATGGGAAAAGATCTTCACCAACCCCGCATCAGACAGAGGGCTGATCTCTAAAATATACAAAGAACTCAAGAAATTAGTCACCAAAAGAACACATAATCCAATTTAAAAAATGGAGAACAGACCTAAACAGAGAACTCTCAACAGAGGACTCTAAAATGGCTGAAAGACACTTAAGAAAATGTTCAACATCCTTAGTCATCAGGGAAATGCAAATCAAAACAACTCTGAGATTCCATCTTACACCTGTAAGAATGGCCAAGATCAGAAACACTGATGGCAACTTATGCTGGAGAGGTTGTGGGGGAAAGGGAACACTTCTGTATTGCTGGTGGGAATGCAAGCTGATACAAACCCTTTGGATGTCAGTGTGGTGATTTCTCAGAAAATTAGTAAACAACCTTCCTCAAGACCCAGTAATACCACTTTTAGGTATATATCCAAAGGATGATCAATCGTGCCACAAGGACATGTGCTCAACTATGTTCATAGCAGCTTTGTTTGTCATAGCCAGAACCTGGAAACAACTTAAATGCCGCTCAACCAAAGAATGGATAAGGAAAATGTGGTACATTTATTTACACAATGGAGTACTACACAGCAGAAAAAAATAATGACATCTTGAAATTTGCAGGAAAATGGATGGAGCTAGAAAACATTATTTTGAGTGAGGTAACCCAGACACAGAAAGACAATTATCACAAGTGCTCACTCATAGATGGTTTTTAAACATAAAGCAAAAAAATCAGCCTACAAACCACAATCCCAGAGAACTTAGACAACAATGAGGACACTAAGAGAGATTTTCATAGATTTAATCTACATGGGAAGTAGAAAGTAGAAAAAGACAAGATCTCCTGAGTAAATTGGGAGCATGGGGACCTGGGGGAGGGCTAAAGGGGGAGCAGAAAGGCAGGGAGGGAAGCAGAGAAAGATGTAGAGTTCAATAAAAATCAATTTAAAAAAAGATAATACAGATTAGTTCCAGCCTCCAAAAAAAAAAAAAAAAGAAAAGAAAACCCTACACAATGTGGCTGCTGGGAACCAAATCGGAGTTGTTTGTGCTCTTAACCATTGAGCCATCAACCAGTTCCTAGGAAAAGGAACCTTAAATGTACATATTTGGAAAATGTTGAAGGTGTAGAAGTTGCTGACTTTTTGATGTATGTGTAATATTAATATCTTACACACACAAGCATACAGTAAAGTGGGAAAAGGGTATTTGCTGTCCCACAAGAGTATTCATCTTTTAATGACTTTGTAAGTCTATCTCAAACTCTTCCCTTAAGAGCCTGAGGTCTCTTTCCTGACCTAATAATCTCTTCAAACTGATGACAAAGCAGGCAATAAAACACTGCTGAAATGACACCTTGTAAGAGTGAAAGACAGCAGGGAAGCCATGGCAGCCACCAAGGTGGCTTCCTTAACTTCTGTCTAGACGCAGTTATAGATGTAGTGAGTCTGCTTAAGCCCCCAGAAGAAGCGGTCGGTCAGTCTCCGAATCCGCTCAGCCTCGCCCCCGCCGGGAGGAATCATAAATCCTGGTTTTCCCTATTCCCATGCCACTGCCCCCCCCACTCCGCCCACCCACCCAGCCCCCATTCTTTCCCTCTAGCACCCACTTCACTTCTGTTTGGAGGCAGTGTGTCCTTTCTTATTGAAACTCTCAAGCTGGGCTCATTGCTTTCTTCAGGGACTATGGGAAACATTTTAGATTGCTGAACTTCAGTGCTGAATCCATTTCATCTCAGGACCCTAAATCCCAACAGCCTCAGGATAAACTTTCCCCATGACCTTTACTCAGGAATTGCCTGCTTTGGCCTTTATCTGGGAGGAATTCCTGCTGGGCCAGATTCTTAGAACTAGTTAGAAGCCACTCCCCTCTCCCCACTTTGTTCTCCAGGCCCCTTCTCCAGGTTCCAAACCAGAATCCAACACCCAATCCTTAAGTCTGCAATTCATTACACCAAAGAATGCAAGGGGCCACTGAGACCCCATTTCTGAATCTGCACCAGATAAACACAAATCCTGGCAAAGGGCTTCACTGGCGGCTTCAGACCGAGTTGCTGCTTTTTAGTCTTGAGGTAGAAGTGAAATAATAAGGCAAAGATAGACAATTAATTTGCAATATATTATTACTGCTTAATAAGAGGATTTTGAAGGGGTGGAGAGATGGCTCCATCAAGAGGAAGGGCACACATTGCTCTTCAGAGAACTCAAATTCAGTTCTCAGTACTCATTTCTGGTGGGTCACAGCTCCTTAAGACCCTAGTTCCAAGGGATCAGGCACACTCTTTTGACCGAATATGCTCAGAAGCACAAACCCACACACATATGCATATAAAAGTCCAGCAGTGATGGTACACTCCTTTAATCCCAGCACTTGGCAGGCAGATCTCAGTGGTTCAAGGTCAGCTTGGTCTACAGAGTGAGTTCCAGGAGACAGCTAGGGCTACATAGAGAAACTTTGTTTTGAAACACACACACACACACACACACACACACACACACACACACAGAGAGAGAGAGAGAGAGAGAGAGAGAGAGAGAGAGAGAGGGGTAATTTTTTAAAAGAGAATTTTGTGTCAGTCAATAAAATTTTTCTTTCCTTAATTTTGCTTTTGTTTGTTCTTTGTTTTGTTTGACCAAATCTCATGTAGCCTAGGCTGGTCTTGAATTTACTAAAGTGCTGAGACTGGCTTTGAACCCCTTATCCCCTTGCTGTCACCTCCCAAGTGCTGGGATTACAGGCCTGTGGTGCTATGCCCAGCTAAACAAAACCTCTCATGAAAAGTCTTGCTAGGCGCCCACACTGGCCTGGAACTCGTGGCATTCTTCCTGCTCCAGGCTCAGAAGACTGAGATTACCGGCATGCGCCACTGTCTTCAAGCTTCGCTGGGGTCATGCCTGGTTACTGGCTATTTTCTGTACTACTTGGTGAGCCCATACTTCCTTCAGTTTATACTAAGTGACTTACTTTCTATTCTTCCCACTTGCTCTCATAAGTACATAGCTTGTGAAATAGTCTATCCCATGGTAGGGCTATCCAGGTGAGGGAGCTGAGAGCCGCTAGCATGTCACGTCTGCAAGCAGGAAACAGAGAAGATGGATGTATTTTATACTATAGCATGGTCTTGAGACGATGGGAGCAAGGGATGGAAAGTTATGGCTCAGAAGTGATGTGTGTAAGCCAGCTCAGGGCTCAGAGAGTAAACGCATCTGTGACACAAGCCTGAAACCTGAGTTTGGTCCCCAGGTGCCATAAAGAGATGGCAAGAGAGAACCAAAAAGCTGTTCTCTGACCTCCACATGTCACCCCAACAATAAATTAAAAATTTATAAAGATTATTAACCTTTAGGAAGGAGTGATATATTTGAGTGTTGAGTTGACAAGGGGTGGGGCTGTGATGGTTATTAGGGTTAATCATTAGTTTGACGGCATATACTGTGTTGGGAGACTAGGCCTCTGGGCATCTTAATTATAGTCATTTCTGTGGGGAGACCCATCTTAACTGTGGGCGGACCATTCCCTGAGCTGGGAATTCTACAGTAGGGCATGGAGAAAGTGAGCTGAGCGCTAGAACGCATGCATCGCCCTCCTCTTCTGAACAAGGACACAATGCAATGCCATGCGACCGTCTACTTCTAATGCTCCAGATGCCTTGATTTCCCTGTGCCGACAGCTCTGTACCTTGAACTGTGACCTAAAATAACTTCCCTTCCTGAATTGGTTTTCTCAGCTTATTTTATTCCAGGAACAGGAAAAGAAGCTCAACACTCCCTGTAACAAACACCATGCCGCAGCTGTTCTGTGCCCTCTCTGCCTACTGCCAAAGATGGGTCTCTCCAGCCACATCCTTTCTGGCCCCTCTGTTGTGTGCACGGTTTCTGCCCCTCTGTTTGAAGCCCACTCTGACTTCCCAGTGCTTCCCTCTCTTCTAAGTTTGCTTGTGCAGAAAGGATCCAGGTCTTCTGGCTTCCACTCTGGTAGCGTATCAAAAGTGCTGGTCTGGGCAGTAAGACCACAATCCCCTCCTGGTCTAGGCGTGTCTGACTGCCTTGGACGTTTGTCAGTTTTTCTGTGTGCTCTCCTCACTCAAAAACTAAGTAGTTTGAATTTAAGCACTTTTCAAACTTTTCAAAAATGTTGTCCACATTTTATTCAGTATGTGTATATATACATTTATTAAATGTCCTTATATATGTATGTATGTATATTCACAAATGCGTAAAATATCATAAAACATGATTTTTGATGATACTAGATTTTTCTTTTTTCTTTATTTTGTTTTTTCAAGACAGGGTTTCTCTGACTATACTGGAACTCACTCTGTAGACCAGGCTGGCCTCAAACTCAGAAATTCACCTGCCTCTGCCTCCTGAGTATTGGGATTAAAGTCATGTACCACCATTGCCTGGCTGATACACTTTAAAAATTTACCATTAAATTAACTTTTATTTTAACCAGATGTAGTAGTTCACAGCTGTAACCACACATTCGGGGTTGAGGGGAGGAGGCTAAGGCAGGAAGTGTGCTTGGAGTTTAATGTGAGTCTGGACCATACATTGAATTCTAGGGCCAACCCAGCTTGAGAGTCTGAGAGAGTCAGTCTCAAAACAACAATAAAGAAAGATTGAAAGCAGGGCTGGAAAGTTGGCTTAGTGGTTAAGGGCTCTTGTTTCTGCAGAGAAGCCAGGCTTGACTCCTGGCACCCACGTGGAGGCTTATCACTTCCTCACACACCAGACATGAATTTGGTGCACAGGTGCACATGAAGGCAAAGAACACTCATACACACAAAATAATAAAAGCAAATCTAAAAAAAGTTTAAGCCGAGTGTAATGGTGTAAACCTTTAATCTCTCAGGAGGCAGAGACAGGTGGATCTCTGTGAGCTTGAGGCCAGCCTGGTCTACAGAGTGAGTTCCAGGACAATTAGAACTGTTATACAAAGAAACCCAAAACCAAAGCAAAGAAAAAGAACTGCTCATCTCCAGATCCTAAAACCCACTTTGTTTCGGCACAAGCAACAGGGAATTCCTGCCATAACCACTTACATTCTTAGCAAGTGTAGAACCTTAACGACAACTGGTGGCTTCTGTCATGCTCATCTGGTGGCTTCTATCATGCTCAACTTCCTACTGATAACTAATTAACAACTGCAGACATGGTATTAAAATGATAATTATATGTAGGCATTACAAAACAATCAAAAGCAGCAGAAACTGAAGAGGACATGACTCAAAACAAGACAATGCAATTAGGCCACATCTGTATTTACCCATTTTCCCCAAGGCAATTTCTAGCCTCTTGGCAGTAAGGAAATAAAGTAGAAGAAGAGAGTCAACAAGTAGACAGCAAGTAGTCAGCCTGGACTGAGAAGGCAGAGTTCAAGTTGCAGGCCAGGAAAGGGTTAGGTATAAGGGAGGAAGTCCTGCAGGGGAGCCACCGAGAAGAGCACATCTTTGGAGAAATCCTCTCAGGTCCTTCAACAGACTACACATTTCAGATGCCAATGAAGCCACAAGCAAACAGCAAGTGGAGGTGAAGAAGCTTGAGACAGTCAGCAACTGAGGGGGCTGGAAAACACCTAAATCAGAGCCCACTGAGGAGGCTCGCTCACTCACTCGGCACCTCCAGGTCACAGAAACCTGACACTTCAGGAGGGAAGGGCCTCCAGGTCTGTGGACCACACCCTAGGGCCAAGGTCCAAAACTATTAACAGACTTATCCCAACCGCCCCAAGACAGAGTACTTGGGAAGGATCTGGTGAGGTCAGTGAAAGGAGGGAGGAAAGAAAGCTGGGGAAAGGCTTGGCTTCTGGCTTGGGGAGAGGCTGTCTGCAGCCACAGGTTACTGTTTCTTGGATGGATGGGTGGATGGATGGATGGATGGATGGATGAATGAATGTAACAGGGGAAAGGGAGAAAAAGAAGGGATGTTTCCCCATTAAAGTTGAAGTATTAACAAATGTCCAAAAGGAACAGTAACTATAAATCTGTGCTGCAGAGAACCTTGGAGTTGACAGTTTGGTGGGTCAATTTGTAAAGAAATTTCAGGTAGAGAAAACACACACACACACACACACAAATGGTAGGTACAAGCACTTACTTATATATTTATTCCAAACACATGAGT
Organism: Myodes glareolus; assembly: GCF_982192425.1. NCBI lineage: Eukaryota > Metazoa > Chordata > Mammalia > Rodentia > Cricetidae > Myodes > Myodes glareolus. The sequence continues at coordinate 18,073,750 of NC_142032.1, read as the reverse complement.
AATATCTTTTTAAAAACTTTTTTAAATGCGTGTGTGTGCTTTTCTTGCGTGTATATGTGTGGACCCTGTGCGTGCCTGGTGTCCACAAAAGCCAGAAGTGGGTGTCGGATCTCTGGAGATAGAGTTACAGAAGGCTGTGAGCCACCATATGAGTGCTGGGAACTAAACCTGAGCCCTCTGCAGGGACAACAAAGAGCCCTAACTAAGCACTGAGCCAGCCCCATGGCTAAAACCTTGACTTAGTCAATAGGGAATCTAAAGCTCAGAGAGGTTAAATAATTTGCCTAAAATGACACAGTTGGTAGATACTGGAGCTGAGATTTGAACCCAAGGCACACCCACTCGAACACTTGCTTTCTTCCACAGTGCTTGCTGTTGCTAGGTAACTCGCAGTAAAGGTCATGACTGGTACACAGAGACAGCTACCAGTACAGCAGGAAGCTTAAAGATTTCTGGTGGGAATGAGATTTTACGACTGTCAGAGGGGGCATAAGGAGCATAAGAACGAATGCCCACAGCTCCCTGAGGACCCCATGGTCTAGAGCAAATACAGAGAGTTGTGAAAACGCAAATGATAAGGTGGACCGGAGCTGGTTTCAGAGAGATCACAGGGCACATTACAACACACCAAACAGAATAAATACCTTGATGACAGTTAGGAGGCTTCCAACAATAAGGAACCACAGGTAGGAAGCAAAGTTCACCCAGGAAGAGATGTGGGGGAGGGAAGAGGAGCCATATCCAAACCCACACAAAGATCACAGTCAGACTTCTCTGAGCCCAAAGGAATTGTAGTGTCACCCGATCCCAATCATTTCAGAGAGAAAAATGAATCCCCAGGAAGACAAAAGGAAAGATTAGTTGCTAAATTCCTCAGTCTCCCAGCCGAAGCCAGGGTTGATCTCGTTTTCATCTCCGTGAGTGCAGGTACATGGAGCCAGCTTTGTCCAAACAGTGGCTTGGAAATTTTGAGTTATGGGATAAAACGTTGACATGTTACAATGGGGGTTTATCTCTTTGGTCTTTGATGGCTACAAACCTAAGCAGGCATCCATTCTGTGGAAGCCCTAAAGGAAGAAGATCCCTCCTGGAGAGAGGGTGTGCGGGGTGGGGGTGTTGTCTTCCAGATCATTTGTTCTCTCCAGTTCCAACCCTTATCCTCTAGTCATAACCTAGACCCACATCCCCCATGACTGGCCAGAACAACACAGGCTGTTTCACCTGGGGAGAACACAAAATATAAACAAGATCTTCAGAACACTGACGACACAAACCAGAAAGAGTCCCTGTGAGCAGACTCCTGACTTACCCACTCTGAGGGAAGACCACTGAGGGAAGGCTGTGTGTGTGTGTGTGTGTGTGTGTGTGTGTGTGTATGTGTGTATGTGTGTATGTGTATGAAAGAGAGAGAAGGAGAAAGGGAGAGAGGGAAGAGAGGAGGGTGGGGGAGACAGAAATGGTTTACACCTAACAGAACAGGTGCAAAGTGCTGCAAACAGTCCTGGACTCCACAGGAGCTCTAGGGCTCACTGCACCGGTTAGAGAAAAAGAGCAGCCTACAAGGAGACTAACTCTTCCATTAAAGTCTAAGGAAGTTTGGGAACTGAGAGAAGTATGTCACAGTAACACTTGTGCTGTCCCCACAAGTGTAAGTGTAAAGATGGAAAGAGGATTGCAGCTGGGAGTAACTCACAACCAAGAGTGAAGGACAGCTTCCGTGAGAGGCCACAGCACATCACTTGTGACACTATTCGTACCTTTGCTCAGCAAAATACCCCGCAAAGAACATGTCTCCAAACCAAGCGTCTCACGCAAAGACACTAGATAAGAATTTAGAGGGCCAGGGTTCCAAACACACACAGCACATCTCATGATGATGCTGCCATCCATGTCGCCTGTTCTTAGGCCGCATTTTAACTGCTAGAGGTCTGGCTGCATTCCTACCTTGGGAGTTCTTCCGTCTCTGCACGAACTCTGAGCGTCTCAGGGTGCTGGGAGCCGTGCGGCGCAAGTGGCTGTTCCTTCTCCAGATGTCTGAACCAGCCAACCTTCCCGCCTCCTCTAAGTGCCAGGTGCTTTCTAATGCAGGGCCCCCAGGAACCCCAAAGTGGGGTTCTCCTTGCTCTCCCCCAGGCTGCTGCTGCACACCGTCAGAGATGGCTCCTTGGCCGCCCGATGCCCTCATTCCCAGTCTGTCACTGTCATGATATGGCAAATCCTGACCTGGGTGCAGAGAATCCACTTGTCTATAATCATGAGGCTCAGGGTTTGGAGGGAAGGTATCAGAGCTTTTATTTTCTGTATCAAAATTAGCTAGATCCCTGGGATTAGTCTTTGCCCTGGGGTAGGTTGCGCTGCTTTGGCAAACCTTCCCGTTGTCTTCACAGTATCTAACAAATTCTTCACCTTCCCTGATCCCATTCCAGTCTGGAGGCTCCACAGACTCCCCGTTAGTATAAGGCCCAGGAACATGACGTGAAGTGCGGTGATCTCCACAGTCTGAGCTAACCCAGTACCAGTTGTGAGGTTGATGTAAGTTCCTCAGAGAGTCACCCAAGTCCCTGTAGCCGTTCCTATGCTTGGCTTTTTGTGTGTCCTCAGGATTATAAGCCAGATCCTTACACTCTACACAGCCATTCACCGTCCGGCATTCTTCAGCTTCCAGGATCCCAGGCAGGCTTCCCAGAAGTAAACGCTCCTCTGTCCCAGGCCTGACATGTACACGGTCTATGTCTTCTCTATTCTTGTAACCAGCATAGTTCTCTGGGAAGAGACCACCCCTTCCTCTTCCATTTGTTTCTGCAGAGTCGAGATAGTTTGGTTCACTCTGCTCAAAATCCCAGTATCCACAATCTCTTTTTCTGTAGGGCCGGTTCCGCCCCCTGGCCCGGCACGTAGAGTCCAAGTCATTTTCTGCTCGGAGCCCGCCTGGCTCAGCAAGGCTCCTTTTCCGGACGCTCCTGCAGTCCTCATACTCCCAGCTGGAGCCCCAAGGCCCTCTCGGCTCCGCTCCTCTTTCCTTCCCAATCTCAGGAGCTTCACTCATGTTCAATATGATCACGGGTTTTACTTCTCTGTGCCATGGGGTTGGGCTGTCCGGCGACAGGTGTGGTGTAGCCTAAGGCTGTATCTGTCCTCCTTAAAATGTCTCCCAGAGCTCTGGAGTCTTCCTGTTGCTGTGGCCGGAGTGCGGGAAGATGTGGAGTCATTTCAACTTTAGGATCCAATCAGTGAGCTACTCTATCTTCTCCTCAGAGGCCAGGAGATAATTAGTAACTAGAATCCCTGTGATTGGTGTTGGCAGCCTTGGTGGTGTTTCCCTGAGCTGGTCAGACTGGCTGGGCTGCTTTGTGCAGTGAAGGTACAGGCATTCTGATGCCCTCAAGGTCTTAAGGAAAAAGGAGGCTATGTGGAGGAGCAAGAGCACCCTTTCCAAGGCCAGGCCAGGGTCTCCGGTCAGCCTGCAGCCTCCCTTTCAGGACGCCAGGAGGCTGTGGGGATGAAGGCAAATACTAGCATGGGAGCAGCCAGTTTTCTAAGCCGGAACCTCTGAAGCTCTTCTCCCTGCCCTGAGTGCTTTGCTCCCGTGAGACCAGTGACCAGGCAGAGCACATTCACCCCCACCCCAGCCTCTCACCGCCTCCCTGCCCCCCGCCGCCACTCAAGCTCCAGCTGCCTGCACACCAGCCACCCCACTGAAGGAAGACTAGGTATTCCCGTACTCTCTGTGGGGCAACCATGGTGTGAAACGTCATGTCCCCTTTTCTTAGATACTCTTCTCAAAAAACACCAAAACCATCCATTTTCTAAAATTATTTCTGTCCAGTTCCTACACTATATTTAAGAACTAGAGAATGCGGCTAGAAATCATAAAGGCTGATGGGAAAGTACCTGTGGGAATTCATCAAGCTTCACATAGAGAGGTAGACAGACAGACAGACAGGCAGACAGATCCACCGATCGATCTTGTACATGAGCATTGAGGAAGAGGAGATAAACAAAGGGATGCTCACACGGGACACCGCAAAAGCCATGTACTGTGAAGTAAAAGGCGCGTGGCAAGGGCTACATAACACAGCTGGCAATGGCGCCAGAGTCAAGCGCTGGGAGAGGATTCACATGAACTTCAATCGGCTCATTCTTCCAGCCGCCTGCTCAGCCGCTAGATGCCCAGGAATAATCACTTTAACTTTTCTCTGAGCCCAGAGTAATATGCCCTGTCCATAATTCAGTGTTTATCCTACAGTTTACAATCTGTATATTGTCTCCAGACCTCAACTGGCCTGGCTATAAGGTGGGCCAGTGGCTTTGGTGGCTTCTCTGAGTCTTTCGGCCCTAACAATCCTTGGTTCTATTTTTCCCTCACAACTTCTTAGATGGGTTCTTGGAAACAAAGTTTCTTTCTTTGATGGTTTGTGGTTTACTCTTAAGCATCTATCATTGAGCTGTATGTCTAACGTTCTCTTTACCTTTGCTTCAGTTGTTTCTGTTTGAGACAGGCCTCTGCGGGACCCTGGCTGGCCTTGAACTCACAGAGAAGCCTAACTCCACCTCCTGGGATTAAAGGTGTGCACCATCACCCCTGCCTCCTCTCGGTAGCTTTTTTTCTTTTGAGAAAGGGTCCCTAAGTGGCTCAGACTGCTCCTGAACTCACTCTGTAGTCCAGGCAGACTTTGATTTGTGAGCCACCTTCCTCACCCTCTTGAGTAAGCTGGGTTTTCAGGCCTGAGCCACCATGCTTGGATTTTGTCCACTTTGGGGAACCTCTTTAACTTGTCAAAATTTCTGATAAGCCCTGAGATTCAGTCCATGTATTCTGTTCTCATGAATCCTTCAGTCAGCAGCACCCACAGTGACAGTCCCAACCATTCTGGTGTGTGTATGTGTGTACACACGTGCACACGCGCGCACACACACACACACACACACACAGTGTTTGCTGAGCTATGATTGGTGCTAAAAGTCAAGAAAATGTCCTGCTTAATCTTCATTATCCTTCAAAGCAAGAAGGCAACTATTCTTTTTACTACAGATAAAGAAATAATCCAGTTGAGTGTGGTGAGGAATGCATTTAATTCCAGCACTTGGCAGGAAGACTGGGCGTCCAAGGTCATCTTGGCTAAATACCAAGTTCAAAGCCCGTATGGGCTCCCAGAGACTCTGAATATTAGAACAACATCTAGGATCACATAGACTGCTACCTGAACCCTGCTCTGCTTGACTTCACGGCACCAGACAACCTGGACTATTAGAGCCATCTCCTGACACGGACATTCTCCCACATTACCACACTACCACGGTGTAATTCAGAAATAAATGTCCGCAGAGGTAGACATGCACCCACCCCTACACTACCGTCCCCTCATTGCCATTCTTAACTTGCTGACCTCCCCGCATCAGGCATCTCTCTCTCTAGTACACCAACATCCAGAGCCCCTCAGGGGCACCTAAGACTGTTTGTGCTGACTGAATAGTAATTTATAAAGACTGTGATTTGCTCACCAAACAAACAGGCAATGATGTTTGGAAGATAGATTTATGAAAAACTATAGCAAAATCCATAGAGAACTTGACAGACAATGAAGCTGTTATTTATTTCTCTCTGTTTTTGAGACGGGATCTCACGATGCAGATCAGGTTAGTCTGCATCCTAACCTGTAGAAACCAGTAGCGATCCCCCTGCCTCTGCCTCCTGAGTCCTGGGATTAAACTGTGTGCTGTTACTCCTGGCTATTTTCTTTCTTTCTTTTTTCTTAAAGATTTACTTTATTTTTAAAATTCTGTTCATTCATATTAGTGTGTGTGTGTGTGTGTGTGTGTGTGTGTATGCACACATGTGTGTACGTGAGTACCAGTACCCATGGTTTTGAGCCTCCATGTAGATGCTAAGTACAGAACCTGTATCCTCTGCCAGAGCAATCCATGTTCTTGCCAGCTAAGACATCTCTTTAGCCCTGGCTGCTATCTTCTTATGTGTGAAATGAGGAAGTTAACGGTCTCTTCTGATTTCAAATCTAAAATCTGATGATCTTGCTTATTTCTAATCCAACTGAAAGCAAAGCTTAATTTTCTGTGTTCAGGAAGGCAAATGCCTTTAATCCCAGCACTTAGAAGTTTGTGACAGCCTAGTCTACACAGCAAATTCCAGAGCAGCCAGGACTGCATAGTGAGATGAGACTCAGTCTCAAAAACAAAACAGAACAAGACTAACCATCCTGGTTGAGCACTGTGCTTACAAAGCTGTGACAATCCCAGCAAAAGGTACAGGCCTTGGGGGGGATCTGAAACCAGACACCAGCTAGGTTTAAAAAATGGGGAGGGGCAGTGAGCTAGTTCAGCAGGTAAAGAAAGGCATTGCCATCAAACCTGTCACCTGAGTTCAACCCCACACGCTCACTCCTGAAAGTTGTCCTCTGACCTCCACCCTCATGTCAGGGCACACATACATAAATGTAATTTTAAAATCTCAGGAAACGGGGAGGAGGAGGCGGGGGTGCTAGCGCAGACAGTACAGGTGCTTATGACCAAGTCTGACAGCCTGGCTTCCATTTCCCTAACCCACGGGTGGAAAGTGAAAACACCCAACTGCTGCAAGTTGTCCTTGCCCTCTGACCTCTACAAACACACACACACACACACACACACACACACACACACACACACCGGGAAAGGGGAGGGAGGGAGGGAGGAAGGGAGGGAAACTGTTTTGAAAAACAAAGTTCTCTAGCAACTGCCTGTCTTTGATAACGCAGACATGATAAGAAAAGCTCACCTGGTAAGTCAGCCACAGAAGAGATAAAAAGAAACTAAATTACAGGTAAGAAGACACTACTCATAAATGATCAGAGGAAGACACTGTGGAGCTAAGAGCCTATTGCAGAGTACGTGGAGTGAGCTGCTGCCTGTGGTTTGTGCTGGGGTTTAATCAGGGCTTCCCGCTTCCCGCTCTACCACCAAGTGACCTACCCTCCCAGCCCTGTTCGTCACTTTCTATTTCTGAGACAGGGTCTTGCTAAATTACATAGCTGGACTTGAACTCACTCTGTAACAGTTTAGGCAAGCTAGGAGCTCGTGATGCCTGCTTCAGCCTCACCAGCAACCGGGATTACATGTGTCACTGAGCCCAGCAATTCCACTTTTTTCTGTTTGTTCGTTTAAATTCATGCTACTCTTAACACCTTAAAGATACAGTTTACAGAAGGCTGTAAAGAACCAGGGCTTTTCCTGTTCTACTGCGACCTCAGAAGCTTCCAGACTGACGGGGAGAACAGCATACCGGTTTTTTCAAGCAAACCTTACCTGCTCTTCTGCTTCTTGTCCATTTTATGAGACAAGGTCTCAATATGTATTCTTGGCTAGCCTGGAAGTCTATCTAGACTAGGTTAGCCCAGAACTCACAGTTACAGGCATGAATTGGATAACTTTCCCCGTTTGAAGTTCTTTCTTTCCTCGGCTTCTTCCCCATTCCCTCTCCTATGCTGGCTCACACCCTGGGTGTCCCACATTGGAGATCTCTGATGCTAAGTTCTGGATCGGATTCTTCTCTAAGTCCAGTTAGTTAGCACACAGTTAGGATTTAAGAAAGATGGAAGTAAGGAGTGCAGAGACAACCAGGACCTGCCAAACGAGCATAAGGACCTGAGTTCCACCCCTCAGAACACACATAAAAGCTGGGTGCTACAGTGTACGACTCTAGAACCAGTACTGGGGAGACAGGTGATCACTAGAGTTTCTTCATCTGCCAGCCTAGTATAGTTAGCAAGCTCCAGACCAGGGAGATGCTGTCCCAGAAAACAAGGCAGGGCGCTCCAGAGCACAGCACCTAAGGTTGACCTTTGCCCTCTATAATGTGCTCCTGCACGCACAGACATCACTCAGCACAAACGGGCACACACACAAGATGGGCATGGTCAGGAATGTGGTTCTTCCTCTTGTTTAACACAGCTGCCCCTAGGCTAAGGCTGGGAAGAAAACTTGAAAGGCAGATCCCACTATATGGTTAACTTCAGCCCCGGAGTGCCTGGAGATCTGATTTGGAAATGAAGGAGCAGAAAGGTATTTAGGGTCAAATGGAAGTCCCCAAGGGAGGAGTCTCAGGACTCAGGACTGCTGACCAGGAGCACAGACACAGAAAGTCTGGGAGCACTAGGACACAAGAAGACTGGATATATTTGTTCACTTTGTGTGTGTGTGTGTGTGTGTGTGTGTGTGTGTGTGTGTGTGTGACACATGCATGCAGGTGCCTATGGAGGCCAGGAGAGAGGTCAGACCCCCTGAAACTGGAGCTACAGGCATCTGTGAGCTGCCCAGTTCAGTGTTAGAAAATGAGTACATCTTCAATTATTGCTTTTTCTCACCAAATCTCAGAAATTTGGTGGTCCCTCTTTATGTCCAAACACACTGTCATCACTGTGGACACAATAAAACAGTACATAAAGACTGTGTAAGGGCATGAATCTAGATTTGAACTCCAGCCCTACAACTTACTCACTGTGAGACTCTGGGCAAATCTTGGTTTTCTCATCGGTCAGTCATGGGCAGTTTTAGAGGGCTAGGTGATTGTATGAAAGTGTCTTGCACACTGTTTTCAAAGTGCTAAAAGCACTGTTATGATTATTATTACCATTCACTCTTAGTTTCTATGGAAACAGACAGCTAAACCACTACTGGGATCGCTCTTCTTTATAACCTATACATTCTCTGCATTCATATTCATTCACAGACAACGCCCCTGCTGTGGGATAATCCTTCTATACACTGTGAGTATGTATCACTCTCATTGGTTAACAAAGAAGCTGGTCTATAGCTGAACAGGAAAAGGTTAGGTGGGAGAGTCAAATTGAGGGTGATGGAAGAAAGAAGGGTGGAGTCTGAGGAGTCGAGCAGAAGCAGGGAGAAGCAAGACGGACTGCTGTGCTGAGAAAAGTCACATAACAAAGTCACATGACAAAGCAGAGATAAAAAATATAGGTTGATTTAAATTTAAGAGTTAACTAGTAACAAGCCTGAGCTACTGGCCAAGTATTTATAATTAATATTGAGTCTCCATGTTGGTTATTTTGTAACTGGTGAGTGGGAAAGATAAGTCTATCTATATAGTCGCCCCCAAAGACTGGCTTTAAAGGGCATACCTGTGCTGCTGTGACCCAGCAGCAGGCTTTGGACTTGCAATCCTCCTGCCTCAGTCTCCTGTGTAGCTGGGATTACAAGTCTATGCCAGGAGACCCAGCAAGTTCTCTGTCTGCTCATACCGCCCAGTCAAGTCTCCAGCCTTAACTGGACCTTAAACTCTGGGTTTTACCTCACATCATCTAATCAATACTTTTACCTGGGTCTCTCATAAATTCAGCCAAAACTGAGCCCCTGATCTCAGTCTCTTCCTGTCATAGTCTCTGCCAACTTGAAACAAACCTAGATGCGTATAGGAAGAAGGAATCTCAGTTGAGGTGTTGCCTCCATTGGATTGGCCTGTGGACATGTCTCTGGAGGCATTTTCTCCACTGTTAGCTGATTTAAGAGGACCCAGCCCACGGGGAGCAATGCCATGCCTGGGCAGGTGAGCCTGGCATGTGTGGTGGGTGAGACAGCCAAGGGAAGTGAGCCAGTAAGCAGTGCTCCTCACAGTCTCTGCTTCAGTTCCTGCCTTGGCTTCCCTTGAAATGGGAATGACTATGACCTCTAAGCTAAAACAGATCCTTTGGGGGCTGGAGAGATGGCTCAGCGGTTAAGAGCATTGCCTGCTCTTCCAAAGGTCCTGAGTTCAATTCCCAGAACCACATGGTGGCTCACAACCATCTGTAATGAGGTCTGGTGCTCTCTTCTGGCCTTCAGGCATACATGCAGAAAGCATATTGTATACATAATAAATAAATATTTTAAAAAAATAAAAATAAAATAGATCCTTTGACCCCGCATGTTGCTTTGGGTCATGGTGTTTGCTACAGCAACAGAAGAGAAACAGGACAACACTCCTCCCTCACCATCCAGCTCAGCCTGAAGCCTTTACCATCTCAACCAATGGCAATTCAGGAGCTCCTGATCAGACTCAGGAGCCAGCCATCCTCTTCTCATTCTTCTGCCTCATGCCCAGTCCACCAGTGCATACCAGTGGCTCAGATTCAAAATATCCCAGGACTACGCTTCTCTCGTCACCCCGGTCCAGCTTGCTGGCATTTCTCCTTTGGATCACAGCAGTGACCTAATAAGTGGTCTCTGTCTAGCGTCTCTCACTCTAAGTTAAGTCAAACCATACTACCCTCTGTTCAAAACACAGTGACTTCCCTGACTCTGGATGATGAACTGCCAAACCCAGCCCTGCTTGAGCCAGAATAGCCTTCATCTCTCATCTCCAAAACCAGTCTTGCTGGCTCCCTGCCTGCACACAGCTATCACCTTCCAGGATGCTCTCTGCTTTCTTTTCTCCCTGGTTCCCTTTCCTTCTGAAAAGCTATATATTTACTTACTTATACAATAAGTAAGCTATGTATTTACTTACTTATATAACACTAAGGGCAGAGGCCATTACTGTCACTTCAGACACCACCTTGAATATCACAGGAACTCACTGGATGAATAAAGGTTCTCCTGTATTTTAGGGCCTGTGACATTTAGTAATTGTAAAGCAACCAGCGGGAGCTAAGGCATGACTGGGGTCTCATGCTAGCTCAAGCTTGCTTGCTATGTCCGGTAAAACCTCCAGAAACTCTGAAGTATTTCACTGGCTCTATTGCCTGACCCTGAGCATGCGGAAATACACCTTTGCAAAGCAACCCTCCAGACTGCAGAGCTCCACGACTCACAGATCAATCGTAACTAAGTAAACAATTCTAAGCAACGTCAAACCATTAGCCTGAAAAGGGAAAACTAGTTACTGTTTGGAATTAACAGGCTATTCAAGAGTTCAGACTATGGTTGCTATTTTGTAGTAGGATAGAATCCAGCTGAATTAACTGAGATGATTTGTACTGAGCCAACACCCTGAAGCAGATGTCACATGGGTTAAGAAGACTTGCTTTTTTCCTGTGTGCTGACAAAGTAGAAAAAGGAAAAGATTATTATTGCCAGACATTCACTCCTTGTGTGTGTGTGTGTGGGGGGGGTGATACTAGGATTGAATGAAGGGCTTCACACAGCCTACGCACACATTCTTCCACTGAATTAAACCCCAACTCTACACAAATTTTCATTATCTTTAAGAAACGAATCACAAATTGGCTTGACTTTCTTTCTTTCATTCTTTTTGAGGCATGGTCTTACTGTGTAGTCCTGGCTGTCCTGGAACTCACACTATAGACCAGGCTGGCCTCAAACTCAGAGATCTATCTGTCTCTGCATCCCAAGTGCTGGAAGTCTCTCAGTGTCTTACTATGTCACCCTGGCTGGCCTGGAATCCACAGAGTTCCCACTGCCTCCCAAATTATGAGAATACATGTGTGCCACCACACTGGCCCAGGTTTGGCTATTTTATCCTGTTCTACTAATTGGAGAAAGAATTCTTATACCAGAGACATTTCAAGGAGTTTTCAGAAAAAGAAATTTTTTTCAGAGAAAGAAAATTTGTATTTAATATTTTGATTATCTGTCTAGAATATCGTACATTGCTTTAGTGTAATTATTATTGTCCCTGATCAGTAGTCTCCCACTGGTTAATCTGTTGGTTTTCTTCAGTGAATCTTAGATCCCACCCAATGTTTTGTTTAAAATATTACTTTCCTTAAAAACATATTGTGATCTCATGGGTAAGTCATTATTAAAAATTACTCTGAGAACTGGGTGTGGAAGCACACATGCCTGCTATCCTAGAGTGTAGGAAAGCTAAGGCAGAAAAATCAAAAGTTCAAGGTCAGGGGCTAGGGAGCTGGTCAACTGGGTAAGAGGGCAGACTGCATAAACATAAGGACCTGAGTTCGAGTCTCCAACACCCACATTAAATAAACAAATGAACTTGGAACCATCACATGGGCCTGTAATACCAGTATAGCATGTTTGTGTGTATATGTGCCTGGGAGTTGGGGGTGGGTGGCGGGTAGACAGAGGCAGAAAGATTGCCAGGGCTTGCTGGCCAGCTGGCCTAGCCAATCAATAGTGAGCTCCAGGGCAGTGAGAAACCTTGTCTCAAGGGAACAGAACAGAAAGTGGTAGAGTTCCCAATATCCTCCTTAATCTTTTTTTTTTAATTTTGTGATTTATTTATCTTTTATTTTATGTGTATTGGTGTGAAGGTGTCAGGTCCCCTGGAACTGGATTTTCAGACAGTTGTGAGCTGCCATGTGGGGATGCTGGGAATTGAACCCGGGTCCTCTGGAAGTGCAGTCAGTGCTCTTAACCGCTGAGCCATTTCTCCAGCTCCCATCCTCCTTAATCTTCACATGCATGTGTCTGGACACCACATGTGCCTACACCACACACACACACACACACACACACACACACACACACACACACACCACAGCCTAGATGATACAGTGAGACCCTGTCTCAAAAACTGAGTGCCTTTTGTTGACCCCTTCCCTGACGCTATGTTAGAGACTAGAATGACAAGCCAGAAGCCAGGCTTGCAATGCAGGGAAGTTGACTCACTGCAGTGAGGGCAAACGTGGGTTGCTGGCACTGGCCCACACTGAGAGTGACTCTCTAGGTGTGATTCCAGGCTGCAGGACAGAAAGCATGATTAACTAGAGTGGTGTCGGTAGACTCACTAGCGTTTCGATCATGCTCATGGGAGCGATACCACGCGTGTGCCTTTCTTACTGATCATGTGGGCCCACGCCCAGCTCCTACTCAAGACCAGCATTTGATGAATGAGGATTGCGTGCACGTGGAGATTCCATGTCAGATTCAAGCATGTGAGCCTCACCTAGAGATGAAAAGGGCTGTGACATACCAGAGCCTCCCCCAGGGCAGCACTCAGTAGCTCTGCCTGGGCTTCTAAATGTAACAAGTTCTACCTGCATGTATCTGTGCCCAGGGAGTCAACACACTCAAAGGCACAGTGCTTCCAATATGATCCTTGACTTGTTGATCTCAACCCATTCGACTGGAAAATTCATGAGGCAAACATCACTTCTAGAATGTTCATCATTTTATACCCTGCTCTCAGCACAATGTTAAAAATAAAAGGGTTTTCTAAATGACATTGGCTTGACCTGAGTCCATACCAAATGACATGGCCTTTTTCTGACATGCAACAATCCAAAACTACTTTCTGGTGATCTACCTTAACGCCATATGATAATCTGAAATGAAAGCTCCCAGTTCTCAGTCAGAGCCAAACACTGGTTACCTCCGCTATGTAGTTTCTATAATGAAGTCTAAGTTATTTGGGTCCTTTCACAGAAAAAAAAGCTAAAAAATTATAAGAAATACATATCAAAAACATCTTTAAAACTATTAAAATTCTGAGATAATAATATAAAATTATAGATCATCAGAGAGCAACTTGAGCAGGAGAAGCACTTAGCAGTGAGAATATATTCTGCTCTTGGAGAAGCCCTGAGTTTTGGTTCCCAGCACCCACTTCAGGGGGCTCACAAGTGCCAGAATTCCTGGCTTCAGGGGGTCTCAGACACATACACATAGTTAATAAAAATAAAGTCTAAAAAAAGGAAAATTAGAATCATAAAAACATTATGTGATGGTATTTGCCAATCTCTCCCAGCCTTGAGCTTTGCCAGTGACCTTCTGAAGATAAGGAGTCAGAAATAGACACACAATAAATAAACAAATGAAATAAGAAGCCCAAGAGAAATCAGATGAGACATCTAGAAAGTGAGAGAAAAGACTAGAATTCTCCTGTGAGAATAAAGTATAACAATTCAGAGATGTGAGCTTGAAGGAGCCCACCAAGCTCAAGGTAAAACAAGAGCGGGACATACACCTCCACCAAGGGAGCGACCCTGCGGACACCTGCAACCCCGGATGAGCGGTCACGGAAGGAGGTGGGCAGGACCCAGGCTTTGCTGAGAGCTGCTGTTATTAGTGTGGCTTTGCTCGTGGCCCTGTGTGCTCATTATAGTAACCGGCAGCTCACACCCGCCTGTCACTCCAACTCCAGGGGATCCGAAGCCTCCTCTGACCTCCAAGAACACCCACAGCCATGCATACACTCACTCTCTCCCTCTCATACACACAAGTACACACAAATAGAAGTAAAAATACATCTTAAAAAGAATAGTTCCCTAAAAGTCTTAGCATCTTTGAACCATACATCAACTACCAGTGACGTCGCTATATGAAAAGAGAAGCTATTTTTTTTTCAAGACGGGTTTCTCTAACAGTCCTGTCTGTTCTAGAACTCTCTTTGTGAACCAGGCTGGCCTCCAATTCACAGAGATTCACGTGCCTCTGCCTTCTGAGTGCTGAGACTGAAGACGTGCCCCTACGCCTGACGAAAAGGAAAGCTTAGTAACGATAGGAAGGGTTCCTGAGACAGGACTACAGGCCTGACAGCAAAATGACTCGGGAGGCAGAAGCTGGCGGATCTCCGAGTTCAAGGCCAGCCTGGTCTACAGACAGGACAGCCAGGGCTACACAGAGAAACCCAGCCTAAAAATCAACAAAAGAAAGGAAGAAAGGGAGGAAGGGAGGGAGGGAGTGAGGGAGGGAGGAAGAGAGAGAAAGAGAGAGAGAGAGAGAGAAGAAAATAACAAAAGGAAACAAAAGCGGAAGCTCTAGAAATGCTCTCATGACACCATGGTTGAGGGTCTTAGGAGGCGGCAGTCACAGTGGAGAGGCTGCTGTGGTCTGCATGGGGCTGGGCATTTCGCTGTGTTACCTGTCTGGCAAGCAGGTGGGCATCTCTACATTGGCAGTCCCCAGGACCCACGAGTCTAGGCTCAAAACATGAGAAGCAAGTCACAAGGTGGCTGGAATTCCAAATGTTCGGGTGACTCTGTGAGAGGAGCACCTACTGAAAGATGACTAAGCGTCCATCCCATGGCAGCTCATGGGCAATGCTCTGGTTCAGCACAGGTGATCCGGGGCCCAGTTACACTGAACTTGACCCTTCCTACTGCCCATCTTGGCTCTGGGCTTACCTTCCTTGGCATATTTTAGATAGAAGTTGCCTTACTTTCTCAGGACCATCTACTTTCTGCCTTTTTGAAAATGACTTAATTGCAGGCCTTCCAATAATACTTCTCTTAATGGATCTTTAAAAGATTTTATTTATTTGTGTGTGTGGGTATTTTGCCCGCATGCATGTATGCGTACCGCCATGCATGCCTAACAGCCTTGAAGACCAGAAGATCCCCTGGAATTAGAGTTACAAACTGTTCTGAGCCACACTGTGGGTGCTGGCACTGAACCCAGGTCCTCTGCAAGAGCAGAAAGTGCTGGTAAACACTGAATCATCTCTCCAGCCTTTAGTGGAATTTTAAAATTCTACTTCCTGCATTCCGTCTTAGAGGTCTAAGATCAAAAGGGAGGTAGATCTGTGATCTCCACGCTATACCACCATTCTTCTGCTTTTTTCTTTTTTTCCCAAGACAGGGCCTTGTTATGTAGCCAAGGTTAGCTTTGAACTTGTGGCAGTTCTCCTGTGTCAGTCTCCTGAGTGCTCAGATTATAGGCTCAGATTATAGGCACACAACACCAAGCTAGCTCCGCTTTATATATTATTTCTTCTGTGAGTCTGACGAATAAGAACTCTCCAAGAGAGAGCTGGGGAGATGTCTCAAAGAGTTTGCTGCATGAGCATAGGACGCGAGTTCATTCCCCAGCACGTATGCATAGACCCAGGTGTGGTAACACATGGCTACAACCGCAGCACTGGGGAAGTAGAGACAGGTGGGGCTCACTGGCCAGCGTAGCCTAATTGGCAAACTCTAGGCCAGTGGCTCCCAGCCTGTAGGTTGCAACCTCTTTGGAGTTGCATATCAGATATTTACATTACAATTCCTAACAGTAGCAAAATTACAATTATGAAGTAACAACAAAATACATGTTATGGCTGGGATCACCACAACACAAGGAGTTGTATTAAAGGGTCATAGCATTAGGAAGGTTGAGAACCACTACTCTAGGCCAATGAAAGACCCTATCTCAAACAACAAGGGGACAGCAGTTGAGGAACAGTACCTAAGGTTGACTTCTGACCTATACACACATACAAACATACGTATGCATACCTACACATAGACCTGTGCCTGCCCCATGCGCACACACATCTTCAGACACTAGCCACAGAAAATGCGTTTTTGAATGTACAAGGTGGGAAGTGAAAAGCTCTACTAGTGAAATCACCAGCTTAAAACCTCAGCCCTCGGCAAGTTACTTAACGGCTCGGTCTTAGTTCTTCCCTCTGTAAAGTGGCCATCTGAACAATCCCTACGTGTACTTCCATGAGGGCTGCGAAGACTGTAAACACATGGCAAATGCCGACAAGTAAGAAAGACGGGATATCACTGCTGACATACAGCCCCTGGTCACAAAGATACAAGTTTTAATTTCCTCAGGAGACTTGGCCTGAAGACATCAGTTTAAAAAGTCTCATTTAGGGACTTCCTATCTGCAACGCAGTGTGAATGCCACAGTGGCAGAGAGAGGTACTGTGTCAAAAATGCACACAGCTTCTCTAAGTGAGCAGTAAGTGAAGTCAGGGGACACAGTGGTCACAGATGCAGAATGAGAAACTGGGTGACAAGACCATAAATCGCTGTGTGGACCAGGATGTTTTTCACATAACGAGGCCCTCCTTGAGCCTCAGTTCAGGAACCAGGGTCACGGTTTCCTGTCACTTACCTCTCAGCTGCTGGAGCTCCAGGTTCAGACTCTGAATGGTGTTCTCATAGAACTTGAGATTCTCCAAAGTCTCTGCCCTCAGCGATTCATCCTGCTTGTCCTCCAACATCAAAGTCAGCTCTTCCTGAGCCCTGGTGTACATGTCCAAGTCGTGTTCCACGTCCTGAATCCTCGCCAACACAGAGGGGCACGGAGAAGTCTGGGCTGGGCCCTGCTCCACGTGCTCAGGACCCTCCTTCTCTGGGGCCTCCCAACTGGCACAGAAGGTGGGCTTGGGGTCGGCTGTATTCATCCTCTGCTGCGCAGGAGGAGGCAGGGGAGCTGGGCGGGAGGGCCGCACAGCCAAGGGGGGTGCTGGTTTGGAGCTTTGGTCAACCAGCAAGTGTGAAGAGGTGGGTGTTGGGGTACAGGGCCTGGGTGGGGGTGGCCTCAGGGCCTTTTTCTTCTCTGGGAGATCCTGTGATGGTGCCGACTTTGAGGAACCTCTGACAATGTCCTTCTCAGAGTTAAAGTCCATAATTGAAAAGCGGCGTACAATTTTATCTGACTCTGTGCTGGGCCCGGACAGGCTCTTCTCAAACTCTATCAGCTGCTGGGTCAACTTGGAATCCAGGTCAACACTGTCCCCCTGTGATGCTGTGGTTACTTCTGTGGAGGGTCCCTTGTCTGGCGGCCCAGGCCTCCTCTCTGGTCTCTCTGGTGCAGAATAGAGGCTGAAGGCATTTTCTGCAGATGTTTGATGCTTCTGAGCACAGCTGGCTAGAGCCGGAGGGCATAAGTAGCTAGGTTTGGCTATCCTAGAGGCCACGAGGGAGGAGGCCCTGTGAAGTGGGGGTGCTGGCTTCTGGAGGGACCTACCCTGGGCATACGTTCTTTTGGGAGGCAGGCTGGAGTAGTTCCTAGTCCTGGCTTCAGGAGGGCCAAACTCAGAGAACGGGTCTGAGCTCTGGCGGCTCTCTCCTGCTGTGGAAGAAAGCTGGCTTTTCTGCATTTGGGGATGACAAGGTCCCCAAGGCTGGGAATAAATGCCATTGACTGTCTCTGAGGGGTCAGGTGTGGAAGGGGCTTTAATCAGAGGTCTATCAAGATCCACACCTGGGGAGCTTCCTGAGGCATCTTCACCCTGGCCAGAGTTCTCACTTACAACACCCTCAGGGACCCCATGATCTAGGCGAGCAGGAGTTTGTTCAGACAGACCCCAGTCAGGCCTGTCTGTTCCAGTCTCCTGTGGTTCGAGTTGTGCCTCCTCCACCACTGAGGTCTCCAACCCATCCACAGGGTTGTCAGAGTTCTTAGGGAGGCTGTCTTCCGAGGGCAGAACCACGGTTTCCTCTGTCCTGGTGCCGGGACATAACTTCACAAAGCGGTGGGGGAAGATACCTGTCCTGCCCTTCAAACGTCCTTCCAGCCAGCCATCCTCCAAGGTCCCCAGAATCTGGATTTTATCCCCTACCTCAAAATCCAACTCATTCGGCTCCAGGGCTTGGAATCTGTAGAGGGCAAGTCCATAGGTCCCTGACGGGTGGTCATCCTCGTCGGCCCCGCTCTCTATTTCTTTGGTGGAGATGTCTACATCACCATTAGCAAGGCAGCTGTCTCCACCTCCAGAATTTACCGACTCATCCACAGTCCTCAGGGGTCCCAAAAGCTCTACAAAACCTTCTGGGAAAATGCCTCTCCGCCCCTCCAGCTCTCCCTCAAACCAGCCTGGCTCAGGAACTCCGATAATGGTAATCAGATCTCCTTCCCTGAAGTCCAGTTCCTCGTCCAACTGGGCAGACAGCCCCATGAGGGCCCGCGCTTGTCCCATGGAGTATTCTGGAACCTGAAGCGATGCACTCTGTGAGTGCCACTGTCGGCTCTGAGAGGAGAGGCAGAGCTCACGAACACAGGACGATGGGAAGAAGCCCCGGGCACCCCAACAGCTTCGGCCCTGCAGCCATCCTGCAGTGGGAGCGCCATCGAGAACCACCAGGTCTCCTGAGAAAGAAGCAGAAGTTAGAGCCTTGGCCAGAACCCGGGGAATAGCACTATGGCCAACAGACAGGACTGTGCTGTGCAGCCCGGGCTTTCGCTACAGTTCTCATGCCTCAGCCTGAGAGCTGGGCTTGCATGTACGCTCGTGAAGGTGCTCTCCTCCTACCACGTGAGGCCTGAAGACGGAGTCAGGAGGTTGGGATTGGCAGCAAGTACCTTCACCTGCTCAGCCACCTCGCTGGCCCTATAGATCTTAAAAAGAATTCCAGGGAAATGCTATTTTGTTGCTGCAAATAACCAGTACTTCGGGTTATTGTCACAAAATATAAACCAAAAAGTCACATTGGTCTTAGTGTTTAGATTCATTACAGTTTAAAAACACATTCCATAGTTCCATAATCAACTGCTTTATAACAAACGCTTCATTATGTAATTATGGATATTCATTTTGTGGATTACTAATTTTAATCTTGCTTTTAGCTCCTCCCACCCAGGTCTGTGCAGGGGTCCCAATCTCCTGAACGGAGCCGCTTGAGGGATACAGAACAGGGGCAAACAGTAAGAAAGAGACAGCAGCGCATGGTTTACTGGCAAATGCATTGGAGAAGGGCTATCTTTTATGTTCTTGACTTGATTCCTTTTATTTTGTATGTATTGGTGTTTGCCTGCAGGTATGTCTATGCACCAGTTGCACGCAGTGCCTGAGAAGAACAGAAGAGGAAGTCAGATCCCTTGGAACTAGAATTCTAGGTGGTGGTGGGTCACTGGGTAGGTGCTGGGAACAGAACCCGGGTCCTCTGCAAGAGCAGTCAGCACTCAACTTCTCGGCCTGGTTCCTGACTTTTCAAAAGATTGTGTGCCCTATCTTCTCAAGTGCATGCAAGTGATGTAGGGATGGGTGCACATCTCTTCTGTATCTTTAGATCACTGATATTGATATTGCCTTGTGCAGATGAACACTCAGTGTCCATTTGTTAATAATGATTGTTCTTTAGCTTCAGCTCCCAAATTCATTCTCTCCTGTATCTAAAATTGGCTCCCACTGATAACTTCCTTGTTCCCTCTAATTTCCTTTTCCAAGACATTTCTTCCATTTATTATTTCTCTTTGCTAATACCCTAGTAAAATTTAATTCCCACTGTCTTTCCTTTTGAATTTTACCCCGAACATTTTTCTTCCAGCCCATCAAATGATTATAAATGTGCCAATTTTACTGCATCCTCTTGCTAAAACTTCAGTCACGAGGCACAATGGCCTACTGCTCACCAAGTTCTTCCCTAGTAACCCTTCTCTGTTTTCTGAGATAGGGTCTCACTCGGGAACACAGGCTGGCCTGGACCTTGTCCCAGTTCTCCTCCCTCAGACTCCCATGTACTGGGAACAACCCCTTTCTTATTGTCTGCCTTCAATACAACGTGCTTGTTCTGCATACACTCAGAAGTGTTTCTTTAACAACAGGCCATTCTGTTTTCTCTCCATTCAAGCTTGTGCTCAATTTTATCCAGTCCCAACCTCTCTGTTCTATGATACCAGACCCTGGCAAATCTCACACAAGGGAATTTTCTTTTTCTTCTTTCTTTCTTTCTTTCTTTCTTTCTTTCTTTCTTTCTTTCTTTCTTTCTTTTCTTTCTTTTTTACTTTGTTTGCTTTTGAGACAGGGTCTCACGATGTATCTCAGACTGGCTTCAAACTTGCAACCCTCCAGCCTCAGCCTTCTAAGTGCTTGCATTAAGATGTACCACCACATCCTGCCAAACTCCAAATCTTTACTATTCCTTGTTGGGAGTATTATTTTAAGGTGTGTGCTTTCGTTTATGTTGTATTTGTTTAACTCTGTGAAGCTGTAATTCTTTGCCTGTCTAAAACACCTGATGGTCTAATAAAGAGCTGAACAGCCAATAGGGAGGCAGGAGCTAGGATAGGCGGGACTGGCAGGCAGAGAGGACAAATGAAAGGAAAACTTCAGAGAGGAGGAGGACCTCAGGGGCCCCAGCCAGCCATGGAGTAAGAGTGAAAGAAAGATATGCAGAAGTAAGAAAAGGGAAAAGCCCAGAGGCAAAAGGTAGATGGGGATAATTTAAGTTAGAAAAGCTGGCTAGAAACAAGCCGAGCTAAGGCTGGGCATTCATAAGTAAGAATATGTCTCTCCGTGTATTTATTTGGGAGCTGAGTGGCAGGCCCCTCAAAGAGTAAAAGAGTAAAAACACAATAATTGCTACTCTCTCTGCATCTGAAACCTTAGCAGGCTTCCTTGGAAAAATCTTAGGAGCTCACAACAGCTCCTCAGAACCAAAGAACTCTCTTCTCTCTTCAGTCCCGGCATTTGTATGCTGGCACAGTGCACGGCACATAACATAACATTTTAGACTTAGTGGCAGACGCCCCATATTTCCTGACTTGACTTTACTGCACTTAGACACCTAAAACTGCTCCCATATTCCTGCAGTCCTTAACTTTTGAACCCACATGCACTGGACAAAGCTTTGGGTTCTGAGAATGACAAGTGCCCCTCCCCCAGTGGCTCAAGGCCGGCCGGCCATCCAGGCCACAGAGGGAAGTCACTGGAGACATGACTGCTCAGACACAATGGGCCTCTTGGTGAATAGGAAAATCAAAGCATGCCATAAGTCCCACTCTGCTCGCTCTGAAATGCCTCGTTCACTTCAGGCTGCAGAATGACAGTGCTCTGGGTCTGGCCAGCGCTCACGAACTTGGACAATAGGGCTTGTTTTCCTGTCTATTCCAACGGCGGTTTTGATGAGCTTTGTTTCCGGGCAGTAGCTCTGCTGCTTATTCATCGATCATGAAGGAGGGTTCTCAGGACAAAACAAGACGGTGTGCCCTCGCCCACCAACACACACAATTTCCATGGCACTTTAATTCAACACCCCCTCCCTTACGTTTTTTGATTTTTTTTCATTTGTTTTTCCCCATACTTGGTGACTACCTTTATTTTATAGGCCTAACTGTCCCTGGGGTGGGTCTGTTGTTGTGGTGGTTTCTCTGGTTTTTGTTATCAAAAAAAATCTCTTGTTTTAAATAGTCAAGCAAGCCATTTCCCTGGCGTCCTGAGTTATTCTTTAGGGTTGGAGGCTACCCAGCGGTTCTAGGCTTCAGAAACACCAACATAAAGAATTCCTGGAATGGTGGGGCCAGGTTTGGGAACAGGAAAGAAGAAACTGCGGTGACCCTCGGGGTCAAATGTGACTACTCCCAGACATACTGCCTGTTTCTCTGGATGGAATTTTTGTTTGAACAGGAAGTGGATTGGAAGTGAGATTACAGGAAGGAATGCAGGCCTTGTTAGACTCTGATACAAGCGCGGTCTGGCTCTGCAGGGTTCGCTCTCCCCTTGACTCCACTCCTGGCACTAGCGGCCCCGGGGGACTATGCTTTGTGCAGATCATGTATTTTCTTTTGGTTCCTTATCCTAACACTTCATCCCATGGCATTAAAATCTAAAGTACTTGTGCGTCAACTGATAAAGATCAATCAGCAACTTATTTATAAAGTATCATTTATGCTATTAGCCTTTTGAGAGGAGGTTGCCTAGAAATGCTAGGTGTAGACAGCCATAAGCACTGTGTGTTATACGAGGAAATGATGGGTGATATCCCATAATATACAGTCCTTTCTTGCTCTCAATCTCCTGATCTTTTGTCTTTCTCTTGACATGTTCTTTTCCTTTTCTTCCTTCCTTCCTTTCGTTCCCATTTTCTTCACTTTTTGTTTCTCTCTCTCTCTCTCTCTCTCTCTCTCTCTCTCTCTCTCTCTCTCTTTGATAGTTGGTGACTCTAGTCACTAATTATGACTCTTCTAGAAGACAGTTTTGTTTCTGAATCCAAAACACGAAGAACAGTCCAAACCAATTGGGTAGCTTCAGGAAAGGGAGGAAGGGTGACACCTGCTGGAAGAATTACTGATGACTTGCTGGCAGACATCTGCACACACCAGCTTCGCAGAACGATGGCACAGCAGGGCCTCGGGAGCCCCAGGGTGCTCCCTATAACCTCCTTGGTCCTAACAGCTACCCTGAGGTGGATACTATCATCTTCAGCCTTTACAGAAGGCTAGCCCAACATCACAGCTACTATATGCAAAGATGGATTTAAATCTAGGACCATCAGAATTCCTATCTTCTAAGCCATATTACCTGCTTTTATACTACTCAAAACACAAACACAAATTACTGATACACACACACAATTTTTCTCTTTGGCGATTTTATGTATTTTTATTTTGTGTATATAGGTGTATTTCATGGATGTCTGTGTACCATGTGTGAGCAGTCCTAAAGAGGCCAGAAGAGGGTGTCAATTCCTCTAGAACTGAAGATACAGACAGTTGTGAGCCTCCACATGGGTGCTGAGAATTGAACCTGGGTCCTCTGGAAAAGCAGAGTGCACTTGACCACCGAGCCATCTCTCCAGCTGCTCTTTTTAATCATATCGATACTTCTTAAGTGTAATTAGATAACAACTGAAAAGTCAGTATGATAAAAACACAGCAGGGCTCTCGTGTATCCTAGGCTGGCAGTATGGAGGAAGACCATTAAATTTCAGTTTGTTCTGTCTCTACCTCCTGAGTGCTGAGAGGCACTGGCATACACCATCACGTGGGTAAGACTGGACCCAGGGTTTTGTGCATTCTAGCTAAGCACTCTACCAACTGAACCACACGCAGCACCCCAATACTCCTGAAAGTCTCCAGGCCTCCCGGTTTATTCATCACTGAAGTTTTGTGAGCACTCAAGAGAAGCCAGTCCACTGCTGTGCTGGCTACCCTATGTCAACTTGTCACAAGCTAGAGTTACCTGCAAGGAGGAAACCCCAAGGGAGAAAATGCCTCCATAAGATCCCACTGTAAGCCTGGCAGTGGTGGCACATGCCTTTAATCCCAGCATCCAGGAGGAGAGGAAGGCAGATCTCTGAGTTCAAGGCCAGCCTGGTCTACAAAGTGAGTTCCAGTACAGCCAAGGATACACAGAGAAACCCTGTCTTGGAAAAAAAAAAAAAGCCACCAAAACAAACAAAGAAACAAACGAAAACATTTAATCTGGTTGAAGTGCATTTTCCTAATTAGTGATTGATGGAATTTGGTTTCCTGTATCCACAAGGCAGCACACAACATCTGTAACACCAGTTCCAGGGGAATCTTATGCCCTCTTCAGGCTTCTGCAGGCACCAGGCATAAGCATGGTGTACAAACATATACACAGTTAAAATCTCCCACACATAAGATATTTTTATTTTTTAATTAAGATCTACAGGTTCAGGACTGGAGAAACAGCTTAGCGGTTAAGAGGGCTTGCTGTTCACGCAGAAGACCAGAGTTCAGTTCCCAGTATCCACAAAGAGTGACTCACAACCTCTTTAGCTTCTGTGTCCAGGAACCGATGTCCTCTTCTGACGTTCACAGGCATCTGGACAGCTGTGCACAGATGTGTACACACACACAGATGTATGCACAGCCATGCACAGATGGTCACCACACACACACATGCTTACACACGTGCACAGACACATACACATAAGGGAAAACAAGCAAAGTTCAGCCCGGCCTGGCTTACTCACTCGTGTTTCAGGTGACTCATGGCTAAAAGGTCAGTGCCTGGGTCTTCCAGAGAACCTCTCAGGGGCCCTGCTTTCCTCAGACAGATTTTAATTTAGAGCCAGCCCAGAACATCATATGAATCTTCTCAGTGCTGGTTTCAGCAGAAAATTGTATGCTTTTTAAAATTTTTTTGAATCCTAAGACTTGACCATAAACGTATGTTGAAGTAAAACTAATTCTAGCAGTTATTCCTTCAAGTTCTTCATATTATTAAATACACACTGTTTTTTCCACACAATTCACCCTTCTCCCTGTTGTTTTCAGCTTGATCCAGGATGAGGAAAGAAAAGGCCTGTGCTAAAGCTGGAGATGTGACTCGGTGGTAGATTGCTTCTGTGCCGACTGCTCAGCCTCCAACACTGGCACAAACAAGCGTCCATGCTGCTCACATCCTGTGTGTGGCTGGCAGAGACACCGACAGGCTCTTGTCCTTCTCCCCTCCTACCTGGGGAGTCCTACCCTGGACTCCAGACCACCTTGGGACAGCTGTGAGTGAGGACAAAGATCCTGCTATAAGCTCCCTGTCTAGTTTGTACTGTCTTCCCAACCCTGAATAGCAAGAAGTCTACAAACCAGAGGAAAAGGCAAAGACTAACAGGCAAGAAACTCACAAGACAGGTCTTAAGGATAAACACCAAAAAAAAAAAAATCCAATATTCTTTTCCTCTCACTGACTAGGGGCTACAGAAGTTTGCTAGGTCTCGGTTCCCCACCGTGTGTGTGTGTGTGTGTGTGTGTGTGTGTGTGTGTGTGTGTGTGTAAGAATTAAGCCTGTGTCTTCAGCATTGTAACTAAAAGAACAGTTACAATACAAACAACACAACTTGTGTTCTATTGTAGTATGTTGACTGGGACATCACAAAACTGTGTGGGTCACAAGCCTCAGGCTGCAGCACTATTGGTCCGTCTCTGTGCTTATGCAGAAGGGTGTGGGCTTAACTAGGTGGACCTGTGGAAATGATTTCCTACCCATCTTTGGAAGTCCGTGCCTGTTAGAGTACAATGGTGAGAAATATTTGAAGCATCCTGGGGATGGGCTAACGCCATCTGTTTAAACTGGTTCTCACGAGAACTTTTACACTGCCCGATGGAGGCACAGAAAGGGGGCGGTCCTGCATTTGTCTCAGTGGTCACATCAAAATTACTGCTTCCCTATTGCACATTAGTAAGTAGCAATGTTGTCAGGAAAATCATACAAGGTAGACTTTCTGGAAAAGAGATTAGCACTGTCTAAAGTGTCCACAGCACTGGGGAGACAGAGGCAGGTGGATATCTGTGAGTTTGAGGCCAGCCTGACCTATATATGAAGTTCCAAGCCAGTCAGGTATATATAGTAAGAACCTGTCTCAAAAAAATTAAAAATAATCTAAATTAATAAAAGAATACCTGAGAAAATCCCATGAAAATGATCAAGCCCTACTAACACAAGGCCTTGCTCTCGGCCACACTCCATCAGTGCTGCAGACTGCAGAGAGGACTCTCCGGTGAAAGCATCTCTAAAGACCTTATGTCAAGATTCCGCAGGTCTCTGATGTGCTCTTACCTCGATGGAGAGAAAGACTGTTCAGCTCTCGAGATGTGAATTCGCAGGTGCAAACAAACAGACTCTCTCCCTCCTTCAGACTGGGGATCGTCACAATCTCCACAAAACTGCTGGGAAACTGTCCTGAAAGACAGACGCACGTGTTAAGCACTGAGTGCTCTTTTAATATTAAATTTTCTCTCTGTGTTTGTGTACAAGGACAACTTCTTTCTGAGTTCATTTACAAATTCTGAATTAAAATTGACCCAATGCTAATAATTAGAGAATTTACTATAGAAGTGCATAGCATAGAACAAGATGTATACAGAGGGCAGAGAATACAATTTAAGAGCATTTATTGGGCCAGTGAGAGGGTTCAGCAGGTAAAGACACAAGCTGCCGTGCTTGACAACCTGAGTTAGACTCCCAGGTCCCCATGGTACAAGGAGAGAAATGAATCCTGCAAGCTGTCCTGTGCTCTCCACATATACACTTGTGTGTGTGTGTGTGTGTGTGTGTGTGTGTGTGTGTGTGCATACATACACACAATACCTAAGTAAGCATTAACCACTGGCACTCTAGCAGGTTCACTGAAGAGGGAAATGTGAGTTGGGTGGTCTTGGTCTTCAGAGATCTGAAAATCTACTTAGACAAAAAGGATAATAGAATCCTGAAGCCCAAGTCACATCACTACACACTAGCCATAGAGGTTCAGAGGAGGCTGGGAGGAACACAGGTGTTTTGTTGTTGTTGTTTTGGGTTTTTTTTTTTTTTTTTTTGCTTTTCTGTTTTTGTTTGTTTGGTTGGTTTTTTGAGATAAGGTTTCTCTGTAGCTTTGGAGCCTGTCCTGGAACTCACTCTTAGATCAGGCTGGCCTCGAACTCACAGAGATCTGCCTGTCTCTGCCTCCCGAGTGCTGGGAATAAAGGCATGTGCCACCACTGCCTAGCTTAAACACAAGATTTTTATGAAGCAGACAAGTTCAGTCTGAGACGGGTAGAGTTTTATAGGTGGTGTAGGAAGACAGGGCCTGCCAGCTGGAGGAGAACAAGAGATGTTTCCCGAATCTGCCCACACATCTCCAGACCTATACCGCCTTGGTATAAGCCATCAACACCTGCCTCCTGGGTGACAATAAATCTCCTGTAACTCACTCTGTAGAGCAGGCTGACTCCAAACTCACAGAGATCCGCCTGCCTCTGCCTCCCAAGTGCTGGGATTAAAGGCGTGCGGCACCAGGGTCCAGCCAATCATTCTTCTTCTTCTTTTTTAATTATTGCTTTAGTGTGTGTGTGTGTGTGTGTGTGTGTGTGTGTGTGTTGTCTGCATGTTTGTCTGTACACCATGTGCAGGCCAGAAGAGGGCATTGGCTCCTATGAAACTAGAGTTAGATTATTGTGAGTTGCTAGGTAGATGCTGGGAATCGAACCCAGATCCTCTGGAAGGGCAGACAGTCTTTTTAACCACCCAGCCATCTCTCCAGGCCTCCATCCCATCATTCTTAAAATAACAGCATCAGCATTTCTAAGACACTGCTCTGATGATGTCAAAAGCACCAGTTTCTGGCCGCCTCAACTTCTTACCTCGCACACCTTTGTCCTCTGTATCCCACAGCCACTTGGTGCCCTACCCATGCTTCCTCAGTGCTCTCGTGTTCACGCATGTCAGGGCCACTGAGCAAGCAATCCTCTCTGCGAACACCCCTCACTAGTTTTATCTGACCAGAAGCATCACTTCTACTAGACTATAATCTGTGAATTCCCCAAAGTTGGTAAGTGTTCAGAGCATCTACTCAGAACTACAGCACACTCCAGATGCATACAAGCACGTGTAAATTAAGGACTAAAGTGATGTGTGATGAAAGGTCTGCCATTCCCCATTAATAGTAGTTAATGGAAGAAACCATGGCAACGTGAATCTCAGAAATAGAAGGATAGCCAGAAGCACAAACGTGGGAGACAGGAGCATCCGAGACAGAGGGTGGCTTTAATTAATTGTTCCCAATGCAGATCTAGGAAGGACTGAGTAATAAACCAGGCTCTCCTGAAAAGAACGGAAGATGGAGTAGGAGCTGATAAAGAGGAATGAGGTGGAGCGCACTTCCATCCCGCTCACCCAAGGCAGGCTGCTGCCAAGAGCGATGGTAAAGAGCAAGCGTTGCGAAGAGAGGTATAATGTACGTTCTGAGGAGGGGAATAAGAGCACTGGATCTGAAAGACAGAGCATTGGGAAGGGAAAGAGAAAGGCAGGCAGAAAACTAGGCTGGGGCAGAAGTGTCCACTCACCCAGCCTCCACAAGGAATCAATACGGAGAGATGGGGCAATGGCAGAAACTCTCCTCACAGGCCAGAGCGATGGATGGATGAGCACAGAAGGAAGACATGGCAGAAGGAGCGAGGGGCCAGTGTGGAAGGAGTATCTCTTACCTGTAACATCTTCCTTCTTTCCCAGAAGCCAAAACTCATCCACCACGGCCAACACCTCAATGACATCTCCCACGAAGAGCGGCAGTTCCTCTGAGACGCTAGGGCAGAAGTCAAAGATGGCTCGGACCACAGAGCCAGCCTCCATGCTTCACAACCTGGAAAGTCCAAAGCATGAGAAAACACAGATATTTTAGACACACCAGAAACCTGTTTCTTAAAAACCTAAAACTCAAACTATGAAGATAATATAGAAGCAATAGAAAAAATAAAAAATCTAAAGTTGTTTATTTAAAAATAATGATTTCCTCGTGTATTTTAATTAGTGTCTTCTCAGTGTGAGTCTAGAATTGGAAACAAACAACAAGACACTAACAACTGACTCAGATCATAGAGATAAAAGATTCACGATGGGGAAGGGAGGCTTTAAAGTGCCGCGAGAGGGAGGAGAGGCTACTGACGTTTTACCACGATTAAAGTTCTAGACAATGCAGTACTTTCAAAATACAGCATTTAAAACCCAGAGACTTTACATCACACACAGCATGCCATCTGTTTCCCTCCACAATCTAAGACCAGGATAACGGCACTCTACAAGTTAGATAATCATTTGTCCAAGGACACAGTACAGCAGGGACAGGACTCAAACACCAAGATTTAAAACCCACAGAAAAACAGAGGAAGTCCATGAAAAGAATGAGAAAGGGCCAGAGATGGTATCTCTAGGGGACATTTAGTACCAGCAGATCAACCATTTGATTCTGGTTTGGAGACGCCTGTGCTCCAACCTGCATTGTTGCGGAACTACACTGCAATGCATGATGGGTCCATTGCCCTGGTGCAGGGGGCTGGAGAGCTAAGAATGTGTCTACACACTAGAAAGTATGTGTGTGTTCACTCGGAAATGCTCAGCCATGATTGGACCAACATTCTCCAAATGCCTTCCCAGGGGCTGCACAGGGGGCGGCTCCGGCTCTCCAGGCTCCTCAAAGACTCATTCGGTGTTGCTGAAGGCGGAGATTTTTTTTTTCATCTCAAATATGACTAGCCTCGTCGAAAAGCACCAAGACAGGCCAGTAAGATGGCTCATCTGATAAAGGTGATTGTCTCCAAGCCTGGCAAACAGAGTTTGATTCCCAGGACCTATGACAGGAGAGAGAAGCAGGGGCTGGAGGGATGGCTCAGCAGCTAAGAGTACTCACTGCTCTTCTAGGAGACACAGGTTTGGTTGTCAGCATCCATGTCAGGTGACTCACAACTGCTTATAATTCTAGCTCATGGGAATCCAAACAAAATCCTCTTCTGGCCTCTGAGGGCACCCACATATACATGGTTCACACACACACATACAAAAGTAAATTAAGTATATATAAATATTTTTAAAAAAACAAATGCCTAATGGAAAGGAAACAATAAAATAGATTTAACTGCGGTTTATGATTTTCACTAGTGTGAAAAAAATGAAGGAAGCATCTAATAAATAGTTCAGCATATTGATTTTTTTAACCATGCTTGATAATTAAACATTACACATTTGGTCAAAGTAGTTTATTCTTGTATCACTGGGACTTTTTCAGTAATGAGATGACTGGGGCTACAGTAAAAGAGAAGTGGCCCCTGCACTCCTCGCCCTTTCTACCACGGGATTTCTGCTTTCGCTTTCCCTTCCATGGTGCTTTGCATAGAACCCGGGGCCTCACGCATCCCACACAAGTGTTCTACTACTGAGCATCTATTAAAACCCTCTAATTAGCTGTGCCTAAATTCCAGCACTCAGGAGGCAGAGAGACAAGCATGTCTCTGTGAGCTGGATATCAGACTGCTCTATATAATGAGCTCTAGGTAAGCCAGGGCTACATAGTGAGAACCTGTTTTAAAAGCAAAACAAACGGGGGAAAAAAAAAAAAACCAAACGAACCAAACCTAGTATTTATATAAATATACTTTGAAGATACATAGTGTGCACATAAAATACCAGGCTTCTGCCGTGACAGAGGGTGGCATTCAAACCCCAGCTTTACTACTCATTAGCTTATTGCCTGCACAGTCACTTACACTCTCGGGTCTTCCGTTTCCATGACCTGAGAGACAAAGATATTAATACGTTCACAGTGATCGTCATGAGGATGACTATGGTGACAAAGATCAGTGACCAACATCTACACAGTGCTTCCTCATGCTACACACTGTACCGTGTACCACATCAATGAGTCCTCACAATGACGTGTGTCATCGGTTCCCATTGGGCAGATGAGGACACAGGCTCGAAGAAGTGATAAATTCTAAGGTCACTCAGGAAGTCAGAGAAAGAATGGGAATCCAAACGCCTGTCACCAAAGCCTCGCTGTACGAATGTGCCGAGGACATGACAGGCACAGTAGCTTCTCAATAAACATCAGTGTCTATTATAAGTCACTTCCATAATTAACGACAAGTTCAAATCTGTGCCACCGACCACCAGAGAATGTACTGTCTTCAAGCAGACGAACACTTCAATATGTCCTATTTCAACATGGTTAATGTAATTTTGACCATGTTTAAGAACACGCACATGGGGTGGAGTGTGATGGTACATGCCCATGAACCCCAGAACTCAGAAGGCTGAGACAGGAGAACTTTGAGGCCTAGACCAGCCTGGACTATACAGCCACATTTTGTGTCTTTCTGACATCTCCCAAAGAAGATACCAAATGAACATGGCTTACTCAGACTTCCAGAAGCAAGTTCATTCCTGCAGCCATACAGTCCTGTGCTGACTTAACCATGGCCGCTGTCCTTGACGGTTACACGCCCCCAGGCCTTCCTCCTGTGGTGCCAGCCTGCTCTGCTTTCAGCCCATCTCCTTCATCAGCCTCATTTTTTAAATAGATTTATCTATTTTTATCTTATGCATATGGGTGTTTTGCCTATATGTATGTCCTATATGTGTGTCTGGCGCCAACTAGAAGAGGGTGTCAGATCCCCTGGAACTGGGGTTACAGATGGTTGTGAGCTGCCATGCGGGTGCTAGGAACTGAACCTGGGTCCTCCAGAAGAGCAGCCAGTGCTCTGAACCAGCGAATTATCTTTTCAGCCATCTCCCCCTCCAATCAGTTCTTCCACTCTTTTTTAATTTTAATTTTTTTTTTTTGAGACAGAGTCTTACTGTGCAGCCCATGCTGGAACTTGCAATGTAGACAAGGCTAGCCTTGAACGTATAGAGATCCACCTGCTTCTGCCTCCCAAATGTTGGGACTAAAGGTGCCACCATATCCAATTCAATCTATATTCTAGTTCGCTGTTTACAACCCATAGCATCAACATTGCTAAAAGTTCCCAGAAAATAAAAGTAAGCCAACTCTAGATGGCAGGCTGACTCCTGCAGAGGTAAAGGATGCACACTGGCACCGGAGGCTCCCTACATTGCTCACATGCTCTGAGACCCCTTTGTCATTTCTGGCTGTCTTCCAGGCATCTGAAGTTACCAGATGTCAGACTTCCTCACAAGGGTAGTGTCTAAGAATTTTTTCAAAACAGAAAACCAAGCATAATATTTGACAAATCTCTCAACCATCTACGTTATTAAAATAAGTCCTCAGGGTTGGATCAAGATGGACATAATTTTCCGATACATTTTCTCAAAGTTCTCAGTGTCTGACTGACTGTGCCGCTCACTCACTGAACTGTTAGGACGCAGCCTCAGACCCAGGGATTCCTTGCACTTTAGTCCTGCAAGCTGATGGAGTTGGGTGTTCTTCCTGGCACCTTGTCACGCTGCCGGAAAATGACTCACTCCCAGAGAACCTGGTTCAATAAAGTCTTTTACTAACCGACCTCCCACTCTGCTGGAATGAGTGGGATGAGTAATCCCAAGAAATACACACCCTAGAAGGGTACAAGTCACAGCCTCCATGATTCACGTATGCAACCAGAAGGTGGGGTCGACGTCCCTCACTTTACACAGGTGATGAACTCGTCTGGAGTTGCCCCGTCCTGTGCACACCCGGAGAAGCACCTATTGTCATCCACGCTGGGGCCATTTTAGAAACCCAAGGGTATGTTTCAAAACTTAATCATTAGTGGCTTCTGTAAGCTATTCCAACTCCAGATGGAAGCTCTCAGAAGAAACTACAAGACAGATGGGCTGCGGGAAAGCTGGGGAAATAACTGTCCAACACAGCATGGTGTCAGGGACATCCAAAAGATGCCGAACGCCACCCCTTCCTACTGGTGAACACCTGTTCCCTCCTCTGAAGAGGAAAGATGATTCTCCAAACCCTTTAGGAAGGTGAAGTCTGTGAAGGAAGAGCTTGAGTCTTTGCCTGCGGATCTGCAGCGATGCCAGCATGGGAAAGCTGAAGCGACTGACGGAACCTGGTGGAAATATCTGAAATACTCATATCTGAGCCCACGGTTCTGCTCACCTGAAGGTAAACCAACCATCAGGGGCATAAATAGCTTCAGTCTCCAATTTGTCTGAGTTTGACTGGGGAGCGGTGTGAGCCCTCTAGGTCGAGCATGGGTAACCTGGACTTCTTGACTCTGAACAGCCTAAAGGACACTAAGAACAGCTACCATCTAAGTGCCCAAAACGCCACATGTGCCAGACTGATCCAGGAGCCCACACCAATCACTGCACTGTGGGCAGCAAGGCTCAAATCCTGGCACCACACCTTAGCAGTTCACCCAAATTCGAGCCAGAAGCAGAGTTCAAGCCTGGGGCTGCTAGGCCCATGTTCTTCTTACTGAAAACATTGCTTTGCTTAGATCACAGCAGTCTTTCCTCCAAACCCACTGGAACATCACTTTCCTCTTTGGTTTCTTCAACATTCTGTTGGGAAAATTGTCAAGCGTGGAGATAGACAGAATTTTATGCTCACTACCATAGTTGTAGCATGACATCTGATCCCAGGGACTTTATCACAGATTCTAGCCCCTTATCCATACATCAGCTGATAATTTTATGGATTGCAAAAGAAAAATATCAAAGAAATGCCCACCAAACTTGGGCATACATGTCTTAACCAGAGTTCATTGCTGTTATTTTTAATTTTTAAAAGTTTTATTATCTCTTTTTTAGATACATCAAGCTCTTACTTGTTACCTTAGGCTGGTCTTGAACTCACGGTAATCCGTTTGCCTTGGTCTTCCCAGTTACAGGCATATTCCACCATACCCAGCTCTATATTTGTTTATCAACTGGTTTGTTTTCTTAAATTAAGGACTTTTTCCTCTCCGCCAAAATATCAGTGATTAATTTTTTCCTAAATATCATTTTTACATTAGTTATTTAGAATTTAAAGTCTCTCCATTTTCTATAATTTATTAAAACAGTCAACAAATATTTATCCAGCCAAACAGAGTCAATCAAATTCAATTCCCAGGCAAGACAAAAATTTGGCTCCAGCAGGCGAACCAGCCATGGGACCGTCTTTAAACACATTTCTTCCAACAGTGCTCCTCTGACGGTGGCGGGGCTGGCAGCAGCGACTCCTCCCTGTTGAAGTAAGCGATCTAACCCAAACCAGAGCAGCTTCCCTGCTGAGAATAGTAAACTCTCCATAACCTAAGCACTAGCTTCAGAAGGAAATAACCTTATTCATTTAGGGGGAGGGTATGTCTTAAGTCTGCAGTGATTGTGTATGTCCGTGTGTCTGTCCATCGGTCCATTTGTATGTGTGTCCATGTGTGTCTGTGTCTATCGTGTGTGTGTGTGTCCATCCGTGTGTGTCTCCCCATGTGTGTGTCCATGTGTGTCTGTGTGCCCAGGTGTATATGTTCATCCGTGTGTGTGTGTCAGAGTGTGTGTGTGCATGTGTGCAAATGCATATGTACATGTGCATGTGTATGTGTGCTGGAGACAAGGTTGAGGTCAGGTATTCTATTTTTTAGTGTTTTTTCACATATTATTTATTATGTATGTATGCATGTATGTGTGGTACATGTGGTACATGTGTATGCATGACACAGAGCACACAGGAGGTCAGAGGACAACTTGCAGGAATCAGTTCTCTCCTTTTATCTGTGGGTTCTGGGGATTAAACTCAGGTCATCAGGATGCACACCCTCGCCCACTGAACCATCTTTCTGACTTCTCCTCCGACAATGTTTCTCACTGAACCTGGAGCTCACTGACTTGGCGAGACCAGTCGACCAGCAAGCCTGCCCCATCCTCTCCCCAAGTGCTGGGGTTACAGGTGCATGCCAGCACCCTGGCAGCGCCCTGGTTTTCTATGTGGTTGTTGAGGATCTGAACTCGGGTCCTCCTGCTTGTACGACAAACACTTTACTGACTGAGCTCTGCCTCCTATGGCTATTTTAACATTTACTATGGGTCAGTGTCTTCTAATTCAGTTTTGCTCAAATGTCATTCCAAGAACATCCAAACCGTGTGGGAAATGGGCTAGTCCTGGAACCCAAAAAGCTTAGTTTAGCCCCTTCCATGGCTGACCCTCCCCAAACATGTTCTAAGGATGCTAATCTTGGTGATTCAAAATACAGCACAGCACAAGCATCATGAATTCAAGGACAGCTCTGGACCATAGTACCTGCTCAAAGGCTATGGATCACAGTCCCTGCTGGAAGGGGAACAGATACAGGCACATTAATGACCATGGCACTCAGGCAAGAAGTTATAGTCTTTAAACTTTTCTGGGGGCTGGGGAAATGACTCAACATTGAGACCACCTGCTGCTCTTACATCAGACCAAAGTTAGATTCCCAGCTCCCCTGTCAGGAGGAATCCGTAATTCCAGATCCAGCATGCTCTCCTGACCTCTACAGACACTTATGAGAATGTATGAATGCATGTGAATATGTAAACATACATACATACATACATACACACAAGTAAATTTGGACCAAGTGTGGTGGCACACGCCTTTAAACCAAGCACTCAGGCGGGGGCAGGCAGATCTCTGAGTTCGAGGTCAGACTGATCTACATAATGAGTTCTAGTACAGCCAGGGCTACATAGAAAAGACCTGTCTCAGAAATAAACAAACAAACAAACAAAACAGGACCCTTGCTTGCTCTCATTTAATTTTTTTAGACTTTGTTCCACCTTGCTCAAGGTACTTAATAGTCCTATCCAAACTGAATAGTCCAACTGAGGACAGGGGTGTGGCTCAGTAACAGAGTGTGGGGCCTTGGTTGGATTCTCGTGCCTAGACTCGTTCCCATGTTTACATGCCATTTTTTTTATTCATAGCAGGTTACATGTCTCCACATATTTAAATATTTCCCATCCCTATTTCCTCCCATGGTGCCCATGTCTTATACTTAAGGCCGCCTCCATCTTCCATATTTCCACTCCACAGACTTAGTTTGTAATCATCTTGAAGACTGCACATGCAAAGCATCTTCAAGCCTTTATTTTCGATGTGTGGATGTTTTGCTTGCATGTATGTCTATGCACCACATGTATTCCTGGTGGCTGCAGAGTGCAGATGATAGTGAATTCCCCTGGAATGGAGTTACAAATGGTTGTGAGCTGCCATGTGGGTGCTGGGAAGTGAACCCAGGTCCTCTGGAAGAGCAGTCAGTGCTTTTACCCACCGAGCCATCTCTCCAGCCCTGGACATACGAAACTTAAAGCTATAAAAATAATGAAAATATTCACAAATAAGATTTTATAACATGTCATGCAATCCAAGTGTCCATCAGAAGATGAAAAAACAAAATACAATTATTCAACCTTCTTAAAAAGGAAAAAATAGTAGCATATACCATAGCATGAATGAAACTTGAAGACATTATACTAAGTGAAATAAGCCAGACACAGGGACAAACACACTCAGGAGTCCACTTAGATGAAGTTCTCAGATCAGTCAGAGCACAGAGACAGGAAGAACGGCAGTGTCCAGGGCCGGGAGAGGAAGGGAATGGCCAGGGAGCCAGTGTTAAGTGGGCATAGCCGTTCAGTTTGGGAGAACGAGCAAGTTTCAGAGGTGGATGTGAGAGAACTAATGATACAAAACTGTACACTTCCTGGGTTCAAAATGGTAACGCTTACGTTATATTCATTTACCACAATAAAAAAAAATCAACATGGCTAACATATTATAAAACATGACTGAATGTAGAAGAAAGCCAGGGAGACATTATTTTTAATAAGCAACATATAAACACTATATCCACAATCCTGAATAAACTGTTAAAAACCTGAGATCATGAGTTGTAAACTTTTACCCCAGTAGATACTGATATCAATCAGCTTAATGAGTAATTTCCAGCATGGCCTCTGGGTAAAGGTCTAAACCTGGTACACACTGTGGACACAGAACATCCATCCTCCCAGTTCTGGCCTTGTGCCTACTCTGTGCCCCAAAACAACCTCAAGCTCCAAATCCAGGCGCTTGCCTCTAGATTCTTGCTGGCTTCAACCACTGGGTTAGCAGGGATCTAAAGGCAGAGGCAGAAGCTGGTTCCCTCCCTGCTGGGTTGAGGTGGTGATGTTGCCCCATCAAAGGTTACAGCCATGAGGCCTTCTCCTGCCCAGTCAAGTGACGATGCCATCCCTCTGCTCTGGAGCAGGGTGGCTCCCCTATTAGCCTCGGTTTAAAGTATAATCCTTTGTTATTTTCCCCAAACCTGTCTATTCTAAGTTGAACTCCTCAGATTCTCAGATGGAGTAAGCCATTATGGAGCAATCCTTTTGTACACTAGAACTATGTGTGACCTATGTGTGACTCTCACTGGCTGAGGACTAGGAAGGATTTTCGGGGCAGAGAGAACACTGCAAGGAAGAAGGGTGGAGTCCTGGGAATCTCGAGGAGATGCAGATGAAGGAGAAGATAAACATGCTATTGGTGAGATAAGGTACCGAGCACATGGTAGAATAGGGATAAAATATGGCTTAATTTAAGATGTAAAAAGCTAGTTAGTAACAAGCCTAAGCTATTGGTGGAGTATTTATAATTAAGTCTCTGTGTAGTTATTTGGGAGTGGCTGGCAGGACAAAGTTGACCAGTGGTCCTGATGAAAAACTTGGCCCACAGTAAGTTCTCTGCTTCTACTGAGCCCCAGATGACACAGACCCAAAAGATGCCTAGAGTTTTATGCATTGAAAAAAAAAAAGTAAACCGAGAGTAGAGGAAATTCTACCAATAAATGTAAGTGAGAGAGGTCAAGGATATCAATTTAGAAAGTTTAAAAACCGTATTAGGGAGCTGGAGATATGGCTCAGCAGTTAAGAGCATTTGCTGTTCTTGCAGAATGACCCAAAGAAGGTTTGGTTCCCAGCACCCACACGGTGGTTCACAGCTGCCTATAACTCTAGTTCCAGGAGATCCAATGCCCTCTTCTGGCTTCCAGAGGTAGCACACAGGCACATGGTACATATACACACAAGCCAGCAACACACTAAACACACAAAATTTAACAAAATCATCAATGACAAAAAACTTAAAAAAAAATACTAGTGCCTGGGCCCACCCTTATTCTCCCTCAGAACTTAGCAAGTCTATCCTCTCAGAAAGCGCGGTGACACTACCTACATCCAGAACACATCCAGAACAAGGATGTCTCCCTGACTGAAAGGCAGTGGAGTCTGCTGTTTCTCCTGTCTTTCTGGGTATGCTTTATGAAGATCTTGAGATTTCCCTAGTTTTATAACTGAATTCTCCAGAAAATATGACCTCCAGGGAATGTCAGGGCCTGCAGAGAGAAGTGATCACCGTCACAAGCAACAGCGCGCACCTTTCTGACAACACAGACGAGTGTGCTTTCCTCCATGTGGAAGGACAGGAGGTGTCAGAACATGAAGTCTGGAGCAGCTTCAGGAAGGAAGGAAATGAGAGAGGCCAGGACACAGCATTTCCTCCACGGCTCTGTGCCGCTGGCAGTTGACTTTGGACTGGAGGTCAGCAGTTGCTGCCAGGCGATTCTTCAACGAAAGGACCAGAGGATGAACAGGAAGTAAATGCTACAAACTGTGGGGACCCCTCCAAATGCAAGAGGGAGTGCCATAGGGCTTTTCCTCAGCACCTCCTCCTCCCCCATCTCTAGTGAACTCTGGTTCTAGGACCTGTGGACCCTTGAAACAAAGGAATCACACTCTGGCTTGGAGAGGAGGATTTCAGAAACTAAGGTAGAAAAATAAGGGCCTCTGCAGCAACAGCCTACCTTAACCTTTCACCTGCAACGGTCGTCACATCTCAAACTTGTCCCCACAAGAAAGGCAGCATTTTCAGCCTGGGGTCAATCACGGAAGAGCCCTTCAGTCCTCAGAGTTGTAGCAAACGCCATGCAAGAAGACACTAAAACTGTCCCGGCAGGAGCTGGAACTAAGGCTAACCTCCACCCAGTGAGCTAACGTTCCCTCTCTTTCTCAGTTTAATCTCTTTTTTAAAAAGAAAATGCCCATACACCTTTACATCGGTTTTCTCTTTTTGAATAAAACTGTGTTAACAGAGGCAGGCCCCACAACTGATGTTTTGAGATCTACAACATTTTAAGGCATTTATAGGGGAATTTGTCTTTTCAAAACACTTAACCTAGTAGCTCCTTAAAGTATGCTCTCAGACTGACATTTCTTAAATCATGTGTGAATCTCATTTATGAGTGAAAATCTAAAACCCGCTGACTCGTCACCAGATAAAGGGACATGTCTGAGCTGGGCAGCTTCACATCTTAAGATCAGGAGCCCCACCTCAGTGCAGATGTCACAGAATTTATACGATAGCGGTTGCACAAGTCGAGATTGGGTGAAAGTTTAAAGTGAAACTCGAGGGTGCGGCGGCAGATAGCAGCACAGTGGGCAAGTGGAAACAGGCAGCCCAGAGGCGCTGTCAGGAGAGGCCAGAGAGTATCTGCCCACACGGCCCCAAGCAAGGAGTCACCTGCTAGAGATCTGGGACGCAGGCATTGTGTTTCTTTTCTTATCTATTGGTTCGAGTAGGAGCTTGCCTTTCAGCCTCAGAAGATTTATAAAGACAGGAATTCCTTTATCCTCCAGCCCATTTTAGCCTGCAAAGTATTCTTGATGTTTTGGAAGAAATAATCAAGAAAGGGATTAAGAAAACTGAAGATTCGGAGAGAAAGAATGTGGAGGAAACTGGTTGGCTGGATTTAAAAATATCATCAACTATTCCCAGGGTAGGGAATCTGGGTCATTTTAAAGAGTGTCAATATCCAAGCACCATGGAAAACAGGCTTGTAGCTTTA
This sequence comes from Myodes glareolus, assembly GCF_982192425.1. Taxonomy (NCBI): domain Eukaryota; kingdom Metazoa; phylum Chordata; class Mammalia; order Rodentia; family Cricetidae; genus Myodes; species Myodes glareolus. The sequence goes on along the minus strand of NC_142032.1, from coordinate 18,034,330 downwards.
CACACAACAAAAATGACCATGGCCTCTTAGAGAAGGTAGAGTCACCACACTAGACAGAGCTCATTTTCAAGGTGGACAAGAGAATGCACCAAGGTGCAACATGCCCAGCAAGTGACTTAGATGGTTGAAAAGGACGTCCTAACAGATGGTCAGGCCTTCCCTTCCCCCAAATACAAAGGACCACACCTCATGGGGAAAGTGTATGGAAAAGTGAACGAGCAGAGCTTGGAATTTCAGTCTCAGCGCTCACTCACTCTTTACAATTTTGATTTAAGCTTTGGTTATTAGTAATAACTGAATAAAACACACCAGGAGCTAGCAATTTTCAATCTGATTTGGTAAGGGGTGCCACTCCCCATAAGCGTAAGGAAGGAGAAATGGTTGTAATTATTTTAAGCTAAGCTGAAGTTTGGTAGGAAAGGGAGTAATATAATCCTCTGATAGAGCCCCGCAAGGTCAGACAGCACGCAGGATGGCAGCTAATGGACAACACTGCATGTGAAGTCTGGCATGCGCACAATAACAGGGCCTGGAGGGTGAGCAGCAAAGTCAGCCCCAGACTGCAAAACAGCAAAGATGGGGCAGGCATGGTGGCATGTGCTTTGTGTTCAAAAACAGCCTGGTATACATAGTGAATTCCAGAGCAGCTAAGGCTACACAGTAAGACTCTGCCTTAACCCACCCATTCCCCACCAAGAAGAAAAAAGAAAAGAGAAAAAAAGAAAAAAGGAAAAAGGAAAAGGAAGACAAATCTAACCCTTCTAGGAGATGGGGCGATTCAAAGTGGAAGCGATTCAGGTTCACCTCACAATTATGGAAATTTGAAAGTGAGCCACAATATGTAAGAAGTCAATGAATCTGGGAATTCATTTTTTTTGTAAGTTTTTTAAACCTTTATTTTTATTTCACATGTTTGAGTGTCTAGCTTGCTTATGTCTGTGCATCACATGCATGCAGTGCCCACAGAGACCAGAAGAGGGCGTCAGATCCCTTGAGACTGGAATTACAAACTGTTGTGAGCCACCAGGCTGGTGCTGGGAGTCTAACCCAGAGCATCTGGGAGGAATGGGCAGTGCTCTTAACTGCTGAGCCATCTTTCCAGCTACCACATTATTTTAATAGCAGTTGGGATAAGATCAAGCTAGGAAGAAATAGGGAAAGATTTAAATCACAGATTGCCAAGACAGAGAGCAAAACCTGGGCTTTAATTATGGTACAGATACTGATGGTAATGTCTGGCAGTTGACATAGGCTGAAAAGCTAATTGACTTACAGATAGCAAAAACATGTAATCACTGGGCAACAAATTACCTATGTCCTAGAGCAGTGTTTCTCAACCTTCCTAATGCTGAGCCCTTTAGTACAGCTCCTCATGATGTGGTGACCCCAATCATAAAGTTATTTTTGTTGCTACTTCCTGAGTTTTGCTACTGTTATGAATCATAATGTAAGTGTCTATATGTTCTGATGGTCTTAGGTGACCCCCGTGGAAGGGTCATTGGACCCCCAGGTTGAGAACCACTGACCTAGAGACTCCAGAGCTCTGCTTTGGGCCAGCACTATGATTCTTGCTCAGACACGGGGGTCAGAGGTCATTGTTCTGTCTAGTTCTCCACACCATTTTGCTTAGCTTTTACAACAATAAGTAAGGCTGGATAGACGGCTCAGAGGTTAACAGCACCGGCTGTTCTTGCACAGGACCAGGGTTCAGTTCCCAGCACCCACATGGCAGCTCACAACAGTTCTTAACTCAGTTCCAGGGATCCATCACCCTCTTCTGACCTCCAAAGGCACAGGCATGCAGGCAATGCGCACACCTGTATGAAGGCAATACTCTCATACACACAAAGGCAACAAATAAATCTTTCAAGAAAACTTGAAAATATAAAAAAAATTAATAAATAAGGAAATCTATCCCTATGTCATCCAGGAACTTAGACCGACTTTAAATGAACTGGGAATTTCCACTCCAGAGGAACTGGGCCTTGACAAAGTGTAAACTCCCCTCTATGGGCTTCCCAAGGACTCACTGCTATTGCTACTTGATTAAAACAGTCGCCTGGAAATTTTATTTGAACAAATTTTCCTTTGAGTATCAAACCATGTAATAGTAACTTGGACTTTAATAAAGGGAAATGAGTTTGAACTGAAAAAAAAATTAATAAATGGTTGAAGCTTAGCAATGCTTTTCTGTGCCCACTGAGATGAGTACTTGCCCTCCCTTATCCTGGTAGTGCTACTGGTAGTGACATTTTCAAATGCCAAACTTTTGAATTCTTGGGTTGGATGCTAGTTCTTTTTAAACTGAAAGTTTTGAGTTGCAACTATTTAGTTAGAGATTTCTATACTATGCTCCCAACTATAACTATATATAACTATAAGATATCGATAACTCAATTCTCCCCCTTTCTCCCACACTACCGGTATGTACACACGAGACCAGCACTACCACTGAGCTACCTCCCCAGTCTATAAGCCTCTTCTCTTGTAAAAGACCTTGTCAGACTTAACAAGTGAGCGCCTGCCTAGCCTCAGAAAGTGAACCAGGGACTCTCTCTCCCTTCCTCCCCCTCTGCAGGCCCTTTCTCCTCTGGCTCTGGCTCCTCCCCTCTCGCTCTGGCTCCTCCCCTCTGGCTCTGGCTCCTCCCCTCTCGCTCTGGCCCCTGGCACACACTATTCTACTTTCTGCACAGATCTGTCCCTTCTGGACGTTTCAAATTCTACTGAACTCATACAATATGAAGTCTTGGTGTCATTCTCTCAGCTCAGTGTTTCCAAGGCCATCCTGCCATTTTCAAGTAGAAACTCTCAGTTTAAGGCATGTGGAACCATTATGCACAGACTACAAAGCCAGGTCAGCTGGATGTGTATCCCGGCTCCATCCCTCGCTAGACTTTCAGGATTTAAAACAGACCGCTCAACTTTTCTGCATCCTGACTTCTCCACATGTATGACAGTTCACTAGAACGGGGCTTACAGTTGTAGTGACACTTAAATGAATTCATATATGTGAAGAATTCAGACAGCGCCTGTACAGATAGGATTATTTGCACTGAAGAGAGCCAATTCTGGGATGATATTTTCAACATCTTTTCTTTTTAAATACAGGGTCTTACTATGTAGCACTTGCTCCATAGACCAGGCTGGCCTCAAACTCACAAAGATTCACCTGCCTCTGCATTCTTAGTGCTGGGATTAAAGACATGCACCACCATACCTGGCCCTCAAACTCTTTTTCATAGCACTGAGGTGTTACAATGTTTTAAAATGAAAGATTCTGGGGCTGAAGAGGCAGCTCAGTGAGTAAGAGCTCTGGCTTGTCATCAAAGGACCTGGGTGCCAGCATCCGTGCCAGCACCCATCAGCAGGCAGTCGTAACCATCTTAACTGGAGTCCCGGGGATTCAGCATCCTCGTCTGGCCTTCTTGGGTACTGAATTCATATAACACAAAAATAAAATAAGACAAATCTTTAAAATAAAATTAGAGATCCTGAGGAAAAGGAATGGGGGAATGTGCTAATAAGTGTTTTAGGTTCCTTTGGGGAATGAAAATGTTCTGGAATTAGAGACAACAGGACTGGGAACACACTGAAAGTCACCAACTCATATACTTACTGGGATGTTTTAAGATAGATGATTATTTGAATTTTAAAGAGTTAATGTCTCTTCTACTTCAGAAATCTCAATACTTTACTCAAAATGGCAAAGGCTTACACGAATGCTCTACCTTGAAAAATGGCAGACATGTTAACAGCTTAATCAGTCCCATCCCTGAAGCTTTACCCGAATTCGTATCTTAATAAGCATTGTATTCTTGCAACTTCTACCTGCTCTAGAATGGTAACAGGGTAGCACAGTGTTACCTGCATGTTTGCCAGGTGGGAAACATCAAAGAACAATTTGTTGGGCCAGTGAGATATCTCAGCAGGTAAAGGCACTCAACTGGTGACCCGAATTCAATCCCTGGAGCCCACGTGGTGGGAGAGAACTGAGTCCTGCAAGTTTTCTTCTGACCTCCACACATGTGCTATAGCAACACACACACACACATACACGCATACATGTAAATAAGTATTCTTAAAAGAACAGTTTGTGTGTGTGTGCTGCTGAATACTGATCCCAGAGCCTAATGCACACACTCCACGCAGAAAATAATGAGCAAACTTAAAATGGGAAATCATTATTTACTATTAGATTGAATTAATAAATATATAAATAACAGGATCTGACCCTTAAGTGAGACATCATTAGTTTCAATTTTCTCCTCCTTTTTCGTTTGTGTGTGTGTGTGTGTGTGTGTTTTACACAAGTCTTTTGTATCCCAGGCTGGCCTTGAACTCACTATGTAGCTAAAGATGGCCTGCCTCCACCTCCTAAGCACTGAGATTATTGGCATGTACCTGCCAACATCTGCCATGATTGGCCACGGCACCTGGTACATGGGATGTGATACAAACCCCGCTGCACGTGTGCTAGGCAAACTCACAACTAAGTGAGCCACACCCCCAGCCCTAGCTTCAGTCTCTGACTCTAACTAGTTTCAACTGTCTAGCTCTGTGACCTCGGGAAAATCAATAGGCAACTCCTTGGAATGTTAGTTTCTTCATCTATAAATTAAGATAATAGTCGTCCACTTCACAGTGTACAACAAGGATTAAATCTGAAATGTCACTAAACATCCGGAACACCTCCTAACAAAAGGCAGGCACTCAGAAAATGCTGGCTGTGGTGACACTGGTCATGGGTCAGGGGGAAGAGTAGGGGCTAGAGGTGCTTGCAGTGATGGTGCCAATCATGGGGGAAGGGGAGGGACGGGGAGGAGGACCATCATCACCCAGACTAAATGCAGCATAAATAATACAGCCAAAGCAGCATTTCTGGGCGGAGCTAACTTCTCTAAACTACAATTGCGTACTTGAGAAGAGGGAGAAATGTGACTCTGTGGTTACTGATCATGGGGAAAGAGCAGAGGACACCCCTTTCTACCAGGCAGTATGCAAGCTGTGTGTTCTTAACAGCCACAGGGTTTGGCAGTCACAAAGGAGATCCCTATGTATGGGTCCAAAAAAGCCTTTGCCAAATACCTTCTGGGGATAAAAGGAGGATATGAAATTAATTTGTTTACTTACATAAAAAATGCCCTGTACTTCTAGGAAAGAACATTGGCTCTGCTGTTAAATCATCAGACATAGCCATCTGCCTCCACCTGTCTTTTCTGAGGATCCGGCACGCTGCCTCCCAATCTCATCTCCCTTTCCCTTGCTCCTCACTCTGTGGCTAGAAAACCGCAAACCCGCACACTTCTCTCCGCCTGGGGCTCTTCCACCCGCCATCTGCAGTAAAACTCCTCCGCTGGGCAGACACACCTTGTTAAGACCCAGTCCCCACCACAGGTTTGGCTTCATCTCCTGCCATCCTCCTTCTAACCATGCACCCCAGTGTCAGGCAAACCAAATGCCATGCCAGCACTCTGCAAGGCCCCACATACCTGTGCACCTGCTCGGCCCTCTGCCCAAGTGAAAACAACACAGGCAGATAGCAACTGTCCTCATTGCATAGCAAGAATGCAACGCAAGGTCAGGTGGAGTGGCGCCTGGCTTTAATCCCAGCACTCAGGGAAGCAGAGGCAGGCGGATGTCTGTGAGTTCAAAATCACCTTGGTCTACAGAGTGAGTTCCAGGGCAGCCAAAACAGCCAAAGCTACGGAGAAACCCTGTCTCAAAAAAACCTTGTAATTCAGCATTATAGTCACACCACCAGCTTGCAACCCTAGGTGGCTTTCACCTCTGTCACCATCTTTTGTATGCACTGTCGCTCCTTGGTTAGGCATAGATAATGAGTATTTTGAGAAAAGGTTTTACAGTGTACTTCATGCTAGCCAGAAACGCACTGTGTAGCCCACGCTGGCCTCAAACTTGTGGCAATCCTCCTGCCTCAGTCTCCCAAGTCTTATGATTACAATCATGTGCCTACATGCCAACCTGAAGCCCTTCTTACTTTTCTCTCATCATTGCAAAGGGAGACAACAGTGAGGCCTCAGGGCTGCAGATCGCCCTGATTAACATCCGCCTTGCAAAAAGCTAATTATAATTTTAAGCATTTCAAGTCATAATAAGAGATAACTGACCCAGTTTGAATTTCCTCTATGGAATATAAGAATAAACTTTGAGCATATTGGCCAAATTCACTTGGAAGCTTTTCAGTGACTTACTGTTAACTAATGCTTTAATAAAAGCAAACCTATTACTAATATGACCAATCTCCTTAGGGCTCTATGCAGTTCACCGAATGTCCTTCTCTGTGTCTTTGTTTATTAACTATTTAACTTTAAGACTAAATGTGACACTATGTAAAATACTGACACTGTGTAACTGAAGGTTCCTCTCCCACCCACCAGTTCATGAATAACCGTGCTGAGGCTTAATATTAATTAAAACCTGTTCAGTCTATCAGCTCAGGCTTATCATTAACAAGCTCTTACCATTTAAGTGAACCCATTTCTATTAATCCGTATATGCCCAGGTGCCCCATAGCTTACGAGTAATGCTTTGGCATCTTACTCCTTCAGCAGCTGCTGACATCTCCCAGACTCTGCCCCCTTTTCCCTATATCTTTGCTTGGATTTCCCACCTGACCCTATTCTGCTTGGCTATTGGCCAAATCGGCTTCTTTATTAACCAATGGTAATAAAACATATTCACAGCATACAGAGGGGCCATCAACACTGATATATTTTCTTCTTAGAACCTTTGAATCAATGACAGATCAAACTTCAACAGCATTCATGTGTGTTACTTGACCACTGGTTTGCTAACCTACAGAACCATCAGGTGATGGACAGGCAAATGCAACAAACCTCCCAAAGTAAAGGAAGAAAGGAGAGGAACCTGGACGTCTTCATGTCCACAGTGATCCAGACACTAGAATCACTGACTCCAGACACCGGCAGCAAGAACCTGGGGTACTGAAATCTGTGGGTTCAGAATCTTCTGTATTAGCATCATGACATCCAGTCCTGAGAGCTGCTGAGTCTCTAGGACCACAACAGGCGCCTGTAGAGTGTGATTCCAAAGCAAACGCACTCTCCCCTCACTACCCCTCCAGGGGTCCTCAGTGCTTTCCCAGAACAGATCAACACTGTTAGATGACATCCCAACAAGGTCCTGCCATAGAGCTCTGGAAATCCTTAAAGCAATACACAGTCCCTAAAGAAGAAAGCTAGAGGCACCCCCCCCCTCCACACCCAGCCCTAGGGAACACAGAAACTGCCTTGCCAGATAGTTACAAAATCCTTTCAAGGCACAATGTGTTTATATGGAAATGGCTGGCTACAGATAATGTCACTCTCTGACACCTGGAACACTCTAGAAGACTCCTCAGAAATGACCTCAGGGCGAGACCAAATTATATGGGCTAGTGAATTCTATTTATAGTGACTGAGCAATTTGGAACCTTTTGCAATGGCCATCAGATGAAAGGGTAAGTTGTAAGCTAACTCACTATAGAAACTAGAGTGAAATTGAGCCAACCAAGCTATTTTAAAAATCCATATTGTAGGAAACATTAGGAAAAATGGCCAGTTTCTTCAACAAACAGATTATAAGCAAAATATTTTTAATTTAAATTTAGAACAAATTAAAGACTGCTTAAGAAATGGATGAATTACAAACTCTGTCATTTCCTTGGATCTATCTTTTTAAATAAATTATTTAAGAAAATAATGGGGCTAGGGAAATGGCTCAGTTAAGCTATACAAGACTGATGACCCCCAGAAGCCACGCTGGACTCAGTGGTACACACATCTGCATCCCAGTGTGTCCCAACAGCGAGGCAGAAGGCAGAGACAGGACCATCTCCAGAACACGGCAGCACAGCGAGGGCCTGGTTTGTGCAGTAGCAAGAGGACTCTGTCTTGAGCAAGATGGAAGGGCGAGGGCCAGCACCTGAAGGTTGTCGGACCTCCACAAGTGCACTGTGGTACATGTGAACCCACAAGAGACACACATAAGCAAATAAATACATATATTAAATTAATTAATTTAAAAAATGATGGTGTATTTCTGTAATCCTGGCACTTGGGACACCGAGACAGGACCACCATAAGCTTGAGGTTAGCCCTCGTTGGCCTTGGTGCACTACAGCAAACAGCAGGGTCTCTGTGGATAAACTAATCCAAACCCTAATGGCAGAGATCTGTTTCAGTCAGCAACAGAACTTTACAGAAGGTTCCTTATCAATATACATTGAGCGTCTCTACCTTAAACAGGGCTAAAGCATCACCTTCCACATAATCATTCTGAAGATTAAATGAGCTAGGTATTTATGGAACTGGCTAACAAGCTCACTGCTGGCATATTATATTATATTAACTATCATATCATGTCATCATATCATATTGGAGATAAGGTCTACCCCATAAACCAGGCTGGCCTTGAACTTGCAATCCTCCTTACAAGTAAGTGTGCACCACCATCATCGGTTCTAGCTTCCCTTCATTTGAATTTGGAGAGCTAATGAAACTCTGTAAATTGGACAGACGACATACCAATAACTAGAGTAAGACACTCACTGCCACATTTACTGCTACAAGAGAGACAGAGACCTGTCGACTGGGAGAAAGTGAAGAGACAGAAAGACACGCGTGTATAGGAGACATGCGTGTACAGGAGACACGCGTGTACAGGAGCAGCTCTGGATCAGGCCAGGGCAGCAGCGCTTGGGACCTGACTGAGTAGCTGGAGTGCTGAGCAGTAGGCAGGGGCCATGGCCTCGGGACAGCATTACCACGACCTTGCAGCAGTTGACTGCTAACATCCCACACCATGCTGTGAATGTGACTTCTGGCACAACAGCCCAGAGTGAGATCCAGAATAATACTTATTGTCAGAAACAACAGAAAAGGCGAAAAAAAGTGTCTACTTTACTAGGCATGGGAGGAGAGAACAAACTAGAAAGAGGAGGTCATGGGGTGTGAGGCTGGGGAGTGAAGCACAGCTCGGCACATCCATTGCAACTTTTTCTGCTGACGGCGCAGGCTCATTTACACTAAAAGAATCAAGGCATGAGAACAATGCCCAGTGTGCACATGGCCAGGACCCGTGGCTGAATGTCAGCACCAACCATTCTCTCCCGGTCCCTCTCCCATCACAAATCCTTACTCTGCTTTCAGGAAAAGGCAGCATGCTCTTCCTACCCACAGCAGAGGCTGGCACAATGGCAGTGTCTCTCTGGGTGGATGGTGTGCCTGGCTCTATTCACATTGTCAGGGAGCAATGAAATCCTACTACCCACCCTCACCTTAGAAGGAGGCGAAGAAGAGTCGTTTCCCATTCTGTGGGTTTCCTGTCTCTGGGTCACAAGACAGACTCACTTGTAGGGGCGCAGTGACAGAGGTGCCTGGGAAAACTTGACAGAAAAGAATCTTGTCTTTGTAGGGCTCTCTCTCTCTCTTGAGGGATTACAGAAAGAGACAAGGATTAATGCAAACTGAAAATAAACACTCCAGCAAATCAGGAGAAAGGGATGATCATGAGGAGGAAGCGCACTTGTGTGGAATTGAACTTGCTGATGATAGGAATGTTAACTTAGGAGTTTGTTCACTTCCTGCTCGTTACATGTCTGTATAGGACAGCCCACAAGACAGAGATTAGGGAAACAAAATGACTATGTGGAGGTTTATTTTGGAGTCGAAAAAAAACAAAAAGCAAAGTGTGTGCTACTGTATACCTAAAGACCCAGCACTTGGAGGCTGAGGCAGGAGGATCCATGCAAGTTCCAGGCCAGCCTGGTCTACATAACAAGTCTAGCAGGCCAAAGACCGGGACTGCACACTGAGACCCTGACTTTAAATGAAAATATGTGAAGAAAGAGGAACCAGGGACTGAACTGATGCTAAAGGGTAAAAATCATCAAAGTGGTACCTCCTGCTCCCAGATTCAGGACCCTCTCTGTCGGGCTCTAGACCATGGATGCTCCATGTTCAATTACAGTGCTGAGCTTGGTGTACAGTGCATGGTGGCTCTCTTGGGCTCAGCCAGGCGACCCAGGGGCTTCTCTCCCCATACCTAAAGCTAATAATAGCCTGCTACCCTCCTTGATAGCAGGAAGGAAGGGGAAGGGGATCAATATGAGATCAAGGTGAGCTCAGCTTATCTCTGAAAAAGGAAGAAGGCACTGAAGCCCTGGTTTAAGCACATCCCCTCCTCCACAACCAGATGGTAGTGAAATAAAGCTTTTAAGAGGTTGGCACCAAACCCAGGATTATAAGTTTGCTTTTCTATATTTTACAAACTTTCTGTGTTTAATACATACAGTTTTTTATAATGGGGGGGGGAGTACTGATCTGAAGTGGGAGAAAAGGAACAATGGTAACTAACGGCCCAGCAATCCACCCACGAGCATAACTGTCACTGGAGAGCCATCTGCGTCTCTACCTGCTAAATAACTGCAGTTTCTCTTGAAATATCCTTAAGATTTACACCTGGAGTAGAAACTGACCCAGAGTAAGGGAACTGGTTTTATTGACGATCACACTGAGTACAACTGCAATGCTCACTGTGACCCCTCCTCCTTCACACAGCTTTTTCAGTTTTGACTCTCCACATCAGAAGGAAACGTGTGAGCTCACTGGGAAACAAGTTTGCATTAGACTCTTGAGATTTGACCACACATTAATGGATGTAGAGTGCAGAAATATCGAAGCCTCTTATTTATGTTCTGTTAGTAACAACTTAACCATAGCGCGTCAGATTCGGGTTTGCAGCTGGAGTGGAGCCATCTTATTTCCTGGAGGAAAAATCTGGCAAAGTTGTCCATAAGGTTTAATATCTATCCAGCCATTCTTGCTAGAAAAGCTCAATAAATTACAAGCAGGAGGAAACACCTGCTCCTGATAAAGGGTACACATATGAACGGAAGCCTTTATCCCAGCACTCAGAGGCAGAAACAGGTGGATCTCTGTGGGTTTGAGGCCAGCCTGGTCCATATAGAGTTCCAGAGCAGCCAAGACAACATAGCAAGACCCCGTCTAAAACAAAACCAAACCTATCAAATATTAAACAAATGAAAAACTGCCATACAAAATGGGAAAAAAATTAGGCTCACTCTTTTCAGCTTCTCAAGGACGCATCTGGTGAAACATTCTGACACGGTCCTGGAAGCCCTGGCCAACGCTATAAGAAAAGAGAAAGAAATAAAGCACAAGGATGGGGAAGAAGCTACACAACCACCACTGTTTCAGGGATATGATTAACTACTGGGTGGGGGGAACTAGAAGACAAAACGAATGACACCCTGAAGCGAGGCTGTCACACACAAGGTCTGTTTAGAACAATCAGGACACAAGATCTACAGACTCGAATCCCATGGCAACACCTGCCTCTGCTCTTGAGAACTGGAGTGGATTATTTTATTACTATCAGTGTTACTAGTTTTGAAATGTCGTTGGTAGACTTGGTCAAGCCCTCACTGCGCTGTGCTGATGGGTTCCCTGCAGAGGCTTCATGGTACCTCGAGAGCTTTCGAAGGCACAGCATTCTTTGGTCAGATTGCACCAAGCCTGACTAGGACTATAGTCACGTTAATATACAGTTTGTACCAATTTAAAGACATTTCAACTCCAGCCTTTTAAATAAATTTAAACTCTTTTATTTATTTATTCATTTATTTATCTATTTATTATGTATACAATAGTCTGTCTGTGTGTATGCCTGAAGGCCAGAAGAGGGAACCAGACCTCATTACAGAAGGTTGTGAGCCACCATCTGGTTGCTGGGAATTGAACTCAGGATCTTTGGAAGAGCAGGCAATGCTCTTAACCGCTGAGCCATCTCTCCAGCCCTCAACTCCAGTTTTGATGAAATCCTTTAACCTTCTTTTCACAAAAGATTGACAATGCATAGTGTATGGGACACTATTGAAATTTTCAAGAAAATACAGAGTTGTCTACAGTAGCATCATCCTAAATCTGACTGGGGAAGCTAAGCAGGGTTGAGTTTGGTTAGTTCTTAGATGGGTGCTGCTGGTTTAAAAAAGAAAGAAGGAAAATACAGAACTGAGAAATACCAATTTCCTAATTTGTATATTTTGTAGCCCCACAAAGTAGGCCAAGGTCAAGTTATAAAAAAAAAAAAGGTATTGCTCCTAATAAAAAATGTTCGCAAGTTTTCCTACAGAAATGCACTCATGTTTCAGAACAGCAGAGCCAGAATTTAGTAGCTGGCACAGAAAATGAATGAAAAAGCCATGTTAGGCATCTTAAACTACAGATTGCCATCTAGAAAATAAGAAATATGAGTCACTATAGGATCAGAACATAAAGTCTCAAGAATGCCCTTTTGGTTTCATGAAGGAGTTTAAAAAGGGGCTGAGGACAGCTCGGTGGGAGAGCACTTGCCTAGCATGCGCGAGGCCTTGAGTTTGACCCAAGGTACTGATGTGCCTAGAGGTGAAAAATCGATGGAGACTGGGCCCAAAAGGATCAGGGAAACGTGACATGCACAGAGGGCGTCATGAAGCAATGGCTGGACGTTAACATTTGGTTGTTCCAGAAAAGAAGCATACAGGAGCTCCTGGTAATATTGTTAGAACTCTTCTGTTAGTTTTAAATTAATTCCAAGCTCTAAAAAAAATGCTAAAAAATAAGAAGAGTAAGTGGAAAGACATCTTACATGCTTTCAGGTAGAACACATTACCATTACAAAGATATCGAGCCTATTCAAAATAATCTACAAATTTAATATAATCCCAATAAAAAATCTCTCAAAATATAATTTCTGAGTAACTTAATGAATGTGCTCCAAATTTATAAGGAAAAGTAAACTTTGGTCCAGGAACAGTTACATAAACCTTAAAATGAATGAGTCGCTGTGTTGGCCATCAGAAGATGACCATGACATCATTATAGTAAAAAGTGGAGCAACAAAACCCGGAGCAAGAACTACAGACCAGTGGGACAGGCATGGAGCTATAGGACAGTAGCCATGGAGACCACAGAGAAGGGGAAGGGTGCCGTGGCTCAATAAAAAAATAAGCTTGGAATTTTTTTCTCCCCCCCCGTCTCCCCCTCCCTCCTTCTGTCTCTCTCCTTCCTCCCTCTCTCCCTCCCTCCCTCTCCCCACTCCTTTCCCCTGTCCTACCCTTGTGAGATGTTATTAAAAACCTGGCTCATCAAATGGAGGAAAACAGAATAGAGCTGGATGCAACACTGATAAAATGTCTGTAAGAATTAAAGTCATAGATGTGACCCAGAGATCGCATTTTAAAATTTTTAATTTCAATTTAATTTTTAATTCTCTCTCTCTCTCTCTCTCTCTCTCTCTCTGTGTGTGTGTGTGTGTGTGTGTGTGTGTGTGTGTGAGGGCACTTCCTGCGTTAGTCAGAAAAGGCATCAGATTCTCTTTGGTGCTTAGGAGTTGCCTGATGTGGGTCCTAGGACCTGAGCTTGGGTCCTCTAGAAGAACAAGTGCTCTTAACCACTGAGCCATCTCTCTAGCCCCAGGAAGGAATTTTTAAAACAAAATTTGGGATGCATAAACCTAGGTTAAATAATTTATTTGATAATATAAAATTAAGGATTTATTTTGACCAAAGAAAAACAAAGAACAGAACAGAGCAGATGAGAAGAGAGCATCAAAGTACAGCCGCACCAAGGAGCATTTCCATTAAGTCACTCTGCACCAGTGGCACCACAGATATCAACAGATGACACAGAAAGAGCTTGCAGGTACATGAAGCTGTATGTCTAAGAGATGCTTGAAATGACCAGTAAGACAATAATAGGCTACATATAATGGGCCAGGCAGTAATTTCATTAATACAATTTCTGTGTGGTTATTTCAGGTGTAAGCTAGCCGGGTGGGACAAAACAAAAGGACCCACTCTCCCTACAAAAATCTGCCAGTTCCCATGTGAAGATTTGCCACTTGGATTGGTTTAATAAAAACCTAGACATGAAGTATAGGCGGGACAGCCAGACACAGAGGAGGCTGGGAAGAAGGAGGGCAGAGTGAGAAGAGTCATCAGGAGATACAGAGGGAGCAAGTCACGCTGGAGGACAGCCACGAATCACACAGCAAAGCATAGATAAGAAATAAGGGTTAATTTAAAATGTAAGAGTTAGCTAGTAACAAGCCTGAGCTATTGGCCAAGCAATTATAATTAATATTAAGTCTCCACATCAGTTATTTGGGAACTGGAGGATGGAAAAGAAACATCCAAATACAACAGCTATTGTAGAAATGAGTCTGGGATCATTTACTCAATCTCAGTCCATGCAAGCTCATATGCAAGAGTGTCCTTCTAAGCTCACATCCCACAGAAAGGTTACATGGCTTTCTAAGCACACACAGGAGGTGTTCACTGCTGTAACTACTGCAGTGTTGGGGAGTAGGTCAACCTGAGTGCTCACCTGTTACACAGAGAACAGGCAACTGAGCACATGAAGCAGGAGCACACACACCAATAGCACTCGGGGGGAAAGAAGACCCACAGCTCTAAAGTTCAAACACATAAATCAAATACCTCCACCTTGTAAGACCCTACTCAAGCAAAACACGCAGTGAAAATGAAGTGAGCACCTGGAAGGAGGGGGCAGTTCGGTTGCTGGAGCAATGGCTCAGTGGTTTAGAGCACTGGCTGCTCTTCAGGACCTGGGTTTAATTCCTAGCACCCATATGGTAGGTCACCACCATCTTTAACTCCAGTTCCATGGGATCTAGAACCAGGCATGCATGCAGTACACATGTACACATACAAGCAGAACACTCACTTATATAGAATAAATAAATCTTAACAAATGTTTAAAGACACATGGGGCAGAGGAGTGGGATAACAGAACTGAAAACAAAAGAAATCTTTTAGATTGTGATTAAAACAGCTAAAACAGGGCAGAGCATGGTGGCGCACGCCTTTAAACCCAGCACTACAGAGAAGAGGCAAGCAGATCTCTGTAGGCTCAAGGCTATCTACAGATGGAATGCCAGGACAGCCTGGGCTACACAGAAAGACCCTGCCTCAAAAACAACAGCAACTAAACTCAAATGGACGAAATTTAGGTCTGTTTCCTTCTTGAAAGTTCCAGATTTCCCTGACAAAGATGCTCTGGCTGCCAGATCTGCGGGTGAGTGGCAGTTTTGATCCCGGTTCAGGCAGGAAGGGAACTTAGAGATCGGAAAATTTGAAAGTGAGAAGATTCAAAGGAATTTTTTTTTTTGAGACAGGATTTAACCACATAGCCCTGGCCAGCTCCAGGTGGGTTGGTGTCAAGCTTTCAGGTCATCTGAAGTTTTTATGTTAAGAATCTCATCATCCTCCTTGCTCTTCTTGCCTCCCTGAAGAAGTACTTCACATGACCCAAAATCTTAAAATTCTTGAGCAAGAGGAAACCCAGTTATTCTGTAGATGAGGAAATGAAAGCCCAGAGAAGAATTCTGATTTAGGGCCACACAACCTTCTCTCTCTCTCTCTCAACATCTACTCTCAACCTTTTTCAAATGACAGAGAAAAACCCTGTAAAGGTTTCCCCCTTTCTCAGGGTGGAAGCCAGATCTTTTATAATGGCCTATACTGAGGTGCCCTTTCCCACTCCCACCACCTCTTAATCTTTCCCACGCCCTCCCTGCCTGGCTTCTGTGACCTTGTCAGCCCTCCCACCTACCCAGCATGCTCCTGCTCCAGTGTCTGGCTGGGACTTGCTCCACCTCTGCCTCCGACTCTCTCAGTCAAGTCAGAGATCAGGCAACCTCTCAGGAGAGGCCCCCATTGCTCTGTATAAAAAGTGAAAGCCCCCAGCTCCCCCTCCCCGTGTTTTCTATCTACACATCTTGGAATTTCCCATTATTCTGAGGATCGCTAAGCTTGCTTCCGCCCACTGTCTCTCAGAGGCTGTATCTCACCAGGCCTTTACCCACTTTCCTCAGCCTTCTCCCTGACTACTATGGTAACGCCCGCCTCATAGAAGCGCTCCAAAAATACTTGCTAATGAATGAATAAATGAATGAACAAACCACTCAGGGTCAGAGCACAACCCTCGGACTCACACTCTGCACAATACCTTAACATACTCTCAGTTCGTAGTAGTCACCTATCTTCAGACTGCAGAAAAGACTTGCAAACTCAAAGATGAAATAACTCATTTTAGCTACTCTGCCTACTTTCTTCCCTGTGGCTGCTTTTTATTTTACTTTTTTTTTTTAAGACAAGGTTTCACTATGTAATGTAGCCTTGGCTGGCCTGAAGCTCACTACGTAGATGGTGGCTGTGAACTCACAGAGATCCACCTGAGGATTAAAGTCGGGAGCCACCACACACCGCACCAGGCAGCATGGCTTTCTGTTAAACACCAAGGATTAACTGCCTAAACAAAAGTTAGCGCCCGGTATATATAATAGTTCTTTCATGGCAGAGGGTGTGTGTGTCGGGGGGTCTGGCAATGGCTAGGACTGTCCATTTCCCTGCTCTCCAGGCCAGAGGCTACCTCATAATGAACCCCCGACAGCAAGACTGAGTTAGCCAGTCTTGAAATTATTTTATCCAGATGCTTTCACGGCTGCATATAATAGGAAACCATTCCATATTCATTGGTGTAGAGCTTTTGAGAAATATTCTAAATTAATTTTAAGAACACTTTAACAAGAAAATATGCTTGAGAATTTCATAGATGAACCTGTAATGGTGACAAGTTATAAGTGACATTAACTGACTTGTTTTCTGCCCCAAAAGACAGAATAATAAGCCTGGAAACATAAGCCAAGCCTTTTATCTGCCAATAGGTAGCAAGCCTCTTCTTGTACTCTGTGAATCATTCTTTAAAATCCACCCCCAAATTTAAGACTAAACAATCTGTAGCTTAA
The DNA here is from genome assembly GCF_982192425.1 of Myodes glareolus. Taxonomy (NCBI): domain Eukaryota; kingdom Metazoa; phylum Chordata; class Mammalia; order Rodentia; family Cricetidae; genus Myodes; species Myodes glareolus. Next base: position 18,017,479 of record NC_142032.1, on the reverse strand, counting down.
AATATTACTTTGCGTTTATTTCAGCCCAGTACAGATCAAAGTGACCCAGAGGGCTGGGAACAGCAATGAATTTGAAGCACGGAATGCACCATGCAGAAAGGGTTTCCTTCTAAGGCAGAAGAAGGGGTTCTTTTCTGAGACATCCCTTAGGATAATCTGCACACGTGGCGATTAAATATCCAAATGTAGTCTGCTCAGCCCCTTGCCAGGAGCGGAGCTGTCTACATTAATGATGAACAACTCGCATTAGCTTTCAGATCTTAAATGGTATCTCAGGACCCAGGATTTCCCGTCCTGTAGGAGAGAGAAAGTCGTGCAAGCTCAACGGGCACTCTGGGGGAGCCCTGCCCTGCCATGTGTGTGGAGGAAGAACGTGAAGAGGGGTCTCTGCAAGCAAAGCGGGAGAACAGGGTCAGAAAAGAACGGGTGAGTGGGGAGGAAAGGTCGGGAGGCCTGCTTGGGGGATTAAAAGACCAATAACTCATACATATTTGAACAGCATCTATAAAGGCTCCTTTCAGATGTCAGCCGAAAACATTCACGATGTGACTACAGCACAGAAGTTATCCGTTTGAGTCAGAATGTTCTCGACGGATTGGAAAAATCACCTGTGACAACATGTACCCCGCTCCCACGCCAGACTTAGCGGTTCTGCACTACACACCAAGCTCTCAGTTCTAGACACTAACACAGAAGCATGAGCAATGTGAGGGGGCACATGTTTCACTTATTTTAGTCCAATACTCATTATGTAAGTGGGAGAGTTGGAAGTAATAACGAAATTGAAGGTCTCTATATAATAGTATAGAATTAATCCCCCACAATAGAATAATAGAATTAATCCCCCCCCCACTCCCAGCTGTACTTGTTGTCACCAGGAGCGGGTCTATTTCAAGTTAATGCTCAAATCAAAGACTTTAGCAGTGGAAGAGGGCCTGAGAGATTATGTCATTCGGTACTTTAAAAGACTGGAGTCCTGATGGACACAGTAACTTGCACGTTACAGCCTGGCTCTGCTTTTGCTTCGAGTTTGTATCAATGCAGTACTAACTGAGAAATTAGGTCGGTGTGTCACAAAATTCGACTGTGGGTTAATCAGCTCTACCTGCATTGTGGCGCTTGACTAAGTAAAGTGGAGTCTGAACTATGCTTCCGACCCGTGCATCGGTGTCGTACTAGCTTGTCACATACCACACCATTACTAATCAGGAAGTTTCACGAGGCGCTCTGGTGACTGTAAAGGATTACTGTAAGACAGACCTAAAGGCAGCTTACAGAATAACGACAGCGCAGAAACATTCACTCTACATACGACGATGCTTTTCAGGTTGGTTTTTACATTCAACCCTGCGCCCCCAACACTCTTCGAGGTTCTTTAATACACATCAGACACCGGCCTGTTTGGTCATCCCAATATCCCTTTATTCGAGTGACAGACAGCACCACCCTCCTCTGACACACGGATGCCTGGCAGTAGTGCAGGCGTCCTGGGTACCTAAAAACTCCACTAAACCAAAGCTGCATCTCCAGCTAAATAGTACTTTAGGCTTGCTTGAGAAACCATCCCTGCCTGCTTGTCACGCAATCCCGGCCTCGCATGCCCACCGGCAACAGCAGCGACAAGGGACAGAACTGGGGCTGAGTTCTTCAGCTCCAGCCAAGAGGCAGCGGCGGCTCAGTGACAGCGTCTCGGCTGGACACCTCGGCCCCGCGCCCGCGCCCGGAACGGCCTCTAGAGCTGCGGGAGCCCCCGGCACCCTGCGGCCGTGCGTGAGGACAGCGAGGGCCCGTGGCGTCCCAGCCTCACGTCTCCGAGGGCAGCGCAACCCGGAGCAGCACAGCAAGCCCCGCAGGCGACCGTCCCCGCCACCCGGCCAGCACCCGGCCCAGCACCGACCTGCTCTCTACGCCCGGCGTTCCATCCGCGCACGGCCACTGGTGGCCCGGGCGGGCCGCGGTCACCTCCCCTCGGTGGCGGCGGCGGGCGGGCCGATCCGGGTGACTCCGCGCCGCCCCGCCTCCCTTCGTGCTGCTTCCGCCCCGCGGCCCCCAGCTCCGCTTCCCGCGCTCGCGCCCCCTGGCGGCAGCCCAGCCCGCAACCCCGCCACGTCAGGGCCCGCGCTCCCAGGGTCTCTCCGGGAAACTGAGGCAGGGGCCGTGAGTTGCTCGGACTAATATCAATTCCCAACCCCTACCCCGCCCACCCGCGCCACCTCTAACCTAGAAAACTCAAATTCTCCGCTGCGCGATGAGCTTTTGCCGAGGTGAAGGCTGGCCTCGAACCTTTGATCATCCTCCACTCCCCAAGTGCGGGATTGCAGAGGATGCACCACCAGGTCTCTCCCCTCTTCCCATCTATTTTTTTTCCCCTCCAGCACAAAGTCTCGCAGAACAGTTTTGAGAATTTAAAAGCAAGGAATCACAGACTACAGGAACGAGATACCCCATTTTCTCAGACTCCGCGCAAGATTTCTGCTTGTAAAAGATTGCAAGTGCTTGGAGGTGTTGTTGCAATTGTCGGGCTTCACTCCCGGTCAAGGGATCTATCTACCTAGTAGATTTGAAGAATTCAGGCATCTTCTATGACTATGCACACATAGCTAAGATAAGCCTTTATTTCAAAATTTTCGTTAGCTATAGTTTCTGGATTCTTCTATTCTTAAAAGATCATAGTAAACTAGACAGCATAAAGTGCATCGTTTGGATCGTTTTTAAAGCGCACGGCTCATCGGCTGTACGTACAATCCATCACAATCATCCTGTCCAGCACCAGGACCTTTTAATTTCCCCAAACTGAAACTGCTTTCACCATAGAGGGACTCCCCGCTCCCTCCTCCACCCTGGACACCCTCATAAATAGAATCCACAGTACTTGTCCTTTTGGCATCTGGTTTATTTCAGATAGAGTAAGGTCCTACATTTCATCTGTGCTGCACTGTGTGTGAAAGAATTTCTTTCCCTTTTACTGCTGAATATATCTCACCGCCTAAATACACTCGACCTGTTGATGCGTTTGTCCCCTGGGCATTTCAGTGGGGTTTCCCTTCTGGCTATTGTGACTAAGGCTGTGACCCAAAGTGTACACATATCTACTGGAGCTACTGCGTCCAATTCTTTGGAGCATCTATCTAGAAACTGCTGGGTCACCTATTTTATTCTCCTCCTTTGCCATCCGAACACTGAGAGAAGAAATTTTTGTAGTAAAACATAAATATTCCTGATTTTTGTTTTAAAAAAAATTATCAAATGCTTCAGCCGCCCGCGAAAAAATGAGCTTGCCTCCTCCTTTTCAAGTAACACAGAAAATCTATTACCTAGAGAGATAATAACTGCTATCCTTTTTTTAAAAAAAACAGATTATCTATTTTGCGGCTCTGGCTGTCCTAGAATTTGCTATGTAGACCATGCTGGCCACAAACTCCCATAAATCCACCTGTCTCTGCCTCTGCTGAGCGCTGAAGTTTAAAAGTGTACACCATTATGCCTGACTGATAAAAGTTGTTATTATTAACTAACCACAACTTTGTTTTCTGTGTATACACTTTCCTAATGTGGCTTAGAGCCAAGTATTCCTTATGAAAGCCAGATGAACTAAAAGCCAAGATTCCATTTTGAAATTAAAACAACATTGGAACGTTTTAACTCAGCTCTATCTAAACTTTTCTCTTTTTTAACATTTATTTATTTACTGGGGTAGGGGACACTTGAGGCAGGGGTTTCACGAGGAGGTCGGAAGACAACTTCTGGGAGTCAGCGCTCTCCTACCACGTGGCCATGAGGCTTGACAGCAAGTGTCTTTCCCTCTGAGTCATCTCTCCAGTCCCTACGAAATATGCTCCTTTCTCCTAAGGGTCAGGTCTTGAAGAACCAGGCTATTGCCTCTCAGAGATCGGTTCTTTGGTCGGTGCACTGAAATTTGAGGCTAGTTGCCTGAGGGCGTCACCAAAACCTAAACCACGACTGGTGTAACACTCTTCTGAGGCAGGCGAGTACAGGAATGGTTTAGGGCCCGGAGACTCCCAGTTAGTCTGGGGCTCCACAGCCCCTTGTAATAGTGCACACCTGCTCCCATCTCCCAACCATAGTATACATTTCCAGACCTGGTATCGGTTAACAATCAAATAGTTTCTGTTCAAGAATATTCCCAACATATCCACATATAAAAAAGAAAAAAGGGGAGGGGAGCTGGTCTGGCCGGCACTGGTTTTATCTATGTTTCCAGTAAGGCGAAGCCATGTCCTCCCTTTCAGAGAGAATCTCCCACTTACCAACTGTGCCTGTGAATAACTGGCTGTGCTTGTGGTGCAGTCCAGGAAGAGACGGACATGCACAGTGAGAAAAACGAGTATATGACCTAACCTATCAGTCCAAAGAGAACCACCCAAAATATACCCTTTGTTGACCAACTCCTCCTTCCTGTAGGCCATGTGAAGAGTCAGCTGCTGCCTGGAGCCCTTAAACACTCTCTCCTGGGGCCCACTGACACTCTTGGCAGGGGATCGCTCCCTAATCTGTACTCTTACTTGGCTCTGAATAAAGTTATTTTTCTTCTTTTGCAAATCTTTTGTTTTCAACCCTTTGGATAAGAGGCCGAAAACATTGAAACATCCAGCTCACGGAAACGGTTCTTCTCATCAAGGGGAACTCACTGTGCTCTTGACACAGAACAGGGCTGTGCTGGGCATTTGGAATTCAGACTGCCCAACAGACAACAGGCTCCCTGTCATATTCCACAGTGATGGAAATAAATTATTTACCAGATCAGCATGGAGCGGAGAGCACCGTCAAGAAAACAAGCCAGAGACATAACAGATTAATGGTGAAGAATTAACCCCTGATGCCCTGGGCACCTGCTGCATCTAAGAATTAACTTCTCTCAGCTACAGCAGGGCTGACAGTTGTCGCAATAGTCCTTGAAGGAATGGGAAAGGCAGTTACTCAACATATTTCTTTTTCCTTTTTGGTGCTCAGATGAGGAATCTAGCTAAAATCAAGGGCGAGAGGTTTCTTTGACCATAAAGGTGATGGGGAAGTCTCTCTGCGAATGTGTCATTTTCTGAGACCAAAATGAGGAAGAATCAGCCTTGCACAGAGCTAAAGCAGCACCTTTCGGGTAGAAGAAACTGCAAAGCTCTGAAGCCAAGAGCAACTTGGCAAATTTCAGAACCACAAGCGGATCTGGTGTGAGCAAGCCACTAGAGAATCATGAGATGAGACTAGAAAACACACAGGCCAGCAAGATGGCTCAGCGGGTAAAGGTGCTAGCTGCCACCTTTAAGTCTGAAAACCTGAGTGTGCTCCGGGAAAGTTGCCTTCTGACCCTTCCATATGCACAGGAACACTAAGTAAGTAAATAAAAGCAATAGAAAGTAAACCGGAGTGAGGGTCATCCTGAGTTTAGCAGGCCGTGACAGACTGAGTTCTATAATCAGTATCCTCAGTTGAGAGGACTGGAAGAAACTAGTCAGAAGAGATCTATGTAGTACCAGGGATACAGCTCGGCTGTTAGAATGGTTGTCCAGCCATGCCTGAGGCCTTGGGTTCAAGCCCCAGCACCACACACCGAGGTAGCACATACCTGTCTTCTCAGTACTCAGGAGGTGGAGGCAGGAAGGTCAGAAGTTCAAGGTCACCTTTGATACATAATGAGTTCAAAGCCAGCCTAGAGTACACGGGACCCTCCTGAAAGGTGGGGAATAGACAGAGAGGGTTGTGATGGTGTTGCCTTGAAAGACATAAGGTTAAAATGTAACATTAAGACTTATAAACAGAGAGTGGAAAGATGGTGCAGTTGGTACGAGCACTGGTTGCTCTCCCAGAGGACCTGTGTTTGAGTCCCAGCACCCACATGGCACCTCACAATCATCTGTAACTCCAGTTCTGGAGGATCAGACATGTTCTTCCGGCCTCTGCTCAAATCAGGCATGTACATGGAGCACGGACATGCATACAGGTGAAACACCCACACGCATAAAATAAAAACAAATAAATCCTTAAAAAAATTTATAAATATATGCTTCCTTCTGCTGTCAGTAATTTTCAATAAGCCAAAACACAGAATTTTTGTCAGCTTTGGCGACCCCTGCCTTTCAGGATGCTCTGGATCTGAATTTTCACTGTCCTCAGGGGGATCCGCTGAAGAGCAGCTACTCAATGGCTTGGCCCCACAGCAGAGCCTTTCCTTGCATGTACCGGGTCATAGCCGTAAGCCGATTAGAGGGGCAGGCTGCTGAAGCTGCCTCCCACAGGGTACCAGGCAGGTTTTAATCCTGGAGCAGCTAAACAGTCATTCTAAGTCCTATTCCGAAGAGATGCTCCAGAGCTTAGTGGCGTTCTACAGATGACGGAGGCTTGCAACTTCAAATGCCAAGAAGAAAGAGACACCACGTGGACATTTCTGTGGACTATTCCTAGAAAGGGAGTCCGACACCTGGGGGGCGGTCCAGGACAGAGACAGTGGAAGAGGAGCACCCTGGGGAGGATGGGGATGGGAAGGGAACACAGTGCTCCCTCAGAGGGTGGAGGAGTCTAGGGTGGTTTTGACACAGCCACTTCTGTTTGGAGGACTTGGGCAAGAACAGGGTCAGCTCATAGCAGTGACTGTCAATCTGTGGGTCATAATCCCATCGGCAAACCTCCATCTCAAAAAAATATTAGTCTTACCATTCATAACAGTAGCAAAATTACAGTTAGGAAGCACCAACGAAAGCAAGTTTATGGTTGGGGTCACCACAGCGTGAGGAACTGTACTACAGGGTTGCAACTTAGGAAGGCTGAGGAGCCCTGGTGCAGAGAAACAGAACAAGATCCACTCAGAGTGACTCCAGTTCCTACCTTGTTCTTAGAAAAGTTCCCTGTGAGGAAGCTTTTAAGTTGTGAGGAACAAAACAAAACTGTACCCACTTTCTTTTGGGGCCTTCTGGTGCTATGCAGAAGGCCTGTTGTTCTTCTCATCGGCCTGTGGAAGCTTCAACTGCCTTCAGATTTCATCACAGGAAAAATAAAAACCAAGCCAGGCGTGGTGACACATGCATATAATCCCAGCACTTGGAAGGCACAGGCAGGTAGGATCTCCCATCAATACAGACTCCATTTACATGTTTCTCAGCTTCCTTACTGTACAGGACTTCAGAAACCTCCTGAACTCTGCTATGACCTCTTAACCCTTTAGAGCCGTTCTGCAACCTACATATATGCAGGTGAGCATAGATGTATTTACTGAATGAAGTATAATGTGTGATCTGAAAGTTAATATTAACAATTAAGATTGGAATAATAACTAGCGTTATTGTTTAATGATACCAATGGATATCATAGAACACCAATGTTCTATGATACACACACACACACACACACAGCCTCCATCTTCTAGAAGAGGCAGATAGCCACAGATTGACCAGTCAGTGTTACTATGATGGTCTGTGTTGTTGGAAGTCACACCAGGTAATGATGTGTGTGACCCGAGTCAGATTTAGTCTACTTCTAGGCTGGGAGGACATGAGCTTATAGAGCTGTCAATCACCTTCTCCCTCATGGGAGAACCTGAGAAAGAAGCTTTCGCCAAAGACAAAGACACTAAAAAGTGGAGAAATTTGAGACTACAGGACAGGCGCACCCGATCCAAATGTGTGTGAAGTCTTCATGCGTACATCTTTAGCTGCCAAAGACACCAATGCTAAACAGAAACGAAACATGTACCATAGCATAATAAGAAAAAGAAGGTATTATACTTTTAAAGATATTTTATTTTTGTTTATTGATCTATTTATTTTTCATTTGAGACAGGCTCTCACTGTGTAGCTTGGTCTGGCTGAAATTCCATATTTAGACTAGGCTAGCTTCAAACTCACAGAGACCCACCTGCCTATCAGTTGCTGGGATTAAGGTGTGTGCCACCCATGTCTAGTCAAAACATTTTTTTTATTTATGTGTCTCTGTGTGTGTGTGTGTGTGAGAGAGAGAGAGAGAGAGACAGACAGACAGACAGACAGACAGACAGACAGACAGACAGAAACAGAGAGAGACAGAGACAGAGACAGAGAGAGACATAGAGACAGAGACAGAGAGACACGGAGGGGGGTCCCCAGAGCTGGAGTGACAAGTGGGTATGAGCTCCCCAGTGTGAGTGCTGGAAACTGAACCCAGATTCTCTGGAAGTACAGCAAGCTCTCTTACCCGCTGAGCCATCTCTCCAATCCAGGCTCATGACTTTTAATGCTAAGACTATAGATTTCCTATAGGTTGTAATGGATAATCATCAATAATAGTCAAGCCTGTAGTCATGTTAGACTTTCTAGATATATAGACATATATTTTAGTTAGACATTCTTCATATCTTTCAAAGACTACAGAATATGGCATTTTAAATGTTTTAATAACTTAGGGCTTTTCATGACAACGAGACATGTCTGCTCCTGGCAGCACAAATCTACTTCAAGAGGAAGATGGGCATTGAAGAGGCTCCTTATGGAGTTTGATAGCCATTTGGGCAAGAAACTGCTCTTGCCTGGACTGATGCATAGACTGGATACAAAGAACCCGCAGAGAGAGGACTACTGAACTTGTCTAAAGGTGAGATGGTCTTTTGGGGTTCCTGATTCATGAAAGAGTCTGCGAGACATTCTGCAGGACACAGCAGATAGTGACTGAACTGCCTTTGAAATTTCCTGCTTCATGGAAATGTCTGCTGGATACTATGGGCCTGTAGGCCGAAGATGGATGCCCCAATGGTACAAAAGAACTTTGGGTGACTGTTCAGACAGCGAGATGTCTCTGTCATTTCTAGAGTTTGGAAGTTGCTTATTTCTTGTTTAATTAGGTAATATTATATCCTTCTGAAGTCTTTGATGGAGTTGAAGAATGGTTAGTTATAGTTTTCCTTAATTATGATAAAAGATAAAGTAGATATAAATATTGTAACTGTAATTCTTGCTTGATAACTGTTTTGTTATATGCAATTTTACTATGTTAAAGTTAAAGCCTTTCTTTTTTGTTTAAACAGAAAAAGGGGAAATGATGGAGGAGGGTTAACTGTCTATGTATTACTTTCATTGGTTAATAAAGAAACTGCCTTGGCTTTTGATAGGACAGCAACTTAGATAGGTGGAGTAGACAGAATAGAATACTGGGAGGAAGAAGGCAATGAGGCAGTTGCCATGACTCTCCTCTCCGAGACAGCCTGGTAAGCCACCACCTCGTGGAGCTACACATATTATTAGAAATGGGTTAGATCAATATGTAAGCGTTAGCTAATAAGAGGCTACAGATAATGGGCCAAGCAGTGTTTAAAAGAAAAAAAAGACTATAGATTTCCTAACTTGTCTCATGAAAGCAGTTATGAGTTCAGGTAGGTGGGGGGTGGCAGGTATATTTCTTCTAATTGGTCTTACTAGGAAATTAGCAAGTTACTCCAGAATAGTTAGTGGATCCTTTGACTTGTCATTAAAACTTTTTATTGGTCTGTGAATAATAAAGTAATTTTATTGGTTAGCTATAAACTACAGTGTATATAAATATTCAAGTACTTTGGAAGAGCACTTGAGGAATTGTGATCCTGTTATTTCTTGGCTTATTTAGCTTGACCTGACTTCAAAAAGGGTTTAAGGAGGCTCATCAACTCCTTTGATCTCAGCGTGGTGTCTCCAGGCCCAAGGCCTGGCTGGGATGATCTATAGGAAGTCAAAGAGACCTCTTCCCTCCGCATGAGCAGAATATGGAGCTGAGAAAGGTTTTTATTTGTCTGTTCCCAGGACTGTATGTAGAAGGCCAGCAGGGTGTGAGCGGAGACAAGCAAGGGCCCACCCTGAAGCTGCCAGAGCCTGGGCTGCAGGTGTCCTGGGCCTCCGCAGACTGTACCTGCATCCCAGCCACGGAGAACTTAGCCAGGGTGTGAGGGAAAGGAAAGTAGGGAATACCCAGGAAGGGAAGGGACATGGTGAGGATCGGATTCATCGTTTCATTGAGGACAGATGACAGGTGAAGGGGAAGCCTTTGTAAATAGTGGAATTTAATTTTTAGGAGAAGGGAGAAGGCATGTGTTTGCTTAGGCATTTGTCCAGTGGCGTTCCGCAAGGTTCGAGGGTCTGAATGAAGCCAGTGTTTGAGCAACCTGAAGTCAGACCCCAGGAGGGAAAGGGACACTGGGTAGTGCAGGCTGTGTGCAGGGAGGGAGCATAGTAAGACAGATGGCATGCTGCATGTGGAAAATGATCCTTTCCATGCAGGCAAGCTTGCCCAGAGTCGAGTTCCCTCACTTGTAGACTGTACTGGGGATGATCAGGCTCCCCAGTGTTTTCCATTGCTGTGGACAAGGGGAGTTTTACCAGCTCACTCCTGATCAGGCTCTGTGGTTCAGATGCTATGCTGTGCAAACTGAGTTAGACTCCAGCATGTTGATATGGCAGGTGGGGAGACTTGAGAGCAGACCCCTCACATACCAGATATACACATGGATGCACACATGTCCCTTAGGTCCAGGTGATGCAGCTGCTAGAGACAGACAGCCTGATCCCTGCTATGGGAACCTTGGGCTTTTGGCTTCTTCGGCCTGGGACGCTTACAGCTCTGTTCTTGGTGAGCCTTCCCTGTTCTCCTTTTCGAATTAGCTGAGCAGATGATACTGTGGTGTTTTAGAAAGGAATACAGGGAGGCTTATAAGACCTGCTCAGATAAGTCATCCTTAATCATCTGGCCTCTTTATTTCCTTGGCTTTTCATCTCTGGGCTTCTCTGTAAATGGAGGCTTCCCTGTCCCGCCTGGTCCCTCAGCCACTTTTAAAGTAATCACTCAGAGGTGTGTACATCTTGCTGCTCTAGCAGCTCACTGGCAACTTGTTTCTTGGGCAACAGTCTTGTGTCTCTCCCAACTCTGTCCTTTCTCCCTGTATCTCTGGATTTCCTGCCTATCTCTATTCTATCCTGCTATGGGCCAACTCAACTGTTTTATTAACTGATGGGAATAAAACATATTCCCATCATCCAAAGGGTTACCCCACAGCACTTCTCACTTCAGACACAAAATCTTTTGATGTAGTAAATTGTTTTAGTCTTTGTCTCCTCCTCCAAATTTGCCCAACCCCCAAAAAGGTAGAAACCACATCTCTCTGGTTTGTCCACCAGATCTCCTGACCATCCAGATAGGGTTTGTCTCACCTTCCAGGTGAACAGGTATACCAACAGTCTGTCTCTGTCACTGGCTACACACAGAACACTTTCTAATAAAAATGATTTATTTGTATGTGTCTGAGTGTTTTTGATCATGTGTATGTCTGAACATGTGTGTGCAGTGCTCATGGCGGCCAGAAGAGGGCAACAAATCACCTGGAACTAGAGCTGCAGATGGTTGTGAGGCACCATGTGGGTGCTGGGCACCAAACCCCAGTCCTCTGGGAAAGCAATTACTCTTTTACCTTAGAATCATCTCTCCACCCCTCCCCCAATACTTCTGACATCAAATATGATTTGTTCCCCACACTAACAACAGGCTCTTCAGTCCTATATACACTAACTGGGTCCCCAATAATTTGATTCTGTTATGACACTAACTACTTGCTAGGAACTGAACTTGGGTCCTCTGGAAGAGCAGCGAGCTCTTTTAACCACTAAGCCATCTCTCTAGCTGTTCTGGGACTGAATGAAAAGGGGGGAGGATTTGAGCACACACACGTTCCTTGCTCTCTGCTCCTTGGCTGTCTGTTCAGCGGCTGTCTCAAGCATCGACTGCTATGGCTTCAGCTATGAGTCAGAACAACCCTGTTTTTCCCCTAAACTGCTTTTGAGAAAGGGTTTTGTCCCTTTGTTTTGCCTTTTTCTTTCATCACAGCAAGAGGAAAAGAAACTAAGACACTCTTCCCTTGCCCTACCCTGGATCAAAAGGTCAAAAGGGCACAATAAGGGACCGGAAAGATGGCTCAGCCGGTCAGAGAACATACCTGTAATCAGAGTTTGGTTCCTAAACCCACAGCACAGCCACCTGTAACGTCACCTCTGGGGACACGATGGCTTTGGCTTCCATGGATACTACTGTCATGTGCATACACACACTCTCTTTCTCTCTGATGTATAATCCTTTTAACGCTCAGGTAAAGCTTTTAAGATACATTAATAGGCCAGGCACAGTAGCGAACACCTTTAGTCCCAGGACCTGAAGGGCAGAAGCAGGAGGATTTCTGTGAGTTCAAGGCCAGCCTGGTCTACATAGTGAGCTCCAAGGCAACTAGGACTACATAAAGAGCCTGTCTCAAAAAACAAACAATAAAGATGTATCAAAGAACACAGCCTTCCACCAACCCAGAAGCTAAAAATCTCACCAGACAGCCCTGGAAACATACCAGTGTGTTCTCTGCTGCACCGTAGCCTGCATGGGGGTCCAACCAGTGTATTCAGGAAGCACCTTGATTTATGTCTTTCTCTTGTTCTTTGCCCACACAAGTTCTTATTGTGAAATGTTTTGCTCTTTTGGCTTTTTGAGGAGTCCACCACCCTGCTCCCAAATAAATCACACACAAAGACTTATTCTTAGTTATGAATGCCCGACCTTAGCTTGGCTTGTTCCTTGCCAGCTTTTCTTAAATTAACCCCACTACTTTTAGCCTCTGGGCTTTTATCTTTCTCTATTTCTGTATACCTTTCTTTAGTTCTTTCTCTGTGGCTTGCTGTGTAGCTGTGTGACTGCCCCCTGATGTCCACCTCTCCTTGTTCTTTTGCTCCTCTTTCTCGGTTCTCCTTTTATTTATACTCTCTGCCTGCCAGTCCTGCCTATCCTTACTCCTACCTCACTATTGGCTCTTCAACTCTTTATTAAGATCATCAGGTGTTTTAGACAGGCAAAGAATCACAGTTTCACAGAGTTAAACAAATGCAATGTAAACAAAAGTCACATATCTGATAATAATATTCCCCAACACTTCCCTTTTTTCTTTATAAACAAAATGAAACTTTTAAGTTTAACATAGTAAGACCATATACAATAAGAAAAATTATTAAGTAAAGATAACATTCACAATGTACTGAATTCCAATTAATTTGTGTCTGGTAAATTTTTTAAAAATACTCCATAATCTATCCTATCTTATGAAATTCAAAATTTTATACCTAACTTACTTGGTATCATATCTAAGAAAAACTTCAACTATAACTACTAGTATTTAACTCCAACAAAGACAACAGAAGGATATAATATTATTTAAGTAAACAAAAAGTTCTTTGCAAATTACTTCAAAAAACTCTAGAAATGACAGAGACATCTGACTGGACAGTCACCCAAAGTTCCTTTGCAATGTTGGGGTATCCATCTTTAGCCTACAGGCCCATAGTATCTGGCAGATTTTCCAACGAAGCAGGAAATTTGAAAGACTGCTCTGCCAATTTTGGCAACGTTTGTCAGTCCCTTTCCTCTGTGTCCTGCAGAACGTCTGGCAGTTTCTTCTGTGAAGCAGGGACCCTGAATGACCATCCTGCCTTGATTTGGCAAAGTCTGCAAGAGTCACTTTCCTGTGGTTCTGCGTGTCCAGTCTGCACTGCACACAGTCAAAGGCAAGAGCAGCGTCCTTGCTCAGTGGCTAACCTTGCCACAATGATAACAAACTCCATAAGGAATTTCTTCAATGCCCGTATCTACTCTGAAGTAAATTGGTGCTGCCTGGAGCAGATATGTCTCATTGTTATGAAAAACTTTAACAAAACATTTTAAATGCCACATTCTACAGGTCTTCGAAGTCTTTGAAGACCATCTATTTATCTAAAATATGTCTCTATATGATCTGGAAAATATACCTAGCATATCTACAAATTTGATTGTTATAGATGACTAACTACTGACCTGTGTTTCTTGATTGGCCTAAAGAGTTCATAGTAATAGCTTTCAAAAACTAGAAATTTACCTTACAATTTTAAATGAACTGTGTAGGTATAATACCTGAGCAAAAACATATATACAATATGTCGTAGCAAAATAACCTTAAATTGGTATCAATATACAAAATCCTTTTAAAAAGAATAGAAACATATGTGTGTGTGTGTGTCGTAACAAGAATTTCCTTAGATTTGTATCAATATACAAAAGTCCTTTAAACAAGAGTAAAAGCGTATATACAGCATAACAAGATTGACTTTGAGTTTGTACCCATATACCAAACTCTATGCCAATGTAAAATATCTGAGATTAACAGTTGTCCTTTCCCCCTATATTCCCCTAAATATAATAAACATCTATGGCCTACAAAATAATCAAAGACCACCCCCACACCCCCTTTTCTCTTGGGAATGTGGACACTGTGTTCTCTAGACTTCTTCCTGTTGAATGTGGGTGAAGTATTTTTAGGGCCTCAGAGAGAAAATTTGAGATAATGGCCAAGTCCTAGGAAGATCAGTTATAACCTTTGTGGATAGATATCACCTGACAAGCCTCCCTTCATCAAACCAGATCCAAATCAACTTGGAATGAAACCACAGTCTCTTGTTTCCTGTGGGGAAAAAAAAGCAAAACCTCTTCTCCAAAGCATTTTGATTTCCATTTGACAAATACATTTTTTGACTTTTTTAAAGTTGAGACATTCTTAAAATATCTAAGTTGGTTGATTTCAACAATCCTTCTTTTTTCAATTTCAGGTCTCTTAGCAGCTGTCCTTTCCCTTTTCAGCAATCAAAAAGTCAAAATCAACATGATACCATACAGAATCCAGACTCCCTGTGGTTTCCCATCTTTATGTGGTTTTTTTTCCTTTTACCTTACTTTTACTGTTTCTTTAAAGACTTATTTAATCATTTTTATTCTATTTCTTTCATTGACTGTCTATATTCATTTTCTTTGGTTCTTAAGCCTATGCACATTGTAAAACACACTGGAATGTGTTTAGAGGATTATTCCATCTGGACCTCTTTTACTGCATATCTTTTAACCTTTTTTGACCACACAAACCAACTTTAGAGTGCTATGCTACATCTGGATCCGTAGTAATATCCACTTGTATTTTAATAAATAAAGCTTGCCTGAAGTTCAGAAAGGGAAACAGCTACGCTGATCCACCTTACAGACCAGGCAGTGGGCACACACACCTTTAATCCCAGTAACCATACGAATTTGTCATAGAAATCAGGTGGTGCATGCCTTTAATCCCAGCCCTAGAGAGGAATGTAAGGTAAGGGGAGACAGCTCTCAGACACAGTCTCATTCTGAGGCTTTTTGGAGGGAGGATCGCCATTTTTGGAATGAGGTAGAGGTAAGAGGTAAGTGACTGGCTGTTTTCTTTTCTGACCTTTAGGTTGAACCCCAATTTCTGTCTCTGGGTTTTTATTAACCATGCTATGTGGCTCTTCTGCATGCTCTAGAAGGTAGCTCTGTCCACTCTCAGCTCAGATAGTGAAAGCCAAGCCCAAAGCTTGCACCCAGGTCAGTTGGTCTTGACCAAGAACTGCATGAAGCCTTTCTAGCTATGGAAGCCAATGCTTGCATTGCCACAAGGAGTTTTTACTTAGCTTGCTGGTTCTAGTTTCTATTTACCCTGCTTCATAAATCACACATGGAAGCTTATTCTTATTTATGAATACTTGACCTTAGCTTGACTTGTTTCTTGCCAGCTTTTCTTAACTTAAATAGTTCTGACTACCTTTTGCCTCTGGGGCTTTTATCTTTCTCTATTTCTGTATACCTTTCTTTACTTCTTTCTCTGTGGCTTGCTGTGTAGCTGGGTGGCTGGTGCCTCATGTCCTCCCCTCCTCGTTCTCTTGATTCTCTTTCTTGATTCTCCTTCTGTTTATAGTCTTTGCCTGCCAGCCCTGCCTATCCTTGCTCCCGCCTTGCTATTGGGCGTTTAACTCTTTATTAGGATCATCAGATGTTTTAGACAGGCAGAGAATTGCAGTTTCTCAAAGTTAAACAAATGCAGCATAAACAAAAGTCACATGCCTGAAAATAATATTCCCTTTTTACACCGGAGTGAGCTTACCATTTGGGGTGATGTAACTACATGTTCCCAGAAGGCAGCCATTCATATTTGGCCCCACACCAATTATCTTACTCTCACAGATAAGAGCAGTGTTTGGCATCAACACATCCATCTCTCAAAGTTGTGTGGATTTGAGAATCCTGAGGCCAGGCCAGGAGATCAAGGCTCGGGGCATATTTGTCAGATTTGGAGATCACACGCTGGATTAATATCCTGGATCTAACAGGAGTGAGTCTGACCCCACAGTACCCAGATCTCATGGACTGGAACTGATTTTCAAGCCACGAGAAGTCACTGGGTCCTCCTGTTCTCCTGCTCCACTCTGTCTTCTAAGTCTCACAGGAAGAAGTCAGGTGCTGCAGGGTTTAGTGAGTTTGACTCTTTGGGGAAGAGAGAAGAACCCTTGTTGGAAGCCATGTGGCACTGACCAGGCAGTCTAGGACTCTTAGTATCCACACCCATGAAGTGTTCCACATCTACCGACAGACAGTTTGGTGCAAATACGGGAACCACTGAAAGCAAACACAACAGCTGTTCAAAGACTGAAGTCTCTGTTAACACAGATACTCTCTGGGTAAAGTTTGCTACACTTTGATCTCTTACAACCTGTTGTACAGGGCCAGAGATATGGCTCAGAGAGTAAAGGCAGCTTGCTGGCAAGCCTGATGACCTGAGTTCAAGTCCCGGGACCCACATGGTGGGAAACAGTGAACCATCTCATGCAAGTTGTCTTCCTATTCCCACATGCATGCCACAGTATGTGCCAAACAATAAACAGTTTCTTAACTGTTGGATATTTTGTTTTCTGTGATTTTGGGGGTGTGGTGGTATCACTGGGATGTTACTCTGTCTGAAAACTGGGTCCCCTCCTACCTCAAAGCCCAGATGCTTATGCTGATGTCTTAGCTGACATTTTTTCAGCCTAAATAATGATAGTCCCCAAGGAAGGGTGGGCAGGAGTGGCTTTCCCCTCCTTGCTATTTGATGAGAAACTCATCTTTAGTCACCACAAGCCCTGGATGAGGCAGGTAACATTTCTGTGTTTGGGGATTGTGTTTTAGTTTTATTGTTTTGATGAATGACCATGACTCAGCAAAATAGGGTTCTTTTTGCTTCCCCCCCCCCACATAATATATTTTTATTAATTGTTTGGGAGTTTCTTACAATGCACCAAGGTCACACTAGCTTCCTATTCCTCCTAGATCCACCCTACCACCCTTGTGCTCCCCTCCCAAATAAATTAAAAGAAAAAGAAAAATACACAATGTCCAATTTGTATTGCCTATTACTAATTAGAGCATGGTCAAACTTCCAGCCCTGATGTGGGATTTCCCTCTGTATGCTCTGAATTCTTATTGGTTAATAAAGAATCTGTCTTGGGCCTGGCAGGGCAGAAAGAGGAAGGTGTGGAAAACTAAACTGAATGCTGGGAGAAAGAAGGTGGAGTTAGGGAGAAGCCACGTAGACCCACCAGAGACAGATTCTGGATGGAACTTTATTTGGTAAGCCACAGCCATGTGGCGATACACAGATTAATAGAAATGGGTTAAATTAAGATGTAAGAGTTAGCTAATAAGAAGCTAGAGCTAATAGATCAAGCAGTGATTTCATTAATACAGTTTCTTTGTGGTTGTTTTGAGTCTGGGCCAGAAACAAACAAGCGGCCTCCTACAACACAGCCCCTTAAAGATAACTGAATTCTTCCCCATCCTCCCCACCCCTGCCCAAAGCCATCAGCTGTGAAGAGCTGCACTTCTGCATCTTCGTCACAGTTTTTAAGGACTCTCTTCAATAGCTTCCTGTCTAGACTATTCCTTTGGGGAGGAGGTTGTTGCAGAGGCTTCTCATTCAATGTCTCTCCTTCTCAGTTATGAGTCTGTAGTCATCAATACCATTGCAAAAAAAAGTCTGCTTGCCCATAGCAGCCTGTGGCAGCATGGAACACCGACTGACCTCACATGGTCTCTGGCAGCAACATGGACTGTAGACTGAATTTTCTTTGGGCTGCCTTTGCATCTGTCCTTGGGGTTTTGACAGGATCCATCTGCAGCTGCAGCCACTAAGAGCCCCTCCTGTGCACATTCACCACGTTCCTTTACAAAGAACCCTGCCTACCTCCCCTTTCTCTTTCTCCCTTTCCCTCCCTCTCCCTCCCTTCTCCCTCCCTTCTCCCCTTCCCTCTTCTCTTCTCTTCTCTTCTCTTCTCTTCTCTTCTCTTCTCTTCTCTTCTCTTCTCTTCTCTTCTCTTCTCTTCTGCTGCTCCTGTCCTCAGATACTGGTCTACCCCCTTCCTTCCCACCTTCCCCCTTTTCCCATTCCCTTTCCCCCAATAAAAACCCCCTCCAAGTGAGCTCTATAGCATGGCGTCGTTCTCTCTTGCATCACTTCTTAAATAAATTATAACATTGGTTTCCTGATGGGGGAAAGGCTCTCCTGGTACTTCCTCCTGCCTCCTGCCAGTTTGAGGCGCACCAGGACCCTGGTCTACATACCATAGCTTTGCTTTTCCAACTAATCAATCACTGGGCCCCTCCATCCCTCCATCTAATACTGGCAAGATCAAGATTAGTGAACCCTGCTTCTCCACCTCTGGTCACTTTCCACGAGTGAGGACTCATCTCTTGAGCGTGGTTTTTCGCCTTTGGGCCTCATCAAGTTCTGTTACCAGGCAACCACAGCACTCCGGCTCAGAGCCCTGGGCCTCTGCTCTGTGTTTGACAAATCACTGAGGCAGCCTGTGCCTTCTTGAAATCAACCCTCTCTGAATTCCTGGGACACTAGGAATTACAGACCTTTGGGTCTCGCTTATCCGTCTCAGGGGAACTTTGGCATCGACTGTACCTCCATCTTTTGCACTCAGTGCCCGATTTAAGGGCTTCTAAATTCATCTACCTTTGCAGTCAGATCTGCCCCAAATACTCCTTAGATATTGCTTTCTGATCTGCTCTCTTCCACCTGCAACAGATCTGCTTTCTTGTCTCTGAGGGCTTTGCCTTCCATCAGTATCAACAACTGGGTCTGTGTGGGATTTTCCACATCTCCCCTGGATGGGAGGCTTCCTTTCTCCATCACAGTCCTTTCCTCGTCTTCTGGCTTTTCTCCAAGTCCTGGTACTGGATGATTGTGTCTCTCTCGGGTTCGGAGCCCTTGGTCTCTCTATTCTTGCATGATGGCATACTGAAACAGCTTGTGCCCAGGTACTGGATGATTGTGTCTCTCTCGGGTTCGGAGCCCTTGGTCTCTATTCTTGCATGATGGCATACTGAAACAGCTTGTGCCCACTCAGTCTGTTCCTCCTTGGATCCCTGGGATGCCAGCATATTTCAGGCCTTGAATATTCTTTCTCTATCTTCCTCTGAATCATCCTTGGGAACTGTGTCATGCACCTCCTTGCTCCCATGGAGATGTCTTTTGAAGACCTCCTGACCACTCATTTTAAATCAAATCTGGCCTTAGTATTCCTTGGACCAGACAGTTGGGGGATAGAGAAAGAATTCTCCACTTTTCTTTCCTTTCCATTGCTTCAAAGCCCGCTTTCTACTGGATCGGGAACCCCCACGGAAGTGGATGTTTCCTTCCTTGTTCTCCTGTCTTTAACAACCACATTCTGCTTCATCAGTTTCTTTTCTATCTTCAGTGATGCATTCAGGATTATTTATGTTGCTTGAAGTGGCTTCTCTTCGTGGTGTTTTATAAATTTCAACACTGCCATCTGGCAGAATATGAAATGGAGACTTGTTATTAATTATGAAAGCTCGGTTTTAGCGGAGGCTTGTCCCACTAGCTTTTATAACTTAAATTAGCCCATTTACATTAATCTATGTTTTGCCTTGTGGCTTTTTACCTCTCTTCCATCTTGTCTGTTTCCTCTCCATGCCCTCTGACTAGTGTCTCCCATGCCTAGATTCATCTCCTCTCCCCCCACATCTCCAGAAGTCCCACTAATCTCCTGTCTAGCTATTAGCCATTCAACTCTTTATTAAACCAATCAGATGGTTCCTTGGCAAAGACACATCTTCACAGGGTACAAAAGGATTATTCCACAACAGTGGACCACAGACTTCAGCATGGTTTCCAGCAGCAGCACAGATCACAGATATCAACAAGGTCTCCTGTGGCAACCTGATCACGGACATCAGCATGACCTCTGGCTGCAGCAGGGACCGCAGATACCAACACGGCCATTCTTTCGAGGAGGCTTAATTCAGAAACCAAACTGTTCTTCATCCCAGATATCTTGCTGCTCATAGTCAGGGTGACTATGCAGTTGGGCAGGCAGCACCCTAAGAAGCAGTGCCTGTGAGAGCTCCAGGCTGCTGTCCATCATCTTGCCCTTTGCGCTGGCCACACTGCTGCTCCCTGGGGGGCACAACCTTCATGTTTGCCGCCCACAGATACATGCTGCCTCATGTTCTCCTCTTCCCAGCAGGCCAAGCAGCATGAGTGGCAGCAACAATGGCGGCTCCACGCTTCGGGTTGAGCGGCAGCACTGGCCTTTTAGGCAGCAACGGGACAAGAGAGCTCAGCGGTGCCCAGAGCCTCCTGGCAGCCTGAGGACCGGAAGCCATGCTCCTGTACCTGTCACCACTACCACACCTCTAGTCTCACTTCTTCCACCCTCTTTCCCATCTCTCCACCACACATTCATTTGACAAAGTGGAGTTGCAATCCGCAGTGTGTCCAAACAGCTTTACATACAAATACTATTTACATACAAATACTATTTACATACAAATACTATTACGGTAAGTCATTGATCTGGCTCAAGGTTTCTGAAGCCCCATGAATACTGGAATCTCCCTGAGACTTGTCTTGGCTATCCTGTTGTTGCCCAGAGTCAAGGCGATCATGCACTGGGCAGTGCATCCAGGGGCAGGATCCGAGTGAGCTCTCTCGGACTCCCGAGGGAGCTGCTAACTCCATTTTGAAGGCCAGAACCATTATGCTGTATTGTTACAAATAAGCTTCCATTTTACTGTAAGAGCCGAGTTGCTGGTTTTCGTCTGTTTCATGGAACCTGGCCTGCCGCAACCCATGACCTTGACTTACTTTTGAGAATAAATACCTTTATGCTCCCTAACCCTCCCTAATCACGTAGCGAACACAGTTCTCTTTGAAACTTTTCTGTATTTCCCTACTATCCTATCGTGTCTCTTCTGTAAACCTACTTTACAACTACTCACAATTTTACTCCTTAAAGGGGCCCAAAAAATGGATTCAGGGCTGCTCTCTTTAACTTAGGAAGCAGTTGCTGGCCAGCTCTTGGGTGCATCACAATAAAATCAAGTTTGCTTCCAATGTGGCTCAAATTGTAGTAGTGGTCTTATTCTCCCCCTGCAGAATTAGCACTCCCCAGGCAGACCATCATGCTTGCTGCTCTTGAGCTCCCGGGATCCCTCACTTCTTCCCCAGCAGGGAGAGCCCCAAGACTGGCACCAGCGGAAGAGCCACGCTGAGGGCGGGGCTTGCAGGCTGAGCTGCGATGCCGCCTAGTGGACCACCGGGCGAGGTGAGCAGGTGGTGGCCCAAGTCTCCCAGCAGCCCGAGGACGGGCCCTGCCGGGCAACAACATGCTGCTTTGTTTGCAGACATGCTCCCGTTCATACCACTGCAGAGATTCTAGTTCTGAATCCCTCTGCCGCCGGCACTGCCCCTTTCTGCCATTTTATTTTCCAGTTCCATGGAAGCACTTTTTAAGAGCATCCTCCCATGAGACCTGTGGTCCCAGAGATACTGTGCGCTCCTCAGGCTCATCGTCCACTGCCGAAGCCTCCACCATGGGAGCCTCCATGGGTCTCTCAGGCTCCTCCGAGCGGCCCCACAGCCTCATGGATGCCACTGCTGCCATCTTTCAGTTTGTTTGCGTGTTTGTGTTTGTTTGTTTGTTTGTTTGTTTTTTCAATGGTCATATAGCAAATAAAGGTCAGAACTACAATTAAAACTCAGGTCTGTCAGAGTTCATTAACTATGATGTCCTACAGCAACAAGAGACACCAGCCATTCAGGCTGTCGTTCTATATGGAAGATTTTTTTCTTTAAAACTCTAGCTATAAAACAGAAAGGTATGGCTGGGTGGTGGTGGCACATGTCTTTAATCCCAGCACTCAGGAGGCAGAGGCAGGTGGATCTCTGAGTTCAAGGTCCGCCAGGTCTACAGAGTGAGTTCTAGGACAACCAGGGCTACACAGAGAAACCCCGGGAAAGAGTGGGCAGGGAGGGGGACATCAGTATGGAAAATTGGAAGTCAAAGGACCTTCTTTCTTGTGCCAACTCTGTCCATCTCTACCCTCATGACTTCACATCAGTGTCTCTCTGTTTCACACCTGTTATAACACAATCCTTGAGGCTGGAGAACTTACAAAGTAAAGAAGTTCACTTGAGTTACAATTCCAGCAGCTGAGTCCTAACAGACACCTGTTTCCTGTCAAAGGCCTTATGTCTTCTCCCTTCATTGAGAAACAGAGAGGAAGCGACCAGAAGCAGAAGGGACTAGCGGATGGGGTGGCCTTGCTTGGAAACAACCCACTCTAGCCTGTTACTGCAGATCAGCACTCATTTATTTGGAGGGCAGGGGCTCCCGATCTAATTATCTTGTATTTGGCCCCACCCCTTACAGCCTCCATTGCTTCAGTGCCACCACCCTCCTGGGGATCAAGCTTCCAGTACATGAACCTGAAGGGACAAACATTCAACTGTATACAAACCACACTTTGCCTTCTGGATACATGGAGTTGTACCATGGCCAGAATCTTCTGTATAACGTGCCCAGGTGTTCTGTGTAACCTTGTGATTTAATCTCACATCTTTGTACCTGAGTGGGCTGAACAACAGGCCTTAGAGTTGAGGTGAAGAGTCACAATAGCTTTTGTGCTTCAGCCTCAGGGTGGCAGGCAGAAGAGATCTGAGTGAGGAGACTGGAAATCTCTAGAACAGAGGGAAGTCACAAGGAGCTGATGGAAGTGCTCTCGACTTGCAGGTGTCTTTGTCACTGCCCCACCAGTGTTGAGACCATCTTCCCGGCTGACCCCCTGCAGACTTCTGTCTGCTAGCTCTTCAGGCAACAGCCCTGACTTTCAATTGAGCCCTGCCTTTGGCAGAATTCTTCAGTGACTCCTTGGTCTTCTGGGGATAAGGCCAAATTACCCTGTGTACTGGTCTCTCCCAGGCACCCAGCCTCGGCTCTCAGCATCTCACGCAGCCTCACAAAGCTGTATTCCTTGTAACTACCCCCCTGCACCCTCACCGGGACCCACAACCTTCCGAGAAGCTCCAGGCGTCTGCACTTGCCACCTTCTCAGCCTAACCACACCCCCTCGCTTCTTTACACCTTGCTCCCAGTATATCTTATCGCAGGCTTCACTAGTCCTGGGACAAGTCGCGATATTTAATTTGTATTTTAATAAATAAAGCTTTGCCTGAAGATCAGAATGCAAAGCTAAGCCACTAGAGGCCAGGGAGTGATGGCACACACCTTTAATCCCAGGATTTGGGAGACAGAGGCAGACAGATCTCTGTGAGTTCAAGGCTACCCTGGGGTACACAAGATTGATCCAGAAACAGATTCAGGTGGTGGTGGCGGCTCACACCTTTAGTCCCAGTGTTTGGGAGTCACACACGTATAATCCCAGCACTGTGGAGGTGGAAACAAGAACAGTATGGCTGGGCAGAGAGAGGAATATAAAGGGAAAGAGACAGAAACTCTGTGGAGTCTGAGGATTCGTGGAGACATGATCTCACCCTTTCGATCTGAAGATTTGGTAAAGGTAAAAGGTCTCTCTAGTGGCTTGGCTCTTTTGCTTTTCTGACTTCCAACTTGAACCCCAATATCTGTCTCTGGGTTTTTATTAGTCATGCTACAGAGACAGGGTTTTCTCGTGGGCTCCCCAGGCCCACCTCAGAGTTATGGGTCACAGCAATTATGACAACGTATTACAATCTTCTGAGCTACATTGCTACACTGAGACCATGGACCATGCTCCCTTTCTCTTCATATTTTCTGCATCCTTTGTGAACGATGGCTCAATAAAGATCCTTTATGAATCTTTATTGTACGAATGAAGGAAGGAAAGTAGGGGGCCGCGCCAGCAAGCACTCTGTAGTCCCATTTTGTAAACATCAGTTCTGTCTGATGGCTTTAGTAGCGGGAAACGTGAAGACAGAGTGACATTTAGACAATCCAGAAAAATGTGGCGTACATGACAAAGGCATCGCGTGTCACTGAGCTAAGTGGTGTCCTCTCAAGCTGCACCATTAGAAGGAGGGATCCAAGGGATTAAAACTGGAAACGGCAAAGAAACCATTAACCTTTTAGCCTGAGGAGAGACATCTCTTAGGAAGAAGAGGATACACCCTCGTCTCTTTTCCTTCTGACCACAGACCGAGAGCTCACAGATCAAGAAAGAATGTGTTCACTCACAGGAAAGGGCCACATCTTCAAGCTGTTGATGTGTGTGAGGCTGTGCCCCGAAAAGGAAACAGGGAGCTGCTCATCTCCTCAGGGAAAAGCTAGGTTCATTGGTGGAGCAGCCGTGGGATCACGCAGCACTGGGGACAGAGGACTCAGGACACCACCCTGATGAAGGTTCATCAGCTTGTATGCTAGCAGGCAAGAGATGGGAGAAGACACAATGTCTTTAGAAACATCTAGTTTGCTCAGTAATGCCTTTGGGACCAGTGGGTTCAGCTGGGATTCAGCCAAGCCAAGAGCACTGTCCTGCAGGACACCCTGCCAGCACACGCCAGACTACAGGTGTGCCATGTCTCCTACAAATCCAGAAACTATGACAAAAGGTGTCATGTTTCCCTTACAGAGCTCACAGGTGAAAGGCAGGGACCTGGACCCTGTAGGTCAAATCCCTTCTTTTCTAGGGAACCACTGGCTATTGGTCCCAGGCACTTCTGGCTCCCCTCAGCACTGCATTCATTTTGACAGCTTCATGCCACACCACCCTGTCACCAGCTCCGTGTTGGACTCTGGAGACAGATGGACAACCAGCTGGAAGCTGTCTCAGCATGCCGTGCTCACTGGCATGGGACCCAAACCAAACTCCCAGGAAGAAGGTCTCCAGAAACCTGCTGGAGGCACGCAGAGTGGGGCACCAGTTTCCAGAAGGTTCCAACTCCTTTAATGCTGACTGGCCTAGGGAAGGCTTGCTCCGGGACAGACAGACATACGTGGAACTGTTCTGAATGTGCCTGTGTCTGAATATGTCCCAGATAATAAGGGAGAAGTGTGGCCACCGGATATGAGAGCAGGGACCTTGCCTTGCTGTGTGTGGCCCTGGGTGCTGGGCTTCAGGCAGGGCCTCGATGCCTCTTTGTTGCTGTGTCTTTCTTTTTGGGTGTCCGAGACTGCTTTGGCCTGCTTCCCTGTCCTCGGCCAGGAGCTTTCTGCACAGGGAACACCTGAGATGTGTTTCGATTGAGTTGGAAGTTGACCTGCAAGGGCAAAGCAGAAGCTAAGCGCCCGTTTGGACTCTCCCCCATCACACCCGGTTCTAATGGTAGGTGCTACAGATTTGGCAAGTATTTCCCCAAAGAGTGGTGCAGAACCAATCACCGATGGCGTGAAGTGTGTGGCTGGGTGGGCTAAATAGTAACAAAAATCCTATCTACACCTCTAATCACATTTCTGTTTATACCCTGCTGAGGGCAAGAGAGATGAGTGAAGCGGTCTTAATCTCTATTTCCTCCTAGTGGCTGCGTGAGTCACGGGTACCATGCCCATACATGCCGATGAGTGTCTCAACCTTCTGCGGCACTGCTTGGCACTAGGGATAAAAGAGACGACAGAGATTTCCTGGCTACATCTTTTTTTTTTCTTTCTTTCAGAGATAGGGTCTCACTATGTAGTCCCAGCCACTCAGAACTTGCTTTGTAGACCAGGCTGATCTAGAATTTACAGAAATCCACCTGCCTCTGTCTCCTGAGTGCTGGGATTAAAGGTGTGCATTACCACATCCTCCTGAATTCTTAAGCCCAAGATTACATGGGCATCGGTGTGATCTAAGGGCTGCGTACAACTGTTCTCTAGCCATGGAACACAGATGGAAAGATGCTGTGGACTCGGTGGGGGACACTGGGCGTGGGGCACTGGGCATGGGGCACTGGGTGTGGCTACAGAGCCAGCCCAGGCAGCAGCAGAGGAGGGCGTGGCACCAAGTCCTAACTACACTCCCCTGGGGCTTCCCTGGCAATTTCTTCCTGTAATAGTTTGAACTATTGAAACGGCAGGGAGTTAAAAACACGCCCTGAGTTTCCTGCCTCTTCCATAAAAATCCATAGCCAGGTTTTCTGCTCATTCTGTAAGGGGAGGAGAGTTGTCCACAACTGTGTGAGACCATTTCCTACTTTCCATTTAGTAAATACATAAACCCGGGAAAGGAAGAGAAAAGAGGAGACAGGCCACAAGAGGAGGAAGGGGCAGAGGAGAAAGAAAGGCTCCACCATTTGCAGAGAGGTGGCGACAGCTGAGAATTCTGGGCCCTGGGAGAGATTTCAATCCTATTAACTGTGAGATGAAAACCCTTTAATAAACATGTTTTTTTTTTCTTCCCTAGGGAAAGTGGCTAACTGCTCTAAAATTCAAATGGAAGCTAAGCAGCCGCTAGTGCAATCACTCGACAGAGTGGCAGTGGCTTCTGTTGCTGAATATTCCATCCAAAGGACAGACTGTGCCCCTGGGTTATACTTGACACAGTGAATGGGTATGCTAAGTTTATTTAAAGGATATGGGGGGGATGAACTACTTCAAAATAAGCGTAACTCAAGAGGCCTTGGAGCTGTTTACATTTGGCAGTGAACAGGCTTGCCTACAGTGCACGGTTTATGTGTGTGGCTGCTGCTGGCATTTGATTTTAGGGTGCAATGGGGAAAGAGGGGGATGTGCTCGCTGGGAAATCGGGTTCTGTGTAATGGAGGGCCGTCTTCTCTTCCCCTGGCTCTCAGTATAAATCACATGCCATACAAGAGCGAAGGCCCGAGTTTGAATCCCCACAAGCCACTTAAAGCAAGACTAATCCCAGTGACCCTGCAGCAGGGGTGGAGCATTCCAGGCTAACTAGCCTGAAGCACACATACTGTGTGGTGAACATCAAAGACACACTGCCTCAAATATGGTGGCAGGCCAGGCTGACACTTGAAATCATCCTCGAACTGCCAAGCAAGTGTCGTGACGTGTCCACACCCTATCCTCCCAACACATGCTCACACACATCATATACATCACACACACACACACACACACACACAGAGAGAGAGAGAGAGAGAGAGAGAGAGAATATGTGGGAGGTGTTTTTGGTGGGGAGGCAATGATCTGTAAGTTTTGGAGGAATTTTTAGAAGACCTGAAGCTTTCTTTGCTCTGTTTGCTTATAGGGTTCTGCGCACAGGCAGGGAGCATAGAGTGAGTCCCTGAGACACATTAGGAGGTGACTCCCACCCCCACCATCCCCCCACTGTGTGATACTCTACTTATAAGTAGTTGTGAAGGTTAAAATGGATAATTCCTGGAAGATCTTATTATATAGTATCTGATGCCCAGAAACTACCCAAAAGATACTGCATACTGCATTCAAATATATTAGCCACCTGAGGGAGTGGAGGGCTGACATTCGTGGCCCCTTAATGATCTGAGGTTCTGGCATAATATGATTGACAAGGAAAAGTTCTAGGCTCTAAGTCAATAGTTCTTTGCTTCTTGTCCTACCTATAAAGGAGAGCTGTAGAGAGTCGAGAATTGGAGGTGGCTGGTCCTTGGTGGCAGCATCGGGGAAAGTGAGCCCGAGATCACAGGGCACAGACGGCTTGCAGAGCGCCACCTAGTGGTGGACCCTGTTAATGGCCTTGAAAGATGCAATCAGGGCTGCCTTGGGAATCTGCAGTGCCCCAATGCTTACTAACTAGCCTTGTGCACCTCTAAGGACCTGTGCCTTGTCTTTGCAATCCTTGAGAAGGAAGTGTTAGCACTAATATACAGAGGGAGCAGCGGATAAGAGAGACAGGCTGTGCCAAAGAGACAAATCAGGAAAGTCAGGGGGAACCCAGCAACGGGCTGTGTAAGATGCTGCATGACATATACAGATCAGGTTACATACAGCTCAGCCGGACTCACCAGAGTTGGTCCCGCAGGTCCCACGGTCACAATCACTGTTTGGGGGTCGTACCCTGGTGCCTTGGCAGTGACAGTATAAGTCCCCGGAAGCAGCAGACGGAAGTAATCTCCATGCTCACCTAAACATCAGAAGGATGTAACTCAACCAGCTGACTTCAAACCTACTTCAGAAAGAACCTGGCTGTGACAGCGATCTGGGGGTCTGACCTGACCACAAGCCTGTTTTTTGGGTTTTGTTTGTTTGTTTTTGTTTTCTTGCAGCATGATGAAACCTGAAAACAGTTAAACCATTCAGAAGTTCCTTGGACTGAGTTACTTCTGGGAAGGTTCCCTTGTGCTCTGCCTCAAACCACCGTCCGTTCTGGATCCTGGGTCTCATACAGATACATGCCCACTAGAAGTCGCCCGGAAAGAGAGAAGGTGGAAATGTCTGTTAATATTCTGCCTGATAAGAAAACTTCGAGCCCTCTGACGTTTGAAAAACCATTGCAAAGAAACAATTTCTGTTTGAAGAAATAGTACCCCACGCCTAAAGTTGTCTGGAAGCAGATTTCACCAGAGCGAGCAGAAACGACTGTGGTGAAGAGCTGTCAAAGAGAGAGGCCGGCTGTCCTGTAGAACTGTGGCTTCTTCAGAAGCTGGACCGAGGCCCTGAAAAAGCTGAACGGAGCACAATCTGTACTACAATCCTGGGGTCCGGCATACAATCTGTACTAACAATCCTGGGGGTCCAGCACACAATCTGTACTAACAATCCTGGGGTCCGGCATACAATCTGTACTAACAATCCTGGGGTTCGAGTGAGACAACCAGCACCCAAGAACGTAACACCTGTGAGAGACTAAACAATCACTAACGGTCTGACTTGAGCATCTTACTTTTCTCTTCTCCCCCGCCTCCCACCTTCTCTCTGTGGTGAGACAGCAGGGTTTCATGTGGCCCAAGCATCAAAGTTAGTATGCAGTCTGGCCTCAAATTCATCATCTTCCTTCCTCAGCCTTCTGAGTGTTGGCATAACAGGAAGTACCACCATGCTCCCAGAGAATATTGTTTTTAATGTATTTTTAAGAAGACAGGGTCTTATATATAAGTCCCAAACTAGTTATATTGCTCAAGGATGGCCTCAAATATATGGCCTTTCTGCCTCAACCTCTCCAGTTTTGGGATTACAGGTATGCATTACAATGCCTAATTTGTGTGATGCTGGATCTCATGCATTCCAGCTTGGTCTTAACTTCACGCCGTAGCCACGGATGCCCTTGAGTGCTCCCGAATGCTAGGATTACGGATATATGCCCCCATGCCTAGCTCATTCAGTGCTGGGATTGAATCCAGAGCATCTTGCATGCTAGACAAGTACTTTACCAAGCTGCACCCTAGCCTTGTAATTTACTTTGAAATACTTTAGCAATGCAATGTGTTATTATGCACACATTGGACAGTTTAGGGTATATTCAGAAACTGTCATTATCTTAACTGGGGGCTCACACTCAAGGGTGATTAGCAATTGTGTTACAAAAGCTCCATTCTAGACACTTCTTCAAAGAGACTGTCTCCACCTGTAGCTAACGCCAGGTGCTTTGCTAAGTAGCACATCGATGTCACTAACGAGAGGAGTGACTTCTATTCCGCACTCTGATGTTTTTACAGACCTCCCCACCCTTGCTTGCATGGGTGAGAACCAGAAGCCTGTGCCCCTGGAAAGGTGCTGAGGTCTGATCCTTACACGGTCCTGTATGCAGCTGCTGGGCTGGAAGATTCCCAGTTCCCGGCCAGATAGAGGTGACAGAATTCTTTTAGAACATTGCCTTTTCCTTAAAGAAGTCTGCCACTGAAGATGCTCTGAGACCACCTTCGAGGACAGGAAGCACAGATTTCATCAGCCTGGACAGGCAGCATGAGCTATGGGATGACTGCTTGGTAGTTAAGGAGGTTGTTTTGAGAATTGGTAGCCACCAACATCCATGAAATAGAAACTCCTATGAGTGGTGAGCGGTTAGACTCAGCTGGGGATTTCATGATACTCTTCTTCCATGAGATGATTCTGTACCTGTTGGCATTCACTGTTCCTTGACAGAATCTAGAATCACCTAGGATGAGCTTCTGGGGGTGGCCGTAAGGAATTATCTTGACTGTGTTAACTGAGGTGAGACTGCTTACCCACTGTGAACAGCATCATTCCCTGGCTGGGATCCTGGGCTGTGTGAGCAAAGACAAAGAGCTGGGTCCTCACGTGTACACATTCATCAGTCTGTTTCCTGATTATGGATGTGAGTTGGCCAGAGGCTTCAAGCTCCTGCCTGCCACCTTGACCCCCTGACTGGAATGGACTAGACCCTGGAAGTGCGAGCCAGAATAGGCCCTTTCTCCCCTAAGGTGCTTATTTTTTCAGAGTACTTTATCATAGCACCAGCAAAAGAAATCAAGACAGTATCCTTCCAGCAGGCTCTGGGTCAGTACAAGTCAGTCTAAGATAGATTATCCTCTACTGATGACCTCACCCCAGATCAAGACTGTAGGAGGGGGACTGGAAAGGTAGCTCAGAGGTTAAGAGCAATGACTGTTCTTCCAGAGGTCCTGAATTCAATTCCCAGCATCCATATGATGGCTCACAACCATCTGTAATGAGATCGGGTGCCCTCTACTGGCCTGTAGGATATATGGAGGCAGAATACATAATAAATAAGTAAATTTTTTTTAAAAAAAAGAGACTATATATAGGAGGAATCTACCAGCTTTTCATGAACAGATATGTGGAAAACGCCAGAGCCAGAGGGCAGACTAAACATGAATGCCATCATCCTTCTCAGCCTATTCCACGCCATCATTATTAATCAATATCATCAAGCCCAGAAATACTCCCAATAAGACTCTCTTCACAGCGACCCCTGAACTAGGAGTTTTGTTTGCACTGATGCTCGCTGTTCTCAGAGCCTGCTTGCTCCAGACAGAGGTGAGAGAATTTTCTCAACTTTGGCTGCTTGGCGCAGCGCTGCTGTTTAGTTCCCATATCCAGCATCCTCCCTTCCTGCAGGGCCTCGCCAGTTCTACTGAAGGAGCCATCCTCCAGTACCTACCTACCTGAAGTGACATCATGATTGATCCCAGTGACAGAAATGACAGCCCCTGTGAGGTTGTTAGAGTTCTCATCAATCACCATGCCCTTGATGCCCTGGTGGACCTGCAGGAGACAGTGGCCAACAGCGGGTTAGAACAGCTGTGCGGGGAGTGGCAGAGGCTCTGGCCCTTCTCGTTCCCCATGGTCCGTCTTCACCATGGCAGCAGCCTCCAGAGCGGAGCTTTCACTGTCCTCCCAACCCCATAATCCCTTCTCCATAGATGGAGTGATTCTGCTAGACTCTCGGCCATCATGTGCTTTCCTTCTCAAAGCCCAACTCAGAAGGCTTTAGGCTCCCGTGCTGGTCTGTAAGGCTACAGTCCCCATCAGCAGCCCGATCTCACAACAGGTACCCTCTGCCGTGTTCCTCAGATCTGCCTCCATTCCAGCCACACTGCTAACCTAAGCTTTTTACATTTTTTTATTAATTTAATGTGTTTGGGTATTTTGTCTGCATGTGTGTCTGTGCACCATGTGCGTGCCTGGTGCCCGGAGAGGGTCTCAGATTCCCTGGGACTAGAGTCCCCAATGATTGTGAGCTCATGAAGGTGCTGAAAGTCAAACTCAGCTCTTCTGAAAGAGCAGCCAGTTCACTCAACTGCCGAGCCATCTCTCCACTTCCTGATGGTCTAATCTTGAATTTTGCTTATATTTAAAAAAAAATTAAATGTGATAAGGGCTGTCAAGATGGCCTAGTGGTTAAAGGCATTTGCTGCCGAGCCTGGCAACCTGAATCTGATCCCAGGACCCAAATGGCAGAAGGCAAGAACAGACTCCCTCCCACAAGTTGTCTTCTGATTTCCAACCAAACGCCATAGCATGGATGCACACACATACACACACACACACACACACACACACACACACACTCACACACTCACACACTCACACAACACATTCTCTCACACACACTCTCTCACACACACACTCACACACACACACTCTCTCACACACACACTCTCACACACATACTCACACACACACTCACACACACACACACACTCTCTCTCACACACACTCTCTCACACACACACTCACACACACACACTCTCACACACACACTCTCACACACATACTCACACACACACTCACACACACACACACTCACACACACAACACATTCTCTCACACACACTCACACACACACTCTCTCACACACACATACTCACACACACACTCACACTCACACAACACATTCTCTCACACACACTCACACACACACACTCACACACACACTCTCTCACACACACTCTCACACACATACTCACACACACACTCACACACACACACTCTCACACACATACTCACACACACACACACTCACACTCACACACACACACACTTTAAATTGTGGTAAAATCCTCATACTGTAAGTTGTACAGCCCAGTTTATCAAACACTGTAATGTATGCCCAGCATAACGACTCATTTCCAGAACCCTCGTCATCTGCTAGCGCTGAAACTCCTCCCCTTAAATAGTAACTTTCCATCACTCACTTCTGCGTTTTGAAAACCCGCCAATCCCTGGACTCGCCCCAAGCTCAGGACTTGAAATCCCACCACTATCCACCCTGGAAAACTCCACCCCCCCCCAAGAAACCCTACATAACTCTGCCTTTCTCTCAGTTCCCTGCTGCTTCTCGCCTGAGGTAGCTACCTACCTCTTGGGTATTTCCCAATAAATCTCTTGTGTGAAGTGTGACTTTGTGGTATTCCTTGGCTCCCAACTGCTAGAATACCTTCCCCTCAAATCTGCAACACTTACACCCCCCCCTCCTGCTCCTCCGTCCCAGCCATCATTCTGCATTCTTTCTCTATGATTTTAAGAATTGTATCTAAACAAATGGAGTTGCATAATATATGTGTTTGTAACTGGCTTATTTCACTTAACATAACGTCCTCATGGTCCATATGTGCTAAGGTATGTGTCAGAGCTTACTTTGTTTAGAAGGCTGAATAATTTTCCTTCCTTCCTTCCTTCCTTCCTTCCTTCCTTCCTTCCTTCCTTCCTTCCTTCCTGTCTATTTGATTCCACTTCTTTGGGATAATTTTCTTTTAATTGCTGTTTCCTTTGTGGCTCTGGAGACCCAACACTGGGTCTCTCTCATGCTAAGCAAGTACTTTATCACTGAGCTAAACCTCAGCTATTTTTTAGTTTTTCGGAAGTGCTGTCCCATTGTTTTCCACAGAAGTGACACAACTTTCCACTCCCAGCAGCTGTGCTCATGGGGTCCAGTTTCTCCACCTCCTCCTAAGCCTGTCATTCCCGTTTTTAACAGAAGCTGCTCCAGTGCATGTGAGTGGCCGCCCCCTGTGGTTGGTGACCCTGGCTGTGGCAGACCCTGTGGTTAGTGACACTAGGCATGGCCGCCCCCTGTGGCTGGTGATGATGGGCGTGGCAGCCCCTGTGGTTGGTGACACTGAGTGTGGCAGGCCCTGTGGCTGGTGATGCTGGGCATGGCAGCCCCTGTGGTTAGTGACACTAGGCATGGCCACCCCCTGTAGTTGGCGACCCTGTCTATGGCAGCCCCTGTGGCTGGTGACCCTGGCCGTGGCTGCTCCCTGTGGTTGGTGATCCTGGTCGTGGCAGCCCCTGTGGTTGGTGACACTGAGTGTGGCAGGCCCTGTGGCTGGTGACGCTGGGCGTGGCAGTCCCTGGGGCTGGTGACACTGGGCACGCGTTCAGATGTGCAGCTTAGCTTTTCTCCCCTATCTACTTTGGAGGACCCTGCCCCTGCTCTAGACACCTGGTCTGCCTGTGCCCCTCCGCTCCTTAGACTCTTAGTTTTAGAGTCCCCGCTACCACATGGCTTTCTTCATAGCACTCCTCTTTTCAACACGTTACAGAACTTACTCTTAATTTTGTTTATTGTCTGTGCTCGTTAGAGGGGCAGTTCCATGCAGACAGAGACATATGTTTGTCTGCTCAGAATCCCCAGCTCTCAGTAAAACTTGGACAGACAGCAGTGCTCCAGGACACTGAGCAGAGTGCTTGTCGCACTGAGTCAGAGCCAGGGCCAGGCCTGCGTCCATGGCAACCCCAGCCGCCATTGGAAGGTGTGGAAGCACCTCTCCTGCAACCACAAGAGTCAAAAACTGAGATCTTACCTGTTCCAAGAACTGGATTAAGGCTTCCCGGTTACCCAGCCACTCCCGCTGCAGCTCCTCCTGCCGGGGGAACTTGTTGCAGCTCAGCTCTAGTGTGATCTCAAAGCAGTTGGTGTGGAGATAATTGAAGTCTTGCATTCCTAGGGAAGGAGCCGGACGCGCCCACCGTCACCCCACCCCATCTTTCTCTTTAGTCACAATTTCTCTGCCACATCTTCATCACCTTCTCTTCTACCTCCTGACATCTGTTAACTCTTATCCTACACAGAGTTGTTCCTCTGGTCTCAGGTCACGTGTTTTTGCATCTAACTTTCCAATGAGTACTGTTAATGCAGGGTCAGACACCACACGCTGAGACAATCATTGTGATTGACATAATTAACTTAGTTAATGTAGAGATTGAGTCAGTTTGCTTTAGAGTAGAGAATTTCTGAGGAGGCACGGGCCATGCTTTCTCAGAGGACAGGGAAGGTGGGAAGGAGAGAAAAAAATAGAACAAGCACGATTTGAAAAAGCATATCTAACAATTCCGATTTGGGGGTGGGGAGGCTGGTTTTCCAATACAAAGTTAAAGAAATAGAATCTAACTGAATCTTCCTGATGTGTTCATCAAGTTGGTTTGGGGCCACAAGTCTTAATTTCTCAGTAACCCAGTGATGCCATGGCTTTTCTCCTCTCCACTCTCCCTAGGACCAAACAACAGCTCAGCCCTCATCAATACGGGTGGCTCAGATGTGAGAGTATGGGAAAAGATGGATGTGAGCAACTCCTCTATGACCCAGCTCCTGCCCCAGCCTCTTCCTGTCCTTATGGTGCAAGGTTCACAGCACAAGCCAGTCCCAGGCAGGTGCAGGGAAGAGGTGGGGATGGGGTGGGGGAATGGGGCCGTGTGCACCCACTGCTAGATCTCCCTATTATGGAAAAATTAAAAATGCTGCAGGATCCTCGGCAACAGTAGGCAGCAAAAAATGCTGTAGGTCCCCAAGCAGTGGTAGTGGGCCATGTTGAGGCAGACAGTGGGCCCTGAGAGCAGCCAGTCCCAGGCAGAGATGGCTGCCAGTCCTGGAGCCGTGGCTGGTCCCAGGCAGGGAGACACATGGCGGGCAGACAAGAGACAGAGACATGGATAGGCACGCCATACAGAGTGAGGTTGGATATTTATTCAAGGGGGTTCTGGAGGGGGAAAGAAAAAGAAGGGGATAAGAGGGGAGAGAGAGAGAGAGAGAGACAGAGAGAGAGAGAGAGGTGGGAGAGACGGAAAAGGGGAGAAGCAGAGGAGCCAGGAGAGAGGCAGAAGCTGCCTCTTCAAGAGAGGGATGGGAAGAGAGAGAGCTCAGGCCAGAAACTGAAGATCAGCCTGCCTCAGCGGATTGGGGAGGGAGTGGGCGTGGCTTGTCTCTTAAAGAGACACAACAATCATTACACTCCCTATCTTTTGTTATGAATGATCAATGCCCATGCAAGTTCCTGCTGTGGGTATCTGACAGCCCCAGTAGAGAGAGCAGCCACCAAGGGGGTAAGCCCCTCAGCTCACCTGCTGTTGTCTGAAGCTCACCTCTGTGCTGCTTTTGAAAACAGAGCATTTAGAAGCCAAGTATTTCAACTGTTTTACTTAAAGTATCAAAATTATGAGGTGAGTGTGTTATCGGGATTAGAGACAGGAAAAACTGAAGCACAGAGGGGCCATGCAGTTAGCCTGAAGCCACACAGCTGGTGCACAAACAAGATGAATTCCAAGCCCATTTAATCTCAGAGATTTAATCATTTGGTCTCATTTTCCTCCTATGCCCCAGCAGATAAGGACATAAAACACTAGCTGGACAGGACCACACATTATCGCCTCCTTGGTCTGTTAGAATCACAAATAGGCTATTAGATGCCAGCTGGGGAGCTCTCCAACTCTCCACCCGCCCCCACCCCCCACGGTGCAAAAATTCTACAGTATTCCCTATGAGTTCCTGAGGAGAAAACAACGGCCATTCCCAGAACTCCACTTACCCTTGCTGAGAGAGTACCAGGACGCCCCGTTGGTGATGCCGTCTGGGAAGTAGTCACCGCAGTTCCAGCCTTGGTGCATCCAGCCATGCGCGTAGGAGTAGACCTTGGCCAGCTGGAGAAAAGGCGGAAAATGACTGTGAGCAATCCTGACTCACACAGCCGCGGCTCCGACTCAGCCTAACTAGGGGGATGCCAAGAGGCTACAATGACACCAAAGTACATCATTTGCTTCAGTGCAAGGAAGTGTGATCAGAGATAGAGGAGGTGATGAGGTGGTGGTGGTGTGCGCACATGTGTGCATGTGTGTGTGTGTGTGCATGTGTGTATGTGCAAGTATGTGTGAATGTGAGTGTACATGCATTTATATAAGCGAGCATTTATGTATCCGGACTGCAGTTGGGAATTCTACAGTCCTTCTTTGCCTCTCTCCCTCTCTGTTGAGTTTTTTGAAACAGGGCCTCACTCTGTTGTCCAGGCTGCCTTTGAGCTCAATCCTGCCTCAGCTTCCAGATGCTGTAATTGCTGCGAGGAGCCCTGTATCCTGGTGTTTCCACTTTCTCAGGGATAAGTCTGTCACATGCAAAGAGAGAGGTGGCAGCAGATGATACAGGAGGTCCTTTCAGTTGGACCGTTTTCTAGATGAATTCATGACAGTTAAAACATGTGTGTTGGAAAGGGATGCACATGCTTAGACTCTATGATCCCCATTACTTTTTAATGCTTTTTATCTTTATTTTTTGTTTTTTTGAGGCATATTTCCCTGGCTGGCCTAGAAATGCCTCCTAAGTGCTGGGATTAAAAGTGTGCATCACCATGCCTGGTCTTTTTTTTTTTTTATAGTAGACAAAATGTTATTACTGGAGGAAAAATGTATTAATTTACTGCACAGCAAATAAATGTCATTCTCTGTAATTCATTGATAAATTATAAACATTACTAATATTATCTATAGATACATTCATATTTTATGATTCAGTAAATTTTATTGCAAAAGATTATGAATTTACAAAATATATTATGAATATATAACTCTCTATATTCATCTTTTAAAAAAGGTATGTGTGTGTCTGTTGTGTGTACATGTGCCTGTGAGTGCAGTTGCCCTTGGAGACCAGACGTGTCTGCTCTCCTGGAAGTGGCTTTGAGCTAACAAACATGAATGCTAGGAACAGAACTGGGGTCTTCTACAAGAGTAGCAAGAACTCTTAGCTAAAGACCTATCTCTCCAGCCCCTGTTCTATTGTTTTGTATTGTTAGCTAAATCTATTTTTCATTAGATGGGCATATTATCATAAAGACATAAATTAGATTCTCTCAAAATTTCTATTTATTCCACTAGCTCGTGGACAGTGAACTTAGCCTTCAGGCATATTCTCACTGGGCACCAGCATAACTGTTCTTCACATCACAGCAATTATAAAATGTTTTCCTTTTATCTAATCATTCCTAGATTTATGGTCTGTCACCTGAAATAAAATGTAACTTACTAGACAGTCCCTCCCAAGCAGACCCTGTTTTCTGTAACTGTCTGAGGACTTGTCACTATGGGTCCTGTGTCTCTGACTTGAATCTCTTCCCCTGAGGTCCAAGTTCCCTCACTGGGATGAGCTGCCATCCGGCATACCGTCTGGAAGAGCTGGTCATCTGGCGTGGGGGAATTGGAGGTACGGTGGGGACCTCGGAAACGATGATCAAGTGACTTGTCATATGGGTAATTGGCCACCACAGCCCCGCCATGCAGATTGGCTGAAAGAACGAAATTTAGGGAACGAATCCACTGGATCACTGCCCGGGTCTCCGGTTCCACCTGTGAAGACATGAGAGTTGGCAGCCAAGGTGTGGCTAAGTTGTCGCACGGTCCTTTCGAGAAATCCTGTCAGGAAGAGGCTGACAGGGATAGTGAATCTCACCCCTCGCCCCCAGATATGAAAACTGGGGCTGGGAAACTTTGACCTTGGTGATGATGATTTTAAAATAAAGCATATGGGACCCCTTCCCAATGTGAAATGTGTGGACTACGATGCACGGGCTAGGTGCAAAGGGAGCCTCCAGGGTAGTGAGGTAGTGACTCTTCTGCGCATACGACTGCGGTGGACACTTCCAGCATGTGCGCCCACACCCACTGAGGCTGTAACACCAAGGGGAATCACTAGTAGGCCTGGAGATTGTAGATCCTGAGTGTTGGGGTCAGGTCAATGTAGGTGTAGAGACTGTAACTAATGTACCACTCTGGGATACGATGTTGAAGGGGGAGAGGAGAGGAAGGAGAAAGGAGGGGAAGAGGGAGGAAGAAGGGTGGGGGGAGAGGGGGAATGAGAGAGCAAAGGTTTCCCAGTTTATCCCGTGCAGCAGGGGTTGAGCTTCTAAAACATTTACAGTTTTAATCATATAAACCACTTGCGTGAAGCAATGACTTTGGCCTCCTCTCCCAACACTTCTGCTGCACCATTTTAGCGACACTCTGGTCAGATCTACATTTCGTAGATTAGACACATGAAGCTCTACTGAGTACCACTTTGCTAGTGACTGGCAGTATTGAGAAAACCTTGACCCCACTGACTCCCAGCACAAACAATCCAGTCACCGGTGCTTTTCCTCCTCATAGATGAGCCTGTCTGGCGACCTCTTGGGGGCAATGAGTTAATGACTCTTCTTAGATCAAAGGTCAGTTCTAAAGGTCCTGTCTTTCCAGTCCCCAAAGGGGTTGGCTGAAGAGAGTTGGGTTTCACACAATCAGAATAGACACATCAGATGGGAATGGGTGTGTCCTAGCAATGTCTGGCGATTTCGTCATTGTACAAAGTCACAGAGTGAATTTACAGAAACTAACATGGCTACGTGACCAAGGATCACTGCTGTACATGTGACCTATGTTGGAAAAATTATCATTTTATGGCATGTGGCTATAGGACTAAGAGCTCAGGCCCTTTCTTCACATTCCAAAAGGTCCGCTTTCCATCATCCCTTTCCCTCATGGCTCTTCTATCAGAGCACAGGGGAGCTGCCACTGTTACTTTTCTCTTCCGAGTTAGGCAGAGGACTGAGGGGGAGGCTCATTATCTTGTCTAATGCAGAGAAATCAAAACACAGGGCTGCAGAGATGGCTCAGCAGTTAAGAGTTCTTGCTGCTAGCACAGAACCCAAGTTCTGTTTTCAGCGCCCATGTCAGGTCACAACCACTTGCAACTCCAGCTCCAGGGGATGTGATACCCTCTTCTGAGACTACCTGTGGCTAATATGTACACACCCCCACACAGATACACAGACCCCCACATAATTATAAAAAGACAAATAAAGCTTTTAAAAATTCAGAGCATGGCTCATGACTATAATCAGTGGAGGCAGAGCAAGAGAAACAGAAGTTCAAGGTCAACCTCATAAAAAAGTTTGAGGCCTGCCTAGGTTACATGACACTTTGCCTCAGGAAATAAAAAATTACCTATGATATTCTTCTGGCTAGATACACTGAATAGGACCGTGTCAATCTTTTCTGTACTTACTTAACTGAGCCAAAATGACAGCTATAACCAGAAATCTAACATGTCACTATGACTTTCACGTCATTTTCTAAAAAGATCTTATTTTATTTTAAATTATGTGTGGGAGGTATGGCCACAGGATGCGGGCCATCAGAAATTCCTGGAGTTACAGGCGATTGCGAGCTGTCCAGTGTGGGAGCTCTAGAAGAATGGTGGCACTTTTAACACCGAGCCATCTCTCCAGCCCCCATCACTCTCAAGGGGAAAATACTGACCCTCTCCACCCAGGAACATTCCTCTCCCCAGTCTCTAAACTTGGATATTCACAAACGGAGCGTTGGAAACATTCCACCCAGGAGAAAAGTCAGGGCTGGCAGGTATGCTCTGAGAACCATGGTGGTTACTCCGACCCAGCAGCAGGACCACACAGGTAAACAGGAGGTCCCCACCTTCACAATACCTAGGGCTTGCCAAATGCTGTCTCCCATTGAGAGCAAGGGAAGCAGGGGAGCTTTAAAAGGGTCACATAGGAGGAAAGAGGAGAAACCATGAGTTAGACACCCCGAACCTCATTCTATAGCTAACATTGTGAACATCTGATTCATCACCAGTAGGAAAGACTTGTCTATAGCATGCTGTCGGCAGTCCAGGATCAGCAGAAAGACTGTTGGGATATGAGTCAGAAGGTCTGTGTGTGTTCGTGCAGATGGGTGTGCACATGAGGGTGTGTGTGCGTGTGTAGGGAGGACAGAGGTTGAAGTTGGGTGTCTTTCTTGTTCACCCTCCATCATACATTGACATTTTTAAAAATTGTGCTTCTTTTGCGAGCACATGTGTGTGTGCACAGTCACATGTACATGGCAGCCTGATGTTGAGGTCAGATGACAACTTGCAGGAGTCGGCTCTCTTCCACCATGTGGGTTCTGGGGATCAAACTCGGGTCTTCAGGCTTGGCAGAAGGAACTTTACCCACTGGGCTGTCTCATGGGACCTAAACCTAGCTATTTGGTGTGGTTCTGAGGTTCAAACTCAGGTCCTGGTGCTTGTAGGACAGGAACTTTACCAACTGAGTCACCTCCCTAACTCATGCCTAGGTTTTAATATTAATTGTTGGGGAATATTATTTCAAGATGTGTTGCATTCATCTATACTCTGGAACATTGGTTTAATGATGCAAAGGTGTGTTGGATTCTTTATGTTGCATTTGTTTAACTCTGTGAAATTATGTTACTTTGCCTGCCTAAAACACCTGATTGGTCTAATAAAGAGCTGAACGGCCAATAGTGAGGCAAGGGAAAGAACAGCTGGGGCTGGCAGGTAGGGAGAATAAATAGCAGGAGAAATCTGGGGAAAAAATTGGGAAGCAAGAAAGGAAGGAGAGGAGAACATCAGGTGCCAGTCACACAGCAAGCCATGGAGTAAGAAGAAAAGAAAGATATACAGAAATAGAGAAAGGTAAACGTCCAGAGGCAAAAGATAGACGGGATAATTTAAGTTTAAAAAGCTGGCAAGAAACAAGCCAAGCTAAGGCCAGCCTTTTATAAGTAAGAAAACATCTCCGTGTGATTTATTTGGGAACTGGGTGACGGGTTCCCAAAGAGCAAAGAGTAAAAAATCCGAACTGCAATTGATTCCTTCGATTATTAGCTATGTAAATTTAATTGGGGCTATAAACGTAGTAACTGTCAAACAGGGCTAATGTTGGCTGCTATTGCTTGTTACATTCACGGTCCAGTGCTATGGTGACCTGAACTGAACTGAAACAGGCTTGGGAAGAGCTCTGAGAAATCACCAAGTGCATGCTTCTCCTCCTTTACCACCACCAATGCCACCCTGCACAGTCAGTGGGGTGTGCAGCCTTGCTGCCTGCACTGTGCTGCCAGAACGAAGACTACAAAGAAGCCTGACATCTATTGTTCTTCTAGATAAATTAACAAGGAGGGAGTTGGTGTTTAATTCTTTTTTAGAAGATTTATTTTATTTATTATGTATTCTGTGTTCTGCCTGCATGTATGCCTGCAGCCAGAAGAGGGCACCAGATCTCATTACAGATGGTTGTGAGCCACCAAGTGGGTGCTGGGAATTGAACTCAGGACCTCTGGAAGAACAGCCAGTGCTCTTAACCTCTGAGCCATCTCTCCAGTCCTAATGCTTAATGCTCAATAGTTCTGTTGATGTGACGAATGCTTAGCATCC
This sequence comes from Myodes glareolus, assembly GCF_982192425.1. Classification (NCBI taxonomy): domain Eukaryota; kingdom Metazoa; phylum Chordata; class Mammalia; order Rodentia; family Cricetidae; genus Myodes; species Myodes glareolus. The sequence goes on along the minus strand of NC_142032.1, from coordinate 17,975,527 downwards.
TGCAAGCAACTCCAAGTGCCAATTTACTGGCATCTGTTGTCATCTCCTACCTGACTTTTCCAGTTGTCTGGGAGGGGTAAGTGGTGGTTGGGACCGCCATACTTCTCGTTGTAGTGGAAATAGGTGTTGAGATCAGGGAAGTTGCGGTTCAGGTCCACTCCATTTGCATTGTTCCTACCAACCAGATACCCAGATGTGCTTGGGCCCTGGCAGAAATGAAGAGAGGAAAGATGAGCATTTATAACAGAATTCTGTATTTCAAGAGTATGGTGTGACTTTTAAAGATACTGACTACATTAGCTACTTTTCTATTTTTGTGATGAAATACTATGACCAAAATACATTTTTAAAAAAGGTTTTATTTTCACTTATGGTTTCAGAAAGAGAGAGGGATGGGGAGGGAGAGCGGGGAAAAGAGAGAAAGTGAGTTTATAATGGCCCAGAAAGCAGGGCATGGTTGACACACTACCATGACACAGGGCACGGTTGACACACTACCATGACACAGGGCACGGTTGACACACTACCATGACACAGGGCACAGCTGAACACTACCACGACACAGGGCATGGTAGCAGGAGCAGGAAGTTGGCTGATCACGTTTAATCACACACAGGAAACAGTGGGAGAGGAGAAGAAAGAGCGAGTCAATAAATCCTCAAAGCACACCGACAGTAAAACACTTCCCTCAGCAGGACTCGACCTCCTACAGGTTCCAAGCCCTCCCCACCAAAAGCATCACCAAGGGGGACCATGGGTTCAAATATGCGAGCCTATGGAGGAGGATATATGTCTCATTCAAGCCAACACACAGTTTATGAAATGATGTACTATTGTCGCCCTTCCCATATCCAGCGCCCCCTTGAGTGGTTCAACTGTAGATCGCCATGAAGTTCTAGGGGATCCCAGGGACGCTCTAGCGGGAGAGACTCCTAAGATAGCTTTACGGAATTGCGTGTTTTAAGAATGCAACTCAATGGATTTTAGTTTGTGAATGGAGTGGAGGAAGCACCACCATAGTCACAGTCATCCTGAAATCACAATTTTAGAATATATGTGTGTATAAAACAATAAACCTCATTCCCAGTCACAGCTGCTTCTTATTTTCACCCCAGTGATAAAAAGCCATATTCTGTTTCTGCAGATTTGTCTCTCTCTGTGCATGTTATGTGTAGGTGGGATCATTCGTCACATGATTTGTCTTTGAGATTCACCCATGTAGCATGTATTGGTACTTCCCTCTTTTTAATTTTTGAGTCGTGTGGGTTCATTGGATTTTGAGTCTCCACCCACTAGTGACACAGTCAGTATATGTCAGTTTCTTAGGGCTGTTGTAACAAATGACCACAAAACCAGAGGCTGCTGATGACATCAATTCTCTCCGAGACCTGAAGGGTTAAGTTTAAAATCCAGGCATCAGTGTGGTCATATTCTCCAAAGGTTTTGTCCTTTCTAGTTACTGGTGGTCATAGGTAGTCCTTGACTTTAAATTTTATTTATTATTGCGGGGGCACACAGGGCACAGTGTGCATCCTGAGGTCAAAGGACAACTTTGTGGAGTCGGTTCTCACCTTCCAAGCCTTATGTCGGCTCCAGGGATTAAACTCAGGTCCCTACTCTTTCGCAGCAAGTGACTTTTACCTGCTGAGCCACTTTGCCTGTCCTGTCCTTAGACGTAAGATGTCTGCCAGGAAGTCCTGTTTCCTGCCTTCCTGGCCTCCCTGGTGTGTCTGTTTCTGTGCACCTTTCTTGTTTTCTTCCCTCTGTGGTGGTTGGAATGATCCCCATAAGTCTCTGGCCTTGAATGCTTAGTCCTCAGTTGGTCCCTGCTTGGGAAGTTTTAGGAGGCGTGGCCTTGCTGGAGAAAGTACTTCACTGCGGTGAGCTTTGAGGTTTCAAAGACCCCGTCATTCCCAGTGTCTCTCTGCCTTCTGCTCTCGAATCAGGATGTGGGCTCTCAGCTGCTCCTGCCACCGAGTCTTTGCTCTAGTATCCCAGATGCCAAGGCTGTGAAACTGGTAGCCCCTCCATGCTTTCTTTTGGAAGTTGCTTTGGTCGTGGTGTTCTGTGATAACAGAACAGTAGCTAGTACATCCATTCCCCAATTCTTCCCTCCAGTCCTCCCTCATGAGACAAGGTCTTACGTGTTCTTAAACTAGCTATATGGCAAGGATGACCATGAGCTTTTGAGCCTGATCCTCCTGCCTCCGTTTCCTGAAGGCTGGGACCACAGGTGTGCAGCACTATGCCTGGTTTTGTTCCTCTTATAAGGGCATCAATAATACTGGCTTTCGATTATGATTGTCTAGTTTCGTGCTTTGGTCAGGGAAGCGTGTTTTTACAGGGGGTAACCATCACCACAGAGACTTAGCACCATTCCAAGGTGCTAAGAATAAGTGACTGTTTGTTGATGACTTAGATGGGCCATCTGTCACCCTCCCAAGGCTTCAGAGACACCATGGAAGAGGCGGTGGTGAAACCTAAGAGGGCAGGGGAATGCCGTCTCCCAGGCTTGACATGGCTGTCAAATTAATAAACTCACAGCAGCTGTGTGTGGACGACCTGTGCAAGAGGGGGCGCTTCAAAATTCCCTAGACCCCACCCCTCTCTGATTTACAGGCAGCTGATGGTTGCTATGGAGAAAGGGCTCCCAAGCCCTGCCCCTCCCTGAAGAGCTATTGACAGTTAATGGATACTAGGGAGCTCTTTGGTGGTGCGGCCATGAGTCAAATGCTCGTGCTCCAGGAACTGACCCTTCATCCATGCTCACAAAAGCAACCTTAGTCAAACTCTGGGTCACACGCAGGAGGTAGAAAGGACAACTTTATATACATACAGGCATGAAAATGTCACCAAGAAACCCTTATGTACATATAATTAACATATGCTAATGAAACCAAATTATGAAATACTAGGATTCTTTTCCTTTGAGTAGTCTTGAATTTCTGGATCCCTTAATTTCTCTGTTCGTACTTCCAATTTTAGCTTTCTTGTTTATGTTTTCCCCCACCTACTCATTCATCCATTTGGTCAACTGCCATTCATTACACACTGTCAACCCAGTGCCCTCTGACACTGAAAAAAGAGCTAAGTGAGATACTGTTCCAGCCTCCTAGGAATTCACAGTCACTGGGGAGCCCAACAAATACATCAATAAATACAGAGTGGTATAACAGAGATGCTTTAAAACTCCCATTAGGGCCGGGCTGCAGCTGGGGCTCAGTTGTTTAGGATGCTTGCCTGGAATTCATGAAGTCCTCTGTTCGGTCCCTGGCACTGCAGAATACCACAGTGGCACTTGGTTCAGAAATTCAAAGTCATGTTTTGCTGCATAGCAAGTTCAAGGCCAGCCTGGGCTATGTGGAATCCTGTTTCCCACTGAGGGGTAAAAGGTCTGTGTGTGTGGGGGGGGGAGAGAATCATTAGAATTGTTTTCTGTGTTCCTGGAGATGGGGACTAGTGTCCACTACAGTCCTACAGACTAAGTGGGTAATGCTCAAATTCTCAGTTGCTCCCGGAAGTGAGGCGAATGAACCTCACTTTCTATTGGCAAGTCAGAGATGCCGTTCAAATTTTCTTTAAGAATATTTATCATTCTCGGCATTTCCCTTTTTGCATGGGCATCCTGCTCATATGTTTTATTCTTAGACTGCACTGAAAACACTATGTTTTAAAAAGTTACCTCCATAATTTCTGTTCCAGTTCAAACATTTCTCTGACTTTTGAGCAGGGATTTTTCTCACTGCTTCTTGTTCTTAGCAATGCAGCTCTTGACTGCCACTATTAGGAGCAATGGGCTTCACTGGTTGGTTTTGTGCGCGACTGTTCATTAGGCTGACAAAGGAGGCCTTTCTGGGCTGTAGGTTGTGGTTTGGTATCAGGGTATCTACTTAGTATGTGTGAAACTTCTGGATTTCATCTCCAGCAATGTCCGAAAAAAGGAAGAGGACGAGAAAGAAGGGGAAACAGGAGCAGTGAAAGAGGAAGAAGAACAGGAGGAAGAGGAAGAGGAACATCACTAGCTGAAGGTTCCTACGTTCCCATCAACAGAGCAAATGGTGTAATGAATTGCTATTGCTAAAGCGGATGGTGGTGGAGCACATCTTTAATCCCAGTACTTGGGAGGCAGAGGCAAGTGGAGCTTTACGAGTTTGGGGCTAGCCTGGTCTACAGAGCAAGATTCAGGACAGCCAGGGCTACACAGAGACACCCTATCTCAAAAAACCAACTAACCATCCATCCATCCAAACAAACAAACCAACCAAACAAACAAACCAATGGCAGCTTTCCACCCGCAGCTCAGAAGCCTGAACTGGGTGTCACAGTGAGGGACAAGACTCTAAGGGACTTGTTCCCTGACTTCCACGGTTTCTAGAAACCATTCACATTTTTAGGTTTATGGCTCTTTCCTTCATCTTCAGAGCTAGCTGCATAACACCTGAAGTGTTTTTCTACTTCCCACCCCTACCCTCCCTCTTCTACACTAAGGCCCAAAGTGGCTGGGCTCCCTTAAGAGATCTAGTAATTTTGGGTCAAATAATTAGTGACCTCAGTTTCATCTGCAATCTTAATTCTTTCTACTGAAGCTATGTAACGTTTTCATAGGTTTGGGGATTAGGATGTGAATCACCGGGGAACCATTATTCCGCTTCCCTGCAAATGAGTAGACTTCTCCCAGGGCAGCCATGCAGACAACTTTTCTCTGCACAGTAGAGTCTGAGAACCTAGTGGGTCAAGATCTCCTCCCTCTGACTAAGAACACACTAGGCAGGCAGGGAAGGGGCCACAGGGGATTTCTGTTCTCTTTTCCATCTTATCTGTTGCAAGGATGTGGGCAGCGCTGAGTTGCTTCTCCAGCTTCCCTGCTGTATACAAAGAAAGTGAATGCAGGACAGGAGCCAAGCTGGATTTTCCCCTCCCCCCCATCTCTAGCTTTCTCCCTTCTCCGGAATGCAAGGCCCGAGGCCTGACGTTGCTTCCTATCAGTTCTCTTTCTGTGTGTCCAGTCATTTCAGCAGAAACTGTGAGACTGAGTTAGCTTTGTGCTGGGTCAGCCTCCGGGTCCTGGTAGGGACCCTATCTGCCTCCGCTTAACCTGTTTCCAGCAGGTTTAAAATACACTTTTAACTTAATCTTCCTTCCATAAAAATATTTAAATGCAGCTTTTAAAAGAATGCACGTGCTGTGTGGACGGCAGCTAGATGCCTAGGCTTTTCTGTGACATTAGGGAGACTGAGCTGAGCTCTGGGACCCACATTTCAAAAACCCTTCCCCTGTTATTCTGACCCACAGCCACAGTGCAGGGTTTAAAGGGAGCCGCGAAGGCCCACTGCATTCCTTCATTCAGGAAATGAAGGGCAAAGCCAGGAAGCATGCTTCTGTGTGTCTCACTGCAAGAACGACTCCAGAATAAAGAACTGGAGTGTCGAGCACCACACTGGCAGAAGGCAGGCTCTGGAGAAACAGGTGCCAGGCCTAAAGACGCAGCTATGACCCAGTCACCTCCTGAGTCAGGAAGGTCCTAAGCTTGAGACCTGCTTCATGTGTTCCGGGTCTAGTCCGGGTAATTTTTCAAGTTCCTGTCTTGGAATAAAAATTTAAAAAAAGGTTTGGGAATACGGTTTGGTGGCGGAATATTTGACTAGCATGTTTAGTTTAAAGCCTCAATAGATCGGGGGGGGGGGGCGGGAATCATCTAGAATTAACCCCTTCCCAAGATCTGGCAAAAGTGTGTGCTTTTCTGCTAAAAGTACAGGAAGATGGGTATTTGGTAACACCTTCTCCCTACTGCAGAATTTTACAGGTTATCTGGACTGGTGTAGGAGGCTGGAATTCAAGCAGAGCCCAGTTACCACAAGCAAGGCATTTTAGGGATGTTAACGTTTTAACCTTTAGCTTTTGCCTTTCCCTGCACCCCAACTATTTGTCTCTCTGTCTCCCTCCCTCCCTCTTTCTCTCCCCCATCTCTCCCTCTCTCCACCCTCTATTTCCCCTCCCTTCTCTCTCCCTCCCTCTCTCCCCCATCCCTCCCCCCCCCCACCGCCTCTTTTTACTGATATTTATGAGGGGACATGGGACACACTGTCAACTGACCCATTTCCTAAGATAGCTTCAGTCTCTTCAATGCACCTCCCTTGGACTGCGTACCTGTGCGGCAGCCACCTCATAGCCGTCTGGGTTCATGGAAGGCAGGATATGAATGCGTGTGTCCTGGATGAGGTGCAGGATTCGCGGGTTCCGGTTCCTGAACTCCTCACAGAGGAACTCCGACAGCTGCAGTAGCAGCTCACGGCCCAGCACCTCATTCCCGTGCATGTTCCCCACGTACTTGACTTCCGGTTCCACTGGCAACAGAAACACAACCCAGCTCTTGAAGGGGCAGGCGGGTTCAAGGCTAACTTTGGCTACCTAATGAGTTCCAGACTGACCTGGGACTCACAAGACTTTGTCTCACCCCACTCCACCATACTCCCTCCCAAAATAAAAGGAAAGAAAATCTCAGGCTTTCATTAGGTCTTTCCCAGCAACCCCTGTGCCCCTTCCTCATAAATTGCAATTGGAAAAACTATAGAAATCCATGCCTGGAATAATAATGACCACCATTTATTGAACCCCAAGTGTACTAACTGTTCATGCTCATTGTTGCTAACCTTCACAGAAAACTTGTGGAGTAGGTTCTTGAAGGGGAAAAGTGTCGGATGGGGGAACTGCGAATTTCATTAATGCTATTTCATTAATCTTTTGTCTTTTTTCCTTCACATCCTTTCTTTCCCTCTCTCCCTCTCTCCTTTCTTTTTTCTTCTTCCTTCCTTTCTTCCTTCCTTCCTTCCTTCCTTCCTTCCTTCCTTCCTTCCTTCCTTCCTTCCTTCCTTCCTCGTTTCTTGATTGTTTGAGACAGGGCTCTCCAAGTAACCCGGAGAACTTGCAATGGAGACCAGGCCAGCCTCACAGAGATCCTCCGGCTTCTGCTTCCAAGTGCTGGGAAGAAAGGCGTGCACCGCCACTCCCAGCCTCTTTCTCATACTTCTTTCTTTTTAGAAGGAAATGTTTGTGATAGTAAAGAGCAGGCCTTTGTCTTTGGTAAAATAAAATTTGGAAAATCTATTTAGTCTCCTCTAATCTCTTCGTTACCCAAAGCAATGTGAGACGCGGGTATAGAAGTCTCTGGTCTGGTTCACCCAACGTTGTGGTGTGTAAGGTAGGTGCTCACTAGCAAGCCCTCTGCTTTTAATTTCAATAGAGACAGAATACAACTGTTTCCCATAATAAGTGCCGCCGGCAATTAGTTTGACTCCATCTCTTGCATCTTCACACCTGCGTCTTTGTCACACACATCCCCCCCCCCAGCCTTTCTGCGTCTGTGTGGCTCCATCTGCATCCATGCTGCCCACCCAAGACATGAAAAAACATTTATGTAAAGGGCCAGGTGGGGCCTGACGTGGAATCGTTCGTCTCTGTGGACAAGGTTATCACCCGCACAACTACCCAGCTCTTTCAGGGGAAGCCAGCACAGATAACTCAAAAACAAACGAGTGTTATGGCAGTCCATGAAACTTCACTCACCCAGACAGGGAGATAAGTGGGATCAGAAAACGATGAGAAATCCGCAAAGAATCAATAAAGGTTAAACAAACAAACAAATAAACCGAGCAACCCTTCATTCCCCAGAGCAGGCAGCTGGTCCTGGAGCTCTGTTAGTTAGCCTCCACACCAAGTCGTCTTTGAACACCTTTAAGTCAGGGCCCACAACTCCTCTGCCTACAACACCCCAGCAGCATCTCGCTTTGCTCAAAGTAAAGGCCAAGAGGGGTCCACCTGCTTGTAAGTCCCAGACAAACTCCGGGTGCCCAGCGCTCTCAACACCTGGCTCTGACCTCAGCGCCAACTGGGCTCTGAGTCCTGGGCTGCATTTCCTTTTTCCTTAGCCCGCCAGTCCCTCTCCCTCAGAGACCTTCAGATCTCTGCTGGACACCACCTCAGCCAGAGAAGCCTTTGGCGCACTAGGGAGCTCCTCTCCTCTACTTCCCTCTGGATTGCCACACAGCACACCTCCTCTCTTTCATATATATATATATATATATATATATATATATATATATATATATATATATATATACATGTCTTTTCCCATACATATCCTCTCACTATAGAGCCTACCCCATCTGACGTGGCAAGTGTTCACACAGTGCCCCATCTGTGACTGGTCTCAGTCCACTATAATTCAGGTCTATTAGGGAAAAACCTGCATTATTCTTTGTTTCATTTCTAAAACCTATTAAAGTGCCAGCAGGCCTGCTGGAAAGTTCTTTTTCTTTTTCTTTCTTTCTTTCTTTCTTTCTTTCTTTCTTTCTTTCTTTCTTTCTTTCTTTTTTAAATAGGGATCTCCCCCCCTCTCTCTCTTTCTGGTTTATTATTTAATTGTGTGTGTGTGTGTGTGTGTGTGTGTGTGTGTTTCATAGAGTCCAGAAGAGGGTATCAGATCCTCTTGAACGGGAGTTACAGGTGATTGTGAGCTGCTAGGTGCTTGGAACCAAACTTGGGGCCTCTAGAAGAACAGCAAGTGCTCTCTAGACTGCCGAGCCATCTCTACAGCCCCAACAAAAGTTCTTCTATCTAGTAGGCGATGGGTAAATATTTGTAGAATGAAGGAATGTAAGGAGCAAAGGAAAGAACTGCTAACTCAGGGGAAAAGAGGGATCAGTGAGAGCCAGCATTATCTGCACCAGACTCATTGCGTGCTGGAAGTGTAGGCGTCCCAAGAAAGGGGCGTGGCCTAAGAGGCTAATTTCATCAAGACCACCAACCGCCTTAAGCTTTCGCAGCATGAACGTGATCTGCTTAAAAGCAGGGACTTGCCCCCAAGGTCCAAATGAGGAGCAGAAAGATGAAGAAAATGAAAAAGGAAATAAGGACTGCGAGGGTTGCGATCACCCACTGATACAAGGGGACGGATCTAATGAGAGTTTACCAAGGCCAGTTGGACTGGGACTGAATGAGGACGCGATCCAATCAGATTCTCTGAATGTAGCCGGATTCTCTGAATGTGACTGGCCCGGAGTCTTTCTGAAAAGCCATTGACAATGACACTGGGACTTGTTTCCTCTGCATATACTGGATTTTGCGGATCAAGTCTGTCTGGACACTCACCTTCCTGGACCTGGGGGGGGGGGGACTTGAACTTCCCACAGGGCAGGAAACCCTGACTGCTCTTAGGGATGTAGAGGGAGGAGGAGAGGGAGTGGGGGGAGTGGGAGGGTGGTGGGAGGAGGGGTGGAAATGGAAACTTTTATAATTTAATAAAATTACTTTAAAAAAATAGTAAGTCCAAAACAACTATCATAGAAAAAAAAAGCAGGGGCTTGTTAGGCAAGATCCTAACCGCAGGGGATCACATTGTTCTTCTTGAGCTTCCTTGGTATAAAATTTTGAAGCGGTCATGGTCAGCACTCATTGTACCTTTAAAGCAGGAGTACAAGAAGACTGTATTAGTAATGAAAGAAATGATTTTGGCAGCTCCTAGGCAAGTTGGGAGTAGACGGGTTCAGAGACTGGCCATCTCTGGATGGAAGACCCATTGGGAGCTTTGTGCAATGATTTAAATCAAGTTATAAAGAAGAACAGAGCGGGGCTGGGGTGTGGGAGGAAGATGAAGAGATTTGCTGTTGACCATCTGAAGAAGGAACTGATAGAGCCATGTGACTTAACTCAAATGCCATCAACAAAGCAACAAGAGGCTAGAGTTGTCATCAATGTTCAGGGATATGTGAACGGTTAATGAAACCAGGCAACAGCATATTACACAAGAAAGAACGATGCCATAGATCTGCGTTCATAGACACAGGCGAGGAGCCAAGGGAGACAGCTACAGTGAATTCCAGTTCTGTGAGAAGACACATGCATTTGAAAGGTAGACTTGGGTATTGCTCTGGAAGGAGCGATTTCCATCTACGTAAGTAATAGTTATTCTTGAGTTAGGATTGTGCTTCAGCTTGTTACTTTTTCCTTCTGCAATTTCTAGTGTTTTCAGTTGATTGGTTGTTTTGCGATGGAGCTTTTTTATGTTGCTTGGCTGGTCATGAACTATTTTCAAAGCAAACATGGATTGCTTTGGTGACAGAAGCAAACTAACAAAAAAGAAAACAAGAGTCCCAACGCCCAAACTCTCTCTAGGACACCGTGCTGGCTCCCTGCCGTTCCTGGAAGAGATGTACCTGACCCCTCGGGAGAACTAGGAGGTCAACCATAGGAGGTCAACCATTTCTGCTGTGCTCCCAGGCTGTTGAATCCTGACAGAAGGAATAAGAGAAAAAGACCAGGGGTGTGAAGGGAGGGAGGGTAAGGTGGGGGGAACAGAAGGAAAACACCCTTTACCCCTGAAGTCTCTAGCAAACAGAACCCAGAAAGGAGGAATGAGCCAGAGTCTGAACTGGGGTCACATCTCCCAGGGTCCAGGGAAGCTTAAGAGCCAGGTAGGATAGCCTGCCTTCTGAGGTGGAGGAAGAGGTAATGCATTGTATATGGAGGTCTCCACTGGAGCAGCAACTACCATCTCTGAATTTGTAGGTGTTAGTTTCCCAACACACCCCAGAACTACTCAAGACTTACAGGGCTCATGGATCCCCGGGTGGTCACTGAACTCCAGCACGTAGAGGTACCTCCCCTTCACGCTGCGCCCGATGTTGTAGAGCCGCGTGATGTCCGGGCATTGGTTGTGCACCCTGTACAGCGTCCGCACGAGGTCATCATAGCGGTGGTGACGAAAGGTCACGGGGGCAACTAACTTGGAAAGAAGGAGGAGGGGCAGGAAGGCTGAAGGTAGGTCTGGCATCTCGCTGAGCTTCCCAGCGGCTGTGAAACGTGCCCCCTACTCTCCAAGCAATCTTCTGACAGTCAAGATCCAGAGCCAAGAGCGGCCAGGCCTCGCACCTGCCACACCTGCGGCACCTGCAGCAGACTGGAGACCAGGCCTCTGCAATGCTGAAAATTATTTCTGTGGCCCTGGGATAGCCACGATGGCCCCGGGGCTCATTTCTCTTCTCCTAAGCCTAGAAAACCTTTTGGAAGGGTTCTGCGCATCTCCACTTGGCGATTCTGGCTTACTGATTAACTGGACTGTAAACAGGCCTCCAGAAACAGCACTTTATAACCCTTTGATTCCCGGGGACTTTTAAAAGTGCTTGTACCAACTTAGAAATGGAGCAATCTGTCCCCTCCCAGCCACCCTGGCCCTGCCCTTGCGTCCTATTCTGAAGCACCATTCTGTCTTGTCCTCCCCACTCAAAGATCCTAAAGGTAAGGAAAAACAACTTGAGAAAATGAGACACCTGCTTGGAGCAAACAATTGGACATCACATCTTTGATAATGTATCTGTAATTAATAAACGATTTGTAACACAACGCTAGCGAGACTAGCAAGACAGTCCTACTTCAACAGCAACAAAGGACTCTGAGAGCTCAGCAAATTAGAATAATAATTAGCAGATGAGATTGCATCAAACTGAAAAGTTTCTGCATAACCAAGAGTACAGCCTACAGAACACGAGAAAATGTTTGCCAGATAGTAACCCAATAGAGAATTAATATGCAGAACTTAAGGAACTTGGAAGATGAAACCCATGCTGGAATGCACTGACATACATCTGTAATTCTAGCACACAGAAGCTGGAGGACTGCTGGTCTATGTAGTGACTTCCAGGCCAGCCAGTGCTATCTGATCAGACCTTGTCTCAAAAAACCTAAATAGGTGCTAGAGAGATAGGTTAACAGTTAAGAGCAAAGGCTACTTTCCAAACAAAATAGACTTCAAACTAAAATTAGTCAAAAGAGACAAAGAGTCACAGGAAAAATCCATCAAGAGGAAATCTAGATACTGAACATCTATCCCCCAAATATAAGGGCACCCTCATACGTAAAAGAAAGGCTACTAAAGCTTAAATCACACATTAAACCACACACACTAATAGTGGGAGCCTTCAACACCCCACTGTCACCACTGGACAGACCTGCCAGACAGAAACTTAATAGAGAAATAAGGGAATTAACAGATGTTATGACTCAAATGGACTTAACAGACATTTATAGAACATTCCATCCAAACATAAAAGAATACACCTTCTTCTCAGCACCTCATGGAACCTACTCAAAAACTGATCACATACTAGGTAACAAAGCAAACCTCAACAGATACTAAAATATTGGAATAACCCCATATATCTTATCATATCACCATGGCTTAAAATTAGAATTCAATAGCAACACTAATTTCAGAAAGCCCACAAACACATGGAAATTAAACAGTGCTCTCCTGAATCACAAATGGGTCAAGGAAGAAATAAAAGAAGAAATTAAAGATTTCCTAAAATTTAATGAAAATGACCACACAACATACCCAAATTTATGGGACACAGTGAAAGCAGTGTTAAGAGGAAAGTTCACAGCACTAAATGCCTACATAAAAAAGCTGGAAAAATCCCACAGTAGTGAGTTAACAGAACACCTGAAAACTCTAGAACAAAAGTAAGCAAACTCACCCAGGAGAACTAGACAGCAGAAAATAATCAAATTGAGAGCTGAAACCAACAAAATAGAAACAAAGAAAATAATACAAAGAATCAATGAGACAACGAGTTGGTTCTTCAAGAAAATCAACAAAACAGATAAATCTTTATCCAAACTAACCAAAAGGTAGAGAGAGAATATCCAAATTAACAAAATTAGAAATGAAAAGGGGGACATAACAATAGACACGGAGGAAATCCAGAGAATCATCAGATCATACTTCAAAAACTGTACTTCACAAAATTGGAAAAGTTAAAGGAAATGGACAATTTTCTGGATATATCACTTACCAAAATTAAATCAAGACCAGATAAGCAAAATAAATAGACCTATAATTGCTAAAGAAATAGAAACAATCATCAAAAGTCTCCCAGCTTAAAAAAAAAGCCCAGACAAACTCAGAACTCTACAAAATTTCAACGAACAAATACCAACACTCCTCAAATTATTCCACACAACAGAAACAGAAAGAACATTGCCAAGCTCTTTTTATGAGGCTACAATTCTCTGATACCTAAACTACGCAAAGACATTACTAAGAAAGAGAAGTATGAACCAATCTCACTCATGAACACTAATGCAAAAATACTCAATAAAATACTGGTAAACTGAAACCAAGAACACATCAGAAAAATCATCCACCATGACCAAATTGGCTTCATCCCTGAGATGCAGGGATGGCTCAACATATGAAAATCTGTCAATGTAATCCACTAAATAAACAAACTGAAAAAAAAACACATGATCATCTCATTAAATGTTGAAAAAGCTTTTGACAAAATACAACATTCCTTCATGATAAAGGTCTTGGAGAGAGCAGGGAAACAAGGAACATACCTAAACATAATAAAGGTCATATACAACAAGCCAACAGCCAACAGAAACTCCCAGCGAACCCACTGAAACCAGGAACAAGACAAGGTTGTCTATTCTCTCCATATCTATTCAATATAGTCGTTGAGGTTCTAGCTACTGCAATAAGACAATAAAAGGAGATCAAGAGGATACAAATCAAAAAGGAAGTCAAACTCTCACTATTTGCTGATGATATTGTAGTTTACATAGGTGACCCCAAAAATTCTACCAAGAAACTTCTACAACTCAAAAACACTTTCAGTAACATAGCAGGATACATGATTAACTAAAAAAAAATCAGTAGCCTTTCTTTATATAGATGATAAAGGGTTGAGTAAGAAATCAGAGAAACATCACCCTTCACAATAGCCACAAATAACATAAAGTATCTTGGAGTAACTCTAACCAAACAAGAAGACACCCAGAAATGGAAAGATCTCCCATGCTCTTGGGTAGGTAGAATTAGCATAGTAAAAATGCCAGTCTTACCAAAAGAAATCTACAGATTCAATGCAATGCCCAGCAAAATTCTTCACAGACCTCAAAAGAACAATGCTCAACTTCATATGGAAAAGCAAAAAACCCAGGATAGCCAAAACAATCCTGTACAACAAAGGAACTTCTGGAGGCATCACAATCCCTGACTTCAAACTCTACTACAGAGCTACAGTACTGAAAACAGTCTGGTATTGGCATAAAAACAGAAAGAAGGACCAATGGAACTGAATCAAAGACCCAGATATCAATCCACACACCTACACACACCTGATTTTTGATATAAAAATATAAATGGAAAAAAGAAAGCATATTCAACAAATGGTGCTGGCATAACTGGATATCAAGATGTAGAAGAATGAAAATAGGTTCATATCGATTGTCATACACAAAATTCAAGTCCAAGTGGATCAAAGACCTTAACATAAAATCAACCACACTGAACCTCATAGAAGAGAAAGTGGGAAGTACTCTTGAATGTATTGGCACAGGAGACCACTTCCGAAATATAACCCCAGTAGCACAGACACTGAGAGCAATAATTAATAAATGGGACCTTCTGAAACTGAGAAGCTTCTGTAAAGCAAAGAACATAGTCAATAAGACAAAACAGCACCCTACAGAATGGGAAAAGATCTTCACCAATCCCACATTGAACAGAGGGTTGATCTCCAAAATATATAAAGAATTCAAGAAATTGGTCATCAAAAGAACAAATAATCCAATAAAAATGGGGTACAGACCTAAACAGAGAACTCTCAACAGATGAATCGAAAATGGTTGGAAGACACTTAAGAAAAGACTTAACATCCTTAGCCATCAGAGAAATGCAAATCAAAACAACTTTGAGATTCCATCTTACACCTGTAAGAATGGCCAAGATAAAAAACACTGATGACAGCCTATGCTGGAGAGGATGTAGGGTAAATGGAATACTCCTCCATTGCTGGTGGGAGTGCAAACTTATACAGTTGCTTTGGAAATCAGTATGGTGATTTCTCAGAAAATTAGGAAACAATCTACCTCAAGACTCAGCAATACAACTTTTGGGTATATATCCAAAGGATGCTCAATAATACCACAAGGACATGTGTTCAATTATGTTCATAGCAGCATTATTTGTCATATATAGATCCTGGAAACAATCTAAATGTCCCTCAACTAAAGAATGGATAAAGAAAATGTGCTACACATCAGAAAAAAATAATAACATCTTGAAATTTGCAGGTAAATGGATGGATCAAGCAAGCATCATAATGAATGAGGTAAATCAGACCCAGAAAGACAAATATAATATGTACTAACTCATAAGTGGCTTTTAGATATAAAGCAAAGAAAAACCAGCCTACAATTCATGATCCCAGAGAACCTAGACAACAAAGAGGACCCTAAGAGAGATATACATGGATTTAATCTACATGGGAGGTGACATGGGATTCCCCTCTGTATGCTGTGAATACCATTGGTTAATAAAGAAACTGTCTTAGGTCTGTGCAGGGCAGAATATAGGTAGGTGTGGAAAACTAAACTGAATGCTGGGAGAAAGTAGGCGGAGCCAGGAGAAGCCATGTAGCCCCGCCATAGACAGAAGCCAGAATTTTACCTAGTAAGCCACAGCCACGTGGCGATACACAAATTAATAAAAATGGGTTAAATTAAGATGTAAGAGTTAGTCAATAAGAAGCTAGAGTTAATGGACCAAGCAGTGATATAATTAAAACAGTTTCTGTGTGGTTATTTCGGGGCTAAGCAGGCTCCTACAACAGGGAAGTAGAAAAAGATAAGATCTCCTGAGTAAATTGGGAGCATGGGAATTATGGGGGAGGGTAGAAGGGGAAGGGGGAGGAAGAACGGGTAGTGGAGAAAAATATATAGCTCAATAAAAACAATTTATAAAGAATAAAACTATGTTGCTTTCAAGAAAGAGATGGAACTGGTGATTATACGATATTAAGTGAAATATGCCAGATTCAGAAAGTCAGTTATTAAATGTTTTTAAATCATGTGTAAAATCTTATTATTTTAAGAAGACATTAAGCTAGGTGGTAATGGTGATTGCCTTTAATTTCAGCACACGGATGCTGTGAGAAAGTTTACGGCTAGTAACTACCTACCTACTAGACGTGGCCTCATAGACTATTTACCCAGATGCGTAAGTGTCCCTTCCCTCATTCCCCTGGTTCTCGCTTTACTAATTCAGATTGTTTTGGATCTCATCTCCATCCACTGTTCAAGCAGAAAATCCTGGTTTTGTAAGTTTTTTCCCTAAATAAATAACTGTCTCAGTTCTGAGTCAGTGTGAGATTTCTTTTAAGCACCCAATAAATCCGTCCATCACCCGGAGACAGAGGCAGGTAGATCTCTGTGAATTTGAGCCCATCCTGGTCTACAGAATGAGTTCCAGAACAGGCTTCAAAGCTACACAGAAAATCCCTACCTTGACCCCCCGCCCAAAGACATTAAGTATGTTGTGAGATAATGCTCTTGTATACTAGAAAGATTTAACACTCATATTGGTTTAATAAAACACTGATTGGCCAGTAGCCAGGCAGGAAGTATAGGTGGGGCAACCGGACTAGGAGAATTCTGGGAAGAGGAAAGGCAGAAAGCCAGACACAGAGTAAGTAAGATGAGAATGCCTTACTGAGAAAAATGTACCAAGCCACATGGCTAAACATATATAAGAACTATAGGTTAAATTAAGTTGTAAAAACCAGTAATAAGCCTGAGCAATAGGCCAAACAGTTTATAATTATTATAAGCCTCCGTGTGTTTCTTTGGAACTGAATGGCTGCTGGACTAGGCAGGACAGGAACTTCCATCAACAAAAGTAGAGGGAGGTTATTAGAGAGTTGAAATAGACATTTTATCAAAGTATGAATGGTCAGTTTTTTAAAATGCTCAATATTATTAATTAGTTATTAAAATATAAGTTAAGATCAGAGGAGATATCATTTCACCTCTCCTAGAACGACCCTAATGTGGAGGAGCTGATGGCAACTGATGATGGGGGCAGCACGGCCCTCACACAGCGCTCATGGGAAAATCATGTAGCCAGACATTTTCAAAAATAGTTCAATAGTTTCTTAAAGATTAAATATGCATTTCCCATATAAGCCAACAATTCTACTCCTGGGTATTTATCCCAGAGCAATGGGACCCACATACCCATGAAAACGCCAGCATGAATGTCCACAGAAGCCCTATTCATGACAGAGTGAACATACAGTTCAGCCTGCCACACCATGGGAGATTGCTGGATGGCAGAAAGGAGCAAAGGGCTGACACCTTGTGTAACATGGATGTATGTTAAACTCTGTGTCCCACAAAGGAGACCTCCATTGGGATGTTTACAGAAGGTTGACATCACTGTAGAGAAACTTGTGGCACGCCATGTCCACCAGCAGAAGAGACGACCATGACAGGATTCTTCTTAGAACACACTTTATTGGGAGCACACAACTTGAAGATGATGGCAAAGGACCCCAGACCCTGGCGCGCATGGCTTATAAGCCGTGCAGAACAAAGCCTGAGACGTGTCCATGTCTGAATGTCTCTGGCCACTCCTGATCTTACGAGTCAGCTCACGATTGGCAGCCGGATCGCACCATTCGGGAAGGCGCACCCAGCACCTCGGGGCGGGGCCGAAGCTGCTTGGAAGGCAGGAAATGACGGCAGGGTTGTGGCACCTTGGCGCCCTACATCTCCCCCATATATATATATATATATATATATATATATATATTAATTAATATAATTAATATATATATTAAAAGATGCCCGGGACGTATCCGATCAGGTCAGAACCTCATGATGATCCAACCAATGATCCAACCAATCAAGGACAGTGGTGGTTCCGGAGGGAAAGGATGCCAACGCCTTCCCGAGTGCAAGGGCAACAAGACCAAATGGGGTGCAAAGGCCATTGGCTGCCAATGCCTTCCCGAGTGCAAGGACAACAAGGCCAATCGGAGTGCTAAGGCCATTGGCTTTCTGCAAGAACCCCACCCTGCCAGGTGCAATGACAACAAGGTCGCTGGGTACAAGGGCTGAGGCCCTCTTAAGGCTGGCAAGCCATACCTTGGGGGAGATGCCCTGATCAATCACTGCTAGCGCCTGAATGATCACAGCTTTATCTCGAGCCTGTCGCGCTCGGAGACAGCACAGCAGCCATAGACAAAGGAAAACGCCTAGGCATATTAAAGCGCCAAACAATCCCACCCCAACCCATTCCTTAAAGAAGGTGAAAACTGAAGTCAACCAAGAGGTCAGGTCTTTGAGTGTAACAGGATCAACATGGGTTCCATTAAGTTTAGCAATTTGGACCAGCTGCTGTTGAATAAGTTATTCTGCCTCTCACGACCAGTTTTTAGCTAAATAGTCTCCCAGCCTTTTGCTCTTATTTCCTGTATCAATAAATCTCAAAGGGGTTATGTACATATGTTTTATTTGTGAAATGTATCCTACTTGTATCAAGCTACATAATTCCTTTATTTGTACTTGAACTAAATCTATTCTTTGATTAGCTGTCACAATGTCTGACAGCAAATGTTTGTTAACCACATTTTGGGTCTCAAGGACCCTTGATGTTTGTTCCATAACTTTGTTAATGGTTTGTGCCGTTTGTATTTGATTGGCCATAGCCATTGCCGCAGTTATAGCGCTGCCTGCTGAAAAGTCTATGGCAGCCATAATTGTAGAAGCAATACCAAAGTTTCTATGTTCCCTTAGCAAAGTCATCAGCAGAAAAGTATCCGGATCTACTTCCCCTGGAATGGGAACTATAGTAGGCACTTTCATGACCACTGCAGTTGGCCATGTATTATTCCAGCATTCTGCAAGCCAACATTGATCTTCAGCACAATTTATAATGTGATTAGTGGAACTCACAAGTAAAAACGCAAAAGGTGCCTGTACACATACCTCAGCCCTGGAATAAACGGTGTTAGACTTTTTTCCATTAACAGTGATATTGTATAATCGCCCAGTTTTTACCGTTCCTGAGATGTTAAGCATCTTATGTACTATGTCATCGGTCCGAACCAAGGCGGAAATATCAGACATGGCATTGGCCTCATTAGAGACAAGCCATTGAAACCAAGGCTAACCATCTCCAACACTTGAAGCATTTCTTCTTCCCCATACAAATCACTTTAGTGGTGGTGACATGGTAAAACCCTCACTAATTGATTTTTTTCCCCATGATTTGCTTTGGCATATGGTAAAAACGGGGGGGATGAGGTATCTGGTTCACAATGGGGCGAAGCTATAAATCGAGTGCCAATCTGGGTCCCATCATAAGGTTGGGGTATGCGTGCAGTGCTTGTAATGGCCAGGGTGGTAATATCTACTGTGTTTGAGCCATTTTCATCACTGCCGCTGCCTGCATGCTGCCCTTGAGTATCCTGTGTCAGTACGGAAAATATCGTTCCGACAGAGACCCTAGAATTCTGAAGAGGATTTAACCAGGCAGTAATATTTTTCTTTCTTAATAGAATGCAGTTGGCATTGTTCAGGGAAAAACAATAGGAACCTGACAAGTTAATCTTAGAAGCATTAAAGCGTTGCGGGTTACCACCAATAGGAATCATGCAGGGCACATCCATATCGCAGGATGTAGAAAAAACTACCGGAAGTGCACTGGAATTAGCATGCACTGGCATCGGGATGGGCCAGGTTCTGGTCACTGCCCACAGCGTCATCTTCTTGGCGACAATTATGCAGATCGCCATCAGGCTCAGCACTATTATGAAGGTCTTTATGGTGTAGCACTCGAGTCAGTCTTTCCGGCACCCAAACGGGATTGTCTTGGTCCTGCGGAAAGACACAAACAGCTCCCCTGGATCTGGATATGACCGGGTCCGGGCCTTTCCATGTGTTATCCAACATATCCTTCCATTTTATGGAAAGAAATTTAGTCTGAAACGGATCTACATGCCTACAGGCAGTGGATTGTCCTTTATCATTGACAATCAAAAAATTTAAAGTAAAGAGTGCAATAGATATTTTGTTTTTGGGAGAGTAGTCTTCTGCTATTCCCCCTTTTTGTTTTTGTATGAGTTTCTTTAGGGATCGGTGAGCTCGCTCCACCACATCTTGACCCTGGGGATTATATGGCAGGCCCGTGACATGGGTCACCTGTAGTTGCTTACAAAAGGTTTGAAAACCTTTTGAGGTGTAGCCAGGGCCATTATCTGTTTTAAGAATCCTGGGTTTGTCCCAGGCTGCCCAAGCTTTTAGACAGTGTGTAAGAATATTAGCCGTTTTCTTTCCTGAAAGATGAAATAATTCATCTTTATTTCATGAATTATTCATTTATATTCATGAATTATCATGAAATAATTCATGGATAATGCCTGAGCAGGTGTCAACAGACACATGAACATACTGTAATCTCCCAAAACTAGAAACATGTGTAACATCCATTTGCCAAATCTTACCAGGTCGCAACCCTCTAGGATTGACCCCAGTATGAGGCAGATGTTGGAAGGTCACACAAGAGGGACAGGAAGTCACAATCTTTCTGGCGACATGGCGTGGAATTTTAAACTTTAAACATAGAGTTGTAGCTGGAACATGATATAATTGATGAAACTGTTTAGCGAGTTCCGGGTCAGTCAGGACTGGCAAAGCTAAGGTCCTAGCAGCATTATTTGCCAAGGCATTATGCTCTGCCATGGGGCCTGGAAGGAGAGTATTATATGTTTAATATAAAAGGGTTTCGTTCGCTGTCTAATGAGGCTGCAGAGTTTAATCAAGACTCTTGCCATAGGACTTTTTGGGCTGATGTCTGTAGTTATTTTAAGGTGTTGAACTACATTGACAACATAATGCGAGTCAGAGGTCAGATTAAATGGCTCCGAAAATGTTTTAAAAACGTGGCAGACTATGTGGCATTTTACAATTTGAGGTGCCTCTGGTTTAAATTGAACAATAACTGGGTTCTCTCCAAGCATTACATAGGCTCCTCGGCCAGTTTTGGAGCCATCTGTATAAATGTCTTTGACTCCTGCCAAGGGCTTGGTGGAGGTAATTTTGGGAAAAATAACTGGGTGTCGGGTTACAAACTGTAATAAGGAATCTTTAGGATAATGGTTATCTATCTTTTTAGAAACACTACAAAGAAGAACAGCCCAATCATCTATTGTAGCCCCTAAAACTTGAATTTGGGATGGAGTGAATGGTATAAGCAGAACATGTGGAAAAATGCCAAAATGTAATATTTCTGACTTTAGACCTTGTAAATCTAAATTTGCCATAGCAGTAGGGTAGTGTTTGATTGTTTTTTGTGGGGAAGCATGTGTATGAATCCAGAGTAGCGGGCCCTTTTGCCATAAAACAGCAGTGGGCTGCAGGATGGTGGAAAGAACACAAAGATATAATGGTTTAGTAGGCATTATGTGTGTCAGATGTGCCGTTTCAATGGCCTTTTTTACCTTATTGATCATTTTCCACGCCTCTAGGATTAGAGTGTGTGGAGACATAACCCTGGGGTCTCCTTCCAGAATGGCAAATAATGGTTTAAGCTCTGTCGTAGTTATAGGCAAATATGGCCTAAGCCAATTAATATTTTCTAGCAACTTTTGAAAATCATTTAGAATCTCCAATTGATCTGTCCTGATCTGAATCTTTTGTGACCGAATCTGAGTTGATGAAAGAAGGGCTCCCAAAAACTTTTTCATTTTTTTCTTTGTATCTTTTTGGCGGATATAACTAGGCCTTTGTTCTCTAGATCCTTAATGATCTGTATATAAGCTTCTTTTAGCAATAGCAACGTTGGTGCAGCTATTAATACGTCATACATATAATGACAAACTTGAACGTTGGGATATTTTAGGCGTGCTGGATTAAGAGCCTGCCCAACAAAGAGCTGACACATAGTGGGACTGTTGGCCATCCCCTGTGGTCAGACGCATCACTGAAATCGTGCATCTGGTTGTTTATGATTAACAGATGGCAATGTAAAGGCAAAATGGCAACGATCTTCCTTTGCCAAGGGTATTGAGAAAAAACAGTCCCTAATGTCAAGTATGATTACTGGCCAATCAACTGGGATATTAGAAAGCATCGGTAAGCCCCGATGCACGGGGCCCATAAGCTGAATCTGCTGATTAATCACCCTAAGGTCATGCAATAACCTCCACTTACCTGATTTCTTTTTTATCATAAATATAGGAGTATTTCAGGGTGATTGAGAGGGTTCAAGATGACCTGTAGCTAGCTGTTCTTGGATTAGTTTTTGGGCAGCAAGCAATTTTTTCTGGGAGAGGGGCCATTGGGGGACCCAAACTGGGGTGGAGGTAGTTCAAGGTATAGGAATTTCATCCCCAGTGGCCCCTATGAAAAACCCAGCCCTCTACGATCTATGTTTCTTTGTGCCTCTATAGGCTCCATTATGCCTTGGAGACATTTTCCAAGCCCTTTTCCTGGTACAAATCCTGAATTCATCATGATATTTCTGCTAACCAAAGAATATTTAGTAGTCAGCTTTATGTCCATTTGGCTTAGCACATCTCTTCCCCAGAGGATAATGGGAAGATCCACCATAAAGGGTTGGTATCTCCCTTTTTGTCCTTCCCTAAAGGACCAGGTTAATTCCTTTGTATTTATTTTTGGAGCCTTGGCATAGCCCAAGCCCAGTAATGTTTGGGAGGATGACTGTAGTGGCCAGCGTTTTGGCCAAGAGCCTTTGGCTATAATGCTACGGTTGGCTCCAGTATCCAATAGTCCAGAAACTTTTCTCCCTTCTATCTTTAAATTTATTATTGGACGGTTGTCAAGCATTAATGAAAGACATGCCAGATCAACCCTGGTGGAACCAAGGCCCTTGTCACCTCTATACTTATCCTTAGCGGGGAAGCTAGCATGTAGACTGGGTAAAATTATTAATTGGGCTATCTGATCCCCTGGAGAGATTGCTGTCATGCCCCGAGGGGAAGCACATAATATTTTTACAACTCCTTTATAATCAGGATCTATGACTCCTGGAGTAATGATCAATCTCTTTAAGGCAGACGAGGATTTGCCAAGGAGCAGACCCACCGTATCCTTGGATAGTGGGCCTTTAAAATCTGACTCTACTGGTTGCATTCCCATTCGAGGTGTCAATACCACTCTGGAGGTGGCACAGATGTCCAGCCCTGCGGAGCCTGAGGTTGCTCTCCTGGCTGTGACGGGGGGACAAAAGGATGAGTTCTGCAGTGCCCCATATATTCGTGGGCCCTGGGGATGGGGGGCCCCTGTTCCCGTTTTTTGGCCCTTGAGGTGTTGTAATGGGCTGCCCATGTATGTCTTTAACCGACCGGCACTCATTGGCCCAATGTTTCCCTTTCTTACACCTAGGGCAAACATCCGGTTTGCGGTTTCCTGTTTTGCTCTCCCCTCCATTTTTTGGACATTGTTTCTTGTAATATCCTTCCTGCCCACACCGAAAACATCCGCCACGCCCTTTACCAATTGTTTTTGCAGCTGTCAACACGGCCGCAGCTAACCCTGAATTGGACAAGGGCCCCCCAACTTCTCTGCACGCTTTCATCCATGCCTGCAATCCTTTTGCTTTCCATGGGGCAATGGCGTGCCTGCAGTCCTTTGTACATTGCTCGTACACTAGTTGCTCTATGAGGGGCATGGCGTGGTCCATGTCCCCAAACGTACAGCCTGCAGCCTCCATCATATGCGCCACAAAGTCAGAGAACAGCTCTGTGGCACCCTGGATTATTTTTGTAAGATTACCGGCCACTTCTCCTTTGTTCGGGATAGCTTTCCATGCCCGTGTGGCTAGTGTGTTAATTTGTGTATAGACTTCCACTGGGAGGGCGGTTTGATTATTAATCCATTGTCCTTGTCCCAGTAACATGTCTGCTGTCCAAAACTGATTCCCATTTATCACATTTGTTCTGGCCTGGGAATAGGCCAAGTCAGTATAAATTGGTTTAAACTCCAAATACTGCCCTAAGGTTAAGCATGCTTTGGCCACGCCAAACCAATCTGAAGGAGTCATGGCATTCTGGGCAAGACGCTCCATCAGGGCCAGGATAAAACTAGCACTCACCCCATACGTCCTGACCTACTTGGCCAGATCTTTCAGTTGCTTATACCCTACTGGCTCATGATATCTATTTTGTGTAGCGGGGTCTTCAAACATTGGGAATGCACTGGCCAGCCGACTCCATGTGCTGGGTTTTATAAAAATGCACCTGAGATAACTGGCGCAGATGAGATCCCTGTCGGCTGCCCCTTTAGCAGACAATATGGCGGTGGATCGGAGTTATCTGGACTATATCGTCCCTGCTCATACTTTGCGGCAGCTTCTTCTAATTTTTCCATTTCCTCTAGATCCAACTCCTCCTCAGAGGTATCTGAGAGAGTCATGTGTGCAAACTCATCCAGGACTGGGGACAGCCCGGAGGGTTTTTGTCCCATTTTCCCATGATTTGTCTTTTTTTAAATTTTCTTTTGAGCTCTGTTTATTATCCCTAGGTTTCTTTTCTTTTAGTTCTCCTTCCTTTTTACTATCTGATTCCGACATGCTATCCTGGTGGGCAGAGAGAGCTCTGCTACTCTCACGGACGAAATCGATACACTTGCCATCCTTAAGGCAAGAGCATATCAACTGCCACAGGGGCTGTGTTCCTGGTCGTAATCTCCCTTCAGCCTTAGCCTTTTCAAGATCTCATCCTAGCTTCTCCCAACAGGGGAGATTAATATTCCCTGTCGCCTCGAACCATGGAGCCGCCCGATCAAGGTCATCCAAGAATCCCCTTATAGAGTGATCAGAGATCTTTAGGTCTCGCCGTTTCAACAATTGCTGAAGTGGGCGGAGAAAACTCTCTACGACTCGTGGGTTTGAAGTGTTATTCCCCATGATGTTAAAACGATTATAGCCACTACCCACAATAGGTCTATTTCTCCCACCAGCACGTCATTGTTACCTTCGGAGAACTTATCGGTACCGCCGCCGTATGCCTAAGTTCTGAATCCTTCCTGATGAGCCGGGGGTCCTTGCACGGTGCCCAGATGTCAATTTTCCGGGTTTCGGCACCACTTGTGGCATGCCACGTCCACCAACAGAAGAGACGACCATAACAGGATTCTTCTTAGAACACATTTTATTGGGAGCACATAACTTAAAGATGATGGCAAAGGACCCCAGACCCTGGCACGCACGGCTTATAAGCCGTACAAAACAAAGCCTGAGACGTGTCCATGTCTGAATGGCTCTGGCCGCTCCTGATCTTACGAGTCAGCTCACAATTGGCGGCTGGATTGCACCATTCAGGAATCCATGCCAAGCGCCTCGGGGCGGGACCAAAGCTGCTTGGAAGGCAAAAAATGACGACAGGGTTGTGGCGCCTTGGCGCCCTACAGAAACTGGCTGCAAATTCGAGATTTTCCACTGCTAGGCATGGGCATGAGGAGTGGCTATAACTAGTCATGAGGTTTCTTTTTAGGGTCATAAAAGTTCTAAAACATGATAGCAGTGATGGTGGTTGTGGGTATACAACTAGAATTTTTTTTTTTTTGGTTTTGAGACAGGGTTTTTTTGTGTTGCTTTGGAGCCAATTCTGGAACTCAATCTGTGGCCAAGCTGACTTTGAATTCACAGAGATCCGCCTGCCTCTGCTTCCCGAGTGCTGGAACAAAAGGCATGTGCCACCACCACTCTCCCTAGAGTATTAATATGTATCTTTTAAGATTTAGATGTACTTATCTATTTAGTAGGGGTGGGGTGCTTGCATGCCATGGCGCACATGAGGAAGTCACATGACAACCTGTAGACGTTGGTTCTCTACTTGTGTCATGTGGATTTCAGCATCAAACTCAGGTCACCAGTCCTGGCAGTAAGCATCTTCAGCACTGTGCCATCTCACTGAACCTGCACACACACACACACACACACACACACACACACACACACACACACACACGCACAAACGAGATAGGGTCTCACTGTATAGTCTTAACTGGTGTCAAGTGCACCAGGCTCTCTTTCTCCTGAATGTTGGGATTAAAGACATGCACCTTTATGTCTGGTTGCACAAATATTTTTGAATCATCCACTTAAACCAGGTAAATTTTATGTCATGTAAATTATACCTAGTACAGCTATTTTTACAATATAAAAACAATTAGGCAAATCTCTCCCCATAGATATAAGTACAATTTACCTTCCAATTCAGTGGTTCCATTGATGGGTATCTACTCCAGAGTGTAAAGAACTATACTCAAGAATGTGTACGCTAGAATCATTCATAATAACTCATAAGTGAACACTACACAGATGTCCACTAATTGGAGAATAGACACGAAAATGTTAGTTAAACATGGTAGTACACACTCAATCTTGGCTCTTTGGAAGCTAAAGCAGGGATTTTAGAGTTCAAGGCCAGCCTGGGCCACATAGTAAGAACCCAAGAGACAGAGCTGGGGATGTGGAAAGCAGGGCATGGAAGAAAGGAAAGAAAAAATAAAGAAAGGAAGGAAGGAAAGAAAACTAGAATGTATATAAATGCAATTGAATTCTATTCATCAATTAAAAAGGAATAAAACCTTTGGTCCGGTGTGGAGGGACTCCAAAAGCATGGTATGTGACAAGCAAATGGGTGTCACATTGTACAGCTCTACCTCTAGGAAATATCCTGTGAAGGCGGTCTGAAGTAGAAATTGACAGTGTTTGCCTGAGGTGGGAGATAGGAATGGGAGGTGGGCAGGAAAGCCTACTAGAGTTATGGGGTACCCTAAAACAGGGTGACAGGCATAGTTTCATAACTTGGTAAATCTACTAAAGTTACTGACTTGCACCTTGAAATCCTCCACCTTGCTCTGGTGGCCCATCACAAAACCTCCACCTTCCGAGTACACCATCCTTGCCTGAATGCTGCTTTCTGGGGAGCAAAACCCTGCTCCAAATCCATCTCCTTCCCCACTCCTCCACCCCTGGGAGTTGCTTCATCAGCCTCCTATCTGCAATGCTCATGCCTTAGCCTGGTGTATGTAGCTCACCATGTAGCTGGGTTAGGAGGAACCAAGCACAGGCTTGCCTGGTATTTCTGTCAGCCACCCTGTCTCCAGCTCCACCCAGCTAACTGATGTGAGTGACGTTTGTTGAGTGAATGAATCAACAGGTTTACCTGTTGGCTTCCCTTGGTTCTCCATGCTCTGTGATGCCATTTTCCACCCAGAAAAAACCAACTGAAAGTTCTGTGTGTGGTACTGTTGTCGGAGGCCATTTGTTCGTTTCCAGCCACCCAGATTCCTGAAATAACCTCACAGAAACTATATTATTTGCAATACTGTTTGGCCAATAGCTTAAGCATATTGCTAGCTAGCTCTTACATCTAGAACTAACCCATTTCCATTATTTCATATATTACCATGAGACTCATGGTCTACCAGCAAGGTTCAAGCTGGCAGCCCACATCTTTCCCCTCTGGCGGTTGGTTACATGGCGTCTTCTTGACTCCTCCTACTCTCTCTCTCTCTAACATATATATTCTAACATATATATATCCTTCATATATAACACACACACACACACACACACACACACACACACACACATATCCTTCATCCTGGCTATATTCTGTTAAGGCATTGGTCAAAAGCAACTTCTTTATTTATTAGCTAATAAAAGCAACACATATACAGAAGGACTTCCCACACAATGGTACCTGTAAATTTATCAAAGAGATGGGCGCCACAGTCAAGTGTGGAGAAAGCACTCTAGCTTCCCAAACACGCAAGTGAGTTCACAGCACTAGTTTGGGGTGGGGATCAAGGGAGGATTTCTGGAGGATTTGCAAGAGTTAGAATTTTCTAGAGTTCTGTTCCTTTTTGTGGTGGGCATGGGGCATAATAAAGGGGTCCATGACCCAATGCCTGACTTGTGTGGATGTCATGTCTCATGGCAGGGAAATGAAGTTTACAGATGAAAACATTGCTAATCAGTTGTCTTAGGATGGAGAGACTGTCCTGGGTCAGCCAGATAGGGGTCCATGTAATTGCAAGTGGGACAGGGAGACACTGTTTGGGGCTATTTTTTTAAACCATAGTAATCGGAAATTAATATTTTCCCCAAACATCTTAAGCCTGAGCTAGAATTCCAGCAGGGAGATTAACTAGAGAGCTCAGTTGTCTAACAACTTCCCAGGACCTTGGCTCAGACCATGGGATGCAAGTTTTGTAGATATTATAGCGTTTTCAGAGCTCTCCCTTCTCTTCACTCTAATTTCAGACACATCCCTCTTCCTAGGTTCTCAGTGTTTCAAAGCCTGTCCCTATCTAGATCTCTGGGTTTCCAGTCAAACTCAGATATGCTTCACACATTACCCTGCAGGTTACTAAATGCTGCCACATGTATCCCTCACAGCAGCCCGCAAAGAAGACAGTGCAGTTTCCGTTTTAGAGGAGGAATTTGCTCAGAGTTACAAAAAAGTAAACAGGAGTAGGAGGGTGGAGACCCCATGCCCTCGAGCACAGTTAGGAAAAATGTATCCTAACTCAACTGATCCCAGTGAACCAGTGTGGAGCAGAGTCAGGAAACTACGAGAGACACCAGAGCAAAGGGAGAATGCTCAATCTGCAGAAAGCAGAGAGGACATCTACCCTCAAGGAGTGAGGCCAGAAACAATTATCTTCTTCTGCTATCTTGCCTAGAGTCTACAGAGGAGATAGGAGATGGGGGAAGGGGAGGGGAGCAGTGTAGGCAATCGAATCAATGGTCCTAGTTTGCTCTGTTTTGAGATAAATATTGTGACCAAAAGCAACCTGGGGAGGAAGTGGTTTATTTAGTTTACAAGGAAAGCCAAGTGGGAAGGAACCACAGATGGCCACTGCTTCTTGGTTTGCTTGCTCCTCTGACTAGCTCAGCCTGCTTTCTTATACAACCCAGGACCACCTGCCCAGGGATTGGTACCACCCAGAGAGGTCCACACCTTCCTCCATCAACTAGCAATCAAGAAAATGCCCCCTAGACACGTCTGAGGACCTATCTGTTGGAGGCAGTTCTTCCATGGGAAGTCCTTCCCAAATGTATTATGTTGACGAGTCTTGACTAATCCTCACACCAATCTTGCTTAGGCAGACTCAAGGCATCTTAGTTTTAAATTTTCTTTCCTGTATTCTCCAGCAGTGACATGCAGAGCAGTATCAATGCAATTTAATATTGCTCAATGAACATTAGTCAACCAGATCTATAAATGAATCAAGAGTTTTGCTCTAGTCAACTGCCCAGTCTTTCAGTCTTTTTTTTTTCTTTGAGAAGTATTTGGGTTCTGAGTGTTTAGAGAGTGCTGAGCTCAAGGCCACTCTGATCAGTCTTGGAGACAGATGGAAAAACCCTTTCCAGGTCACCACCTCTGGGACATCCATATTTTCTCCATCTCAAGCTTCCGATATTAAGGTCAAGGCTAGCTACACAGAGAGAACGCGTCTCTCTCTAAGAAAGCCTCCCCAGGATGTTTCTATCAGTGTTCGTCATTTTGATGCAAATACCTAGCTTATCAGTTTCCTTATTTAGGTGTTTGTGGCCTGTCTTTACTGGGAAACCATAATCTTAATGAAGAACAAAACTAATTATTCTAGTGTTTATCACTTAATCCCGGTACAACGTTCTAGATATATGTAGTAAGAGACTGCTCATTCATTTCCCGGACGCCTAGACCTGAATAATAACACAGAAACTATATTAATTACAACACTGTTTGGCCAATAGCTTAGGCATATTTCTAGCTAACTCTTACATCTTGAATTAACCCATTTCTATTAATCTGTGTATCACCATGAGGCTTTGGCCTGCCGGTAAAGTTCAAGCATGTCCTTCTCCTTCCGCAGCTACATGGCTTCTCCTTTACTCTGCCTACTTTCTCTCTCTCTCTTTGTTTGGATTTCCTGCCTGGCTTTACTCTACTAAGCCATTGGCTGAAACAGCTTCTTTAATAGCCAATGGTAATAAAGCATATTCTTAGCAAACAGAGAAGAATCCCACACCAGATGCTGTCTTGATTGCATTAATTGCATTAATTAGTATGAGAAAATCCCATCCCCAAACCGGATGGTGTTGTTCCTGGATTTGGATTCTGAACTACAGAAAAGCAAGGTGAGCTGAGTACTCGCCTCTGCTCTTGACTGTGCAGATGATGTCACTGGCTTCTGAGGTTCCTGCTACCCTGACTTCCCTGCTGTGATAGACTACAAGCTGGAATTGTAGCCAAACTAACCTTTTCCTCCCCAAGGTGCTTTTTGATCTGATACCTTATTACAGCAACAGAAATGAAACCTGGATCCACTAAAATGTATTCATTAGTGTTTTGAATTATATTACATTTAAATTTATAGTGTGTGGAGCAGTGTACATGTGCCATGGTGTGTGTGTGTGTGTGTGTGTGTGTGTGCATGTGGATCAGAAGACAACTTGTGTGAGCTGGTTCTCTCCTACCATGTAGGCACCAGGGTTTGAACTCAGGTTATCAAGTTTGGTGACAAGTGCTTTAACCCAAAGAAACATTTCCCTTGCCTCACCACTAAAGTTGAAATGATTTACCTAAACCATATAATTTTAATCAACAACTATGGAGATAGTTGGCCTTTTGGTTCTAAGTCCGAGAGCTTTCCATTGCCTTCCCAGGATATTGACTCCAGCATCATATTGTGCCTACGCACACACAGAATTATTACTTGTCGATGAGAGATTAAGCTGCATGGAACCTACATCCTCCTGGTGCCGTGAGACAGTTTGCATTTCTGTGTCATGGTTTTGCTTTTCTCTGTTTTCTGGCTTAGTTCCTCTAATTCGACCCCATCTCCTTTGGGTGATATTTGTCTGAGCTCATTCTCTGATATCTGGAATCGTTTCTCTTCCGCTGTCTTTTTCTCTAATAATCTCCACATGTACCCTGTTCTGGTTATTATTCATGCTTCAACAGTCTGGGTTGTTTAAAAATAGGGCAGATGAGACTAGGAAACGTGGGAAGGCATTATCTCAACGTCAGTTCTCAGCTGTGTCAAACAGCCCCCTTCACATGTCTCGTGAGCTGTTGCGTCTTTTCTTAGAGCTCTGGAGGACAATGCGGCTCAAGATGACAGTTTGCTCACTCAGTATTGGAACATGGTAGTCAGGTTCCTGCTCATTGGCCAGCTTCACAAAGACATACCTTTCAGAAAGGTAGCGATGCTATCTGAAACACCTAGGGCTCAGGCACCCTAGGGCACAGGCACCGGCACATCCACATTGTCTCTCTCTTCCTTTACCAGCTTCTCCACTGGTTCCCCCTTTCTGAGCAGCTTTCTCTGCTGTTCTTTGGTTTTATAGACATGCCACCGAGCCCATGACAACCACATCCATTAGGATTATATTCCACTGTAAGTGACAGGAAACTCTAATGAAGTTTGGAGTCTCTGTTGCCCTGGCTCTAGCTAACTTGCTGTTCCTCTAGGTTCAATGTGCATTTCTTCCCTTTTATGCCCAAGATAGTTCCAAACTTGTCTTCTGTTCACATTCGGCCACCAAGAAGGAGGACATGCTCTCTCCTTAAGAAGAAAACACCCAGTCTTGCACAGTTAGTGCATCAAAAGAAAAGGAACAACAGCTGGGGAACACACTCCTGAGACTTCCCCAGGCCTCCCCATAGAGTCAAATCATAAACTTACCAGCTAGCAGGCTTACTCTGGGGTAGCTCCTAAGACTCATGGGAATGTGTGCACCCAAAGACTTGCAGATGAACACAGCAGCAGATGAACACAGATTCGAAACACCACAGAATCAAGACAGATGCTCATCAACTAATGCTTGGAAAAATAGTGCGTCCTATCCAAGCAACGCAACGTAAGTCAACAACAAAAGAAATTAACTTTGGGCAACAACACGAGTAAACTTCAAAAGTATGCTGAGAAAATGAGTCATACATAGAACACTTAGTGCATGACTTTATTTACCAGAAATGTTCAACATAAGCAAGTCTGTAAAGCCGGAAGGTGGAGTGGTTATCGAGAACTGGGAATGGTAGATAAAAGGTACAGCATTTCTTTTGGAGGTAATAGAAATGATCTAAGATTGTGTTGTTAGTTGTGCTTTTATTATGTTCACAATTTGTTTGTTTTGAGACATTCTCTAGGAACTTGTAATCCTCCTGCCTCATCTTCCTTAGTGCTAAGATTTTAGGCATAGGCTACCATGCCCGGTATGCCTCCCGGTATGCCATGCTTGTTTAAGTGACTGGATTGCATGGAAATTCTATTTCAATGAACGTTTAAAAAGAATAAACCTCAGACTTTTCCATTCATATTCTACAGGCTCAAGCTTGGCCATAGGGCCATGCCTACGAGTAAGGCAAGCAAATGAATGTAGTTATAGTCCCAGACAGCGATGTACCCAGCTAAAAATCATGATTTGATTCTACCATGGATTGAGAGCACAGACACGGACCACACTCACATCTCCCCATGCTTGGTCGGATCTAGTACCACGCCCATCGACTCATCCACCCACAGAGGGCTACACCATGAAACCAGCAGGAACATGACACTTTGTGCTGGGGAAGACGATCCGTCCTCCAGCATCTGTACTTGGGTGGGTTGGCTCTGTGTCCTCACATACTTGGATTGAATCCACTTCATTTGGCAGTCCTTTTCTTGATTTTGTTTAATAAGGGTTTTTTTTTAATTTTATAGAAGGCAGAAGCTTCTCTTTCCTTTGTGGTTCTATTTTGTTTTCAATTGGTTTCAAGAATTGTAGGTGATTCATAGATGTATATATATATATATATATATATATATATATATACATACATATATATGACAAGAATTTAAAAATATATACAGATATATGTATATGTAATATATATTATATATGTGTTAAGGGTAATATATATGTGTATTATTCTCTAAATTCTCTAAAGTATTCTTGTACATCTTTTCTTTGAAATGCTTGTTGCTAATCTCAATGTGAGACATTCCTGATTTTTTTTGTTCTGATTTTTTTTTTTGCATCCAGCCTAGCCTCCATGATGCAGTTTTGAAAGTTCTCTCTAAACTGCTTGTCTCCAGATGACAGTTCCCAGCACTCCACCCCCACACCACCTGTGTCAGTCAGGCCACTGTTTCAACAGCTTGTATAAACTGTGGAATGTGGTGTATACGTCAGTTCTGCTTCTTCATGTGGGGGCTGAGATGTTTTCTCTTTGACTCGTTCTTCAGGGACCTCAGCTGGGACCTGTTCGAATATGAAGGTGCCACCTTTCCCTCTCTAGGTGCTCCTCTGGGGAAATGGCACCACCTGTTGCCCAGTCAAAAACCCTGGAACCATTCCAACCCCCAAATCCACTGTGTATTCTGACTGGAAGTATTCACAGGTGTCCCTTGCCTTCCCCCCTCAAGGGCACTGATCTGATTCAGCCTTGCCTAGGTCATGTCGACAGCCTCACACCTACCTTGTGCCCAGGGTTCCACCGCCACCTACTATACCGTGCTCCCTGTATCACTTTCCACAATTCAGACCCTTGCCTCTTCTCTGTCCCAAGTCCAGAGTTTTTTTGCCTGGCAGAGGCCTTTCAGGACTGGAACTATACCGTTTTGCCTTTCTACCACCAGATTGCCCGACTCCCCTGCAATATCCAACATTGTCAAGCCTTTAAGATCCTTTTAGGTGTTAGGATAACTCCTTCCTCTCTCTCTGCTTGGGAATCGAATCACACCTATTTGTGTTAAAAAATAACAATAATACATTTAGTATTATTTTCTGAGACCATGCCCTATCTCTTTCCAGGTCTGATTTCAGTGTCCCTCCCTGGCATTTCCACAGAACTCTGCATATGTCAGAGATCCCGGCTTCTGCTGTTATTGCTGGCTTGTTTGTCTCCTTCCATTACAATATACGGTGCTAAGGACTTTGTTTCTGGACCCCTAGTTCCCAGCCTCCACCAGCGTGTTACAAGAATTCATGTTGTAAAGCAGTCAAAAGCTATTAGCTCATCTCTGCTTTCACGTTTTGTTGACTCGAGAGCAGGAAAATGATGGTGTGGAAATTTTAGGCTCCAAGGCTCTTGCAGCTGCCTCCCCTCACCCTACTTCCAAGATCGTGACCATTGGTTTGGTGACACGTTGCCTCAGACTGCTGTCTGGCCAATGGAACGCTTGTGTAGTGTGGACTCTGGATCCGTTCTGTGTACTGGGCTTGCCTAATCTGTACACAGTCTGCCCTGCAGTAATCCTCTGGTCAGGAGTAAAGGGCTTCTTTCGACTTTGGAGAGATGAATGTGATGTATGTTACTGATTAGACCTCAGTGAGGCTATCCGGGCATCAGGCGGAAGGTTAATTGGAAACTAGGACCATGGCTCTAACCGATCTGGTCCTTTGAGAGAGGGGCTGTTGCAAGCGGGGCTTTGAGTCGTCCTATTGACTAGGGCAGGTAAATGGGTCTCATTGATTCTAAGATGCTGGGGGATTTGTTGTTGTTGTTGTTTTTGACATTTTAATGGCACTGAAACATAAATACAGTATTCTATTTACTTATTTTGTATACTCTGTCCTGCCTGCATGCTAGAAGAGGGCACAGATCTCATTACAGATGGTTGTGAGCCGCCGTGTGGTTGCTGGGAATTGAATTCAGGACCTCTGGAAGAGCAGTCAGTGTTCTTAGGCTCTGAGCCATCTCTCCAGCCCTGAAATATAGTATGTTAATATGAAAATGTAAAGTAGAAACCAAAATTGTCTAGTAGTCTCTACGGTTGAGGGGCGGCTTATAAAGCTACATGGATCATTTATATAACCTAAAAGCAATTTCCTGAAGGGTCCTGACCCATAGGGCTGGACATCCCCTACAATCTATGTTGAACTTGGTTCACAGGCTTAGATTCAGAGTATTTGGATTCCAAGAAAACTGAGGGTTCAGGAACAGCATCCTGCAGGGTGAGACATCTCTAAAGGAGAGCTGGAGGGGACATGCCACTTCCATTCAGCCAAACACAATAGTGCAACACGATTAATAAAAACCCAGAGATAGATATTGGGGTTCAACCCGAAGACCAGAAAAACAAAGTAGCCAGTCACTGACTCAAACCTCTACTTCAGTCCAAAAATGGTGATCCTGCCTCCAGGAATCCTCAGAATGAGACCAAGCCTGAAGGCTGTCCCATCCTTTCTTATATTCCTCTCTAGTGCTGGAATTAAAGGTGTGTACCACTACTTCCCGGTTTCTATGGCAAACTAGTGTGGTTCCTGGGATTAAAGGTGTGTGCCACTCTGCCTGGTCTGTATGGCTGATCAGTGTGGCTTTTTTATTTTCTGATTGTCAAGAAAGATTTATTTATTAAAATACAAACAAAATATCAGTACACAATAGGGCCTGGTTCAGGTCTTATTGCTATTCAGTCCACGAAAACCAAAGAACTAATGCCAGCGTGATGTGGTGACATCTTTAGTCCCAGCACCCAGAAAGCTGATGAAGTAGAACGCATATTTGAGGCAAGGCTGGACTTCGTAGTATGATCCCCTCGCCCCCTGAAAAGAAAGGCGAGTGTCTGACTTAATTGAGAAGAGTTGTGGAATGGATCTCAGGAAGTTCATCAACGGCTTAGAAGTAAAGTCCTTTTGGCTGTACAGATGAAATGATGTCATCCTAGAGGACTAGATAGCAGAAACCCCAAGGCTTTGTGTCTGTAGCTGGGATTTTTGCCTAAGATCGGGACAAACCTGGTCAAACTTCCTACCCTCTGAGCATCAGGGCTTTTTTTTTTTTTTTAACCGTTTATATCTCACAGCATTTTCAGGGAGAGGTGAAATAGGATGACAGCAGCCTGCTCAATGAATGGAAGATGCTATTGTTGATGGAGCCAAACTTGCCTGTGGGAGAGCATTCTTAGGATCTCTTGGGGATGCTAAGCTGTGCCACAGGGCATTCTTTGGGGTGAAGAGATACTGTAAATTTATGTAATAAAAGTAACTTTATCATTATCCCGGACTCACACTCAGAGAACCCATTGTTTGCACTGCTTTGCTATGGCCTCTTCGTTCAGCTGTGATGTTTTTCGTGAGTAATTAGGATAGTTGGAAACTAAGAAATCAAACTACCTGACTGGGAAGGGAAGGAGGAAAGGGGATAGGGAACAGGAAAAGGCTGTCAGCTTGGAAATAGGGAACTGGGTGTGAGGGGTTCAAGTCAGAGAAAGAGAAAAGAATGTATGGGCCTGGAGGGATGGCCACAGGGATTTTTATAGATGTTTACCTTTGCGATGTGTGTGGCTATCCATACACCCTTCCATACACCCAAGAAATCCTCAGATTAGGTCTCCCACTAGCCTGAAACTCACCAACTGACACTAGGCTGACTGACCAGAAAGTCTGAGGGATCTACATGATCTGCCTCCCCAGGACAGATAGTACAATCTCATCTCCTCATCGGCCTTCTTTACACGAGTTTTGAGTCGAAACTCAGGCCCTCAAGCCTGCACTGCTAGCACTTTATCCAGCTGGCTGTCTATACCTATATTTATAGATACATATTTGTCTATATAGCTATCTATGTAGCCTAACTCATGTTTTGAAGCAAATTTTGTGCTTTAGAAAAAAAAGTATCAAAAATCATGTATATACCATAAAATATATGTGATTTTTAAATCTGTTGATTAAAAGGTTGAAGAGCAAAAAAAGAAAAAGAAAATATTTTGTGTTTATTTGGTTTTGAAACAGAGTCTCTCTATATATCCCTGACTGACCTGGAACTCACTCTGTAGACCAAGCTTGTGGTGATATTTTGTTTGTAATCTACAAATAAAACTTGCCTGAAGATCAGAGGGCAGAGCTTTATTTGTAGAGTTAAACAAGATATCACCACACAGGCTGGCCTTAGATTCATAGAGATCCACCTGCCTCTGCCTCCTGAATGCTGGGATTAAAGGCGTTCACTGCCACATCCAGCTGGAAAAAAAATTTTTTATGCACAATGATGCTGAAATCCAGTTAAATGTGAGAATGAAGGAAAGACTTGATCTCAGAAAACTCAGTGGGCTTATTTCAAATGTTCAAGTGAATAAGAAGAGAGGAATCTGATTAAAAGAGGCAAAATTCCCATATTTTAAAAAATTATGAGGGTAGGAGGAAGGTAAGGAACATTTATATGCTAACCAGTATAGTGGCCTGATGTGGTGCATGTGTCTATAATCCCAAACCCCAGCATTTGGTGGGCGGTAGGGACAGGAGGTCATCACTCCCCATATCGTTTGCAGTTTGAAGCCTAGTTGGGCTACATGAGATCCTATTTTAGCAAAAAAAAAAACAAAAACAAAAACAAAAAAACTAATGCACACATAGCCACAGTAATTGTTAGATCCAAAGTGTGCCATTTCAAAATCCTCACCATTGAAACTAAAGTACCTCACTTACTCAGGATGTGAGATGCCCCTCTGTATGCTGTGAATATATTTATTACCGTTGGTTAATAAAGAAGCTGATTTGACCTATGGCAGGGCAGAATATAGCTAGGCAGGAAATCCAAGCAGAGATACAGGGAGAAAGAAGGTAGAATAGAGAGATGCCAGCAGTCACTGGGGAAGCAAGATGTAAGGTAACAAGTCATGATCCTTGTGGTAAAATATAGAATAATAGAAATGGGTTAATTTAAGTTGTAAGAGCTAGTTAATAATAAGCCTGAGCTAATAGGCCAAACAGTTTGTAATTAATATTAAGCCTCAGAGTGGTTGAGAACTGGTGGGCAGGAGCGAAACTTCCAGCTACATATACATTTTCATACATGTAAGTTACACATGACATAGCATTTTCTGTCTTCACCACATGGAAAGTGACATTTCCCAATGACACTGTATACATTTGCATCATTGTGTAACCATCCCTCACCACATCTAGTTGGAGCATTTTTACCTTCCTCTGAAACTCTATTTTCAATAAAGACTTGCTCCATTCCCCTCTTCCTGCCTGGTTATCACTAGCCTAGTTTGTCTATTGCCTAACTACTTTTCATAAGTGCTGGGTCATACACTGAGCATATGCTTAGCTTTGTAAGAAACAGCTAAGCTGTCTTATAAGGTGGCTGTATGGTTTTGCATTCCAGTCAACAGGGTCACTGCTCCAGCTTCGCATCTCATTTAGTGAGAGATGAAGGCTGTGTTCAGCTTCAACGTTTCTGAAGGCTGTGAACGCATCTCTTCTTTATTTGCATCTCTTTGACTGAGGTACAATGCTGCGCAACTTCTCACTGGCTTATTTGTCAGTTGTGTGTCTCCAGAAGTGAGGTGTCTCTTCAGCTCTTATGCCCTGTTTTTAACTGTTTCAACCTCAAATTGAGTTTTCAGAGTATTTGGGGTAATCATTCTTCATGAGACACATCCTTTGAGAACATTTTCTGCAGCTTGTCTTTCCATTCTCCTGTCTCAGCTTTATCTTCACACTCTTTCTCATTTCCAGTGTCCCCAGATCAGGCAGGTCTGGTTGTTGGTTTTTGACCCAATTGGTGGCAGCTGCTGCTCACTGAACTCTGCCACTTCTAGAGCAGCTGTCATTGCTGTTCTCCTGTGTACCCACTGTCCTCTTGGCAAGGTGTAGTCTTTCTGCAACTGGCCCTCTTGCTCTTTGCCCCTAATTCCAGTCCTGTGACTGTCAAAAGGGCCCAGTCATGAACGTCTGAGTCCTAACACTGGATGTGGTTTAACTTCTTAAGGATGCTCTCTGGGCCACATGCAAACCAATGACTGCAAACAGATGGGAGGGGGAGTAGGGAGAGCATTGTGACAGATTACCTATTTATCTCATCCTTCTAGTGGATTATCTATGGGTCAAAGAGAGTTCTTTGTTTTGCTTTGTTTTTGTTTTTACGACAAGATAAAGTCAAACTTACAAAGAAACTCTATTGTTGGGATAAAAATTTGTTTTGTGAATGTGATACAAACCATATAAATACTTTGACCTGAGAACGGGAAAAAGTATGTAGGCCATACATTAATTTCTCTGTTGTAAAAGTGACAGAAAATAAGTTTATTTCCAAGCCATATAAGAAGAAGCTCTGCTACTTGCTGATAGCGTCTGATGAAGGCCTTCTGGGACCTGCTGTCAGTTTTGGGGTCTGGTTTATAGAGGAGGTGAGGAATACAGACACAAATGTCCATGTGGTTTTAATGAATAATGTTGCTAGACTAGCCAGTGCTAAGAATAAAGAGATTATAGAAAAAGGAACCAATCACTTCGATTTGAATGACTAAAAGAATAAACTCTTATCTAGAAATGAGACACAATTTTTAAGGTGGGGGAAGACTGATAAGCCCAGTAGCAATGGGGTTGCTATCTAGGTCTCTTGGCTCCACCGGAGACTTTAGGGAAAACTTTTGCAGAATGGTGGTGAAGAACAGTAACAGCTCCATATGAGCCAAACTCTCACCAATGCAAGACCACATCCTTGGAAGAAGAAAATACCACATTAGTTTTCTTCGTGTTCAAATGAGACCTGAAAGCCATTGAAAATGCAATGGAATGCTTTGGAGGACAGTAAACTAGAAGTTGTCAAAGCACTCAAGGGGCTGGGGAGATGGCTCAGCAGTGGTTAAGATCACTTGCTGCCCTTGTAGTGGACCCAGGTTCCCAGCAGCTACATGGTGGCTCACAGACAGCTCTAACTTCACCACAGGAGATCTGATGACCTCTTCTGACCTCCTCAGGCCCCTACATGCACATATACACACATACACATAAAATCTTAAAGCAGTAGAAATTTGAAAACACCCTGAAGAAGTATTCATCTTCAGTGCAGTAACACTTGCAAGGAGTCACCTGCCGGAACTGGCGAGGCTTCGAGGCCAGCACTTATGTCATCAGAGACTGAAGGACACCTCGGCCTGGCTTTACAAAGGGGTGGTTAAGCAAATCTTTGTGGATCTATTATACAATGCAACCAGAAAGCATTTTATGACAGATTATTTAGTATATTTTATCATCGTATACTATGTGAAAGCAGACTGATTGGACAGAATAAACCAAATTTAGTATAAAAAAACTACATGTTACATCTACTATGATACTGTTTGAAGAGCCTGTGATGGGAAACTACAGGTTGTTTTTACCGCTCTCTCTCTCTCTCTCCCTTATTTATCTATTTTTTGTTTTTTTGAGACAGGTTTCCTCTGTAACTTTGGAGCCTGATCTGGAACTAGCTCTTGTAGACCAGGCTGACCTCAAACTCACAGAAATCCACCTGCCTCTGCCTCCCGAGTGCTAGGATTAAAGGCATACACCACCACCACCGGCTTTACTTGCCTCTCTTACTCTGGTTTCCTGAATTTTTATGTTGACCACTTATTAGCATTGTATTTAGAAACAATGCATCTTAAACTTACTGGTTTATTGATTGATTGATTTTTGCAGGCCTAGAAATCAAACTTTGGGCCTTACATACTGTAGACAACTGGTTTGTCATTACAATCCCAAGCTCCTTAAACTGTTTATTTTTAAAATACTAATCAAACAAATGCACAGACTAAGAGTAAGAAAGAAGGCACACTGACAATGCTGCCAAGTCATTTTTATGACTCAACAGTACATACAACTGGAGACCAAATTCTGAAGACAGAAGATGAAGTGGCTGAGGCTCTTTGACAGACTCTGGCTCTGGGAATCAGAAGATTAGTAATAGTTGACAGTTAAAACTGAAGACATCTGTGCCGTGTTTTGGAAAAGTTAATATTACAAAAGGAAATCAATAGGTAAAATTTCAGCAGTGAGTTACTTTATCACAAGCAATAGATAACATCTGAATTTGAGGAATGTTTGTTTTCTTTAAAAATTTGCCTTAGCAATCCACAAAATCATTCCTGGAAGACTTACCTCATGGGATTGGTGTACAGACTTAAATGTCCCTCTAGACTCAGACAATTTTGACAGTTTGGTTCACTGACTTTGCATCAGTGGGTCTCTTACTCACGATATAATTCAGTGAAGCTAAACATTGCCTGAAACGTCTGTACTTACCAAGGGAGAAAGGAACAAAGCAGTCTGTTTTCTTGAAGCAGCCATCGTAATCCAGAAAGTGTCCTGGGTCAAATGTCTCTGGGTTGGGATACTCCTTATGATCCAGTAAGATGGAAGACAGCAGCGGAAGTACTGCAGTGCCCTGAAACCAAGGATGGAGAACGCGATGGTACCTTGCCACACATTAGCTCACAGCAAGTCAAACCCTCCTGTTTACCAGTAAGTACACCTGGGAGGGGGAAGCCCCTGCTTCCCTGAACACTGTCTCAGGTTATAGCGGCTCCACACACTTCTCTATTGACAGGACGCTTTCTGTGGTAAGAGTGACAGTGTTCAGTAATAGTCACTGAAAACCTGAGCCTTGGGTTCACATTGTCCACACATGGGCTTTACTGGGGCTTCTGCGTCAAGATGAAAGAATTACTTTTTTATGTTTATTATTTTTTTTTCTTTCTGGATTCAGCTGCAAGAGAAAGAAAATGAAATCCTGAGCCTCGGATTGGTATAAATCCCATTTTCCTCACTGTAAGATGGGGCAATGAAGACAGGCTTTCCTCCTGGCCTGCTAAGATTTTTGTGAAGCTTAGGTTTAGATCCCAGCTTCTTTTTGCCCCTCAAAACTGTCTCTTTGTTTATTCTTGACTGTCATTGAACTCACTCTGTAGACCAGGCTATCCCTGAACCCTGAGAGCTACCTGCCTCTGTCTTCCAAGTACTGGGATTAAAGGTGTGTCACCACAGTCTGGCAGATTCCAGCTTCTTAAACTGTGGGTCTTGATCCTATGGAGAGTCATAAATATGGGTATCCTGGTTAGTCTTCAGTTAACTTGACACAAGCTAGAGTCATTTGAGAAGAGAAAAATCTCAACTGAGAAAAAATACTCTTATCAAATTGGTCTGTCACTGTTCCTGTCAATTCTAAAGTTTTGGAAGTTGCCTCCAATGTACTTCCTGTTTACTTAGGTATTAGTATATCCTTCTGGGATCTTTGATGGAGTTGAAGGCAGATAATTATAGTTATAGTGTTTCTTATTTATGATAAAAGATAAATTAGATATAAAACTTTAGATTTGCAAAGATAAAATAGATGACAGAATATTTTCTTTAATTTTGCCAGACACAAATAGACTAAATATTGTAACTATATTCTTGCTTGATAACTGTTTTGTATATATAACTTCATTATGTTAAAGTTAAAAACCTTCCTTTTTAATTAGACAGAAATGGGGTTATGATGTGGGATGTCTTTCTGTGTATGTTTTGCTCTTATTGGTTAATAAATAAAGCTATTTGGGCCAATGGCTTAACAGAGTAAAGCTAGGCAGGAACTCTGAATAGAGATATATAGAAAGAGTAGGCAAAGTCAAGGAGACTTCATGTAGCTGCCGAAGAAGAAAGATGCAGCCAGAGCCTTTCCAGTAAACCACAGCCTTGTGACAAAATATAGATTAATAGTAATGGGTTAATTTAAGATGTAAGAGCTAGCTAGAAATATGCCTGAGACATTAGTCAAGCAATCTGCAATTAATATAGTTTCTGTGTGTTATTCGGGTCTGGGTAGTGAGGAACAAACGAGTAGTCTCTGTTTATATGTCACCTAGTTCACGGGGCACTTTTCTGATGAGTGATTGACGGGAAGTGCCCAGCCCACTGTGGTGGCACCACCCCTGGGTGGGTGGTCCTAGGTGTATAAGAAAGTAAACCTGGCAAGCCAGGGAGAGCATGCCAGTGAGCAATGTTCCTTCATGGCTTCAGTTCCTGCCTTAGCTTCCCTCAGTGGAAGCTGGGATATGTAATATATATAAATATAAAGAAACCCTTTCCCCTTCAAATGCTTTTGGTCACAGTGTTTTTACCACAGCAATATAAAGCGAATTATGAGAAAGGGGACTGAGTATGATTTGGCAACAATTAAAGGCTTCTGAGTACACAAGGACCAAAAGTGCAATCAAAATCAAACATGCAGAGAAACTGAGGCATTTCACAAAGTGCTTATGTGTGCTGCATCCTGCGGCATCACTGTAGCCTTGTTCTGAACACAGCATGTTGTCATGAGCATGCTGTCACACTATACAACAGCAAAGAACATGACCCAACACACCGCAGCTGAGATTCAAGACTGCTGTACCCTATGGATTGCAAGGTTCTTCCTGTGCACACAAGGTTCTCTTCTCTTAGAGAAACAATGACTCAATTTTGGAAAACAAAGAGTGTTCGTTCAGGTTTTTCCTTCTG
The DNA here is from genome assembly GCF_982192425.1 of Myodes glareolus. Lineage (NCBI taxonomy): Eukaryota > Metazoa > Chordata > Mammalia > Rodentia > Cricetidae > Myodes > Myodes glareolus. The sequence goes on along the minus strand of NC_142032.1, from coordinate 17,932,422 downwards.
TCCTCTTCAGCCTGCAAGTCTAAATTTAATGCATCTTTAAGCTGTATTATATTAGAAAGGATGTTTGGTTTTAAAAATTGCTATTTAAGCCACTGACTTGAGTGCCACTGAAAAATTTAAAGCAGGGCCTGTCACACAGAGAAACCCTGTCTTGGAAAAAAAAAACTGAAGGAAGAAAAGAAGAGATTTAAAGCAGTTTGGTTTGGGATTAGAACAGGATTTTTCAATAACTTCTGAAATGGCACTAAACATCTTGCTGCTCTTTTTAAACTGTCCATTTATGCAAAGTGGCATCCTCAGCGTTGACAACTATAAAATCAAAACATCAGCTAACTCTGAGAATCACCCCAGATGCTCTCCTTCTACAGTATCAAATACTCGACCCATATTTCAGTCTTCATCTAAAAATGGCAAGCACAGCCGTCTTGTTAGTGTGCAAAAGTGGTTGTTTCACATATTGTATAAATTTCATACATTGTGCAAAAAATGTTTTCAAATTATTTTCTTTCTGATTTATCACTGGGAAATGTTTAAAGCATCTACTGTTTTGTATACCTAATACACAAAGGTCAGAGCTTCCCTGGTGGAAAAGGGGTGTGAGTGGGGAATGTCCAAGAAGTTCCAGCTTAGAACAAGATGCTGATGGTGACCACTCTCTCTGTGAGCCTCCCATCTGCCTGCCACTGGGCTGAGATATTTTAAACCTCGTTTAACTCTCGTGCCAGCTGGGTACCTGGATGCTTTCTGGCTCACATAATATAAACAAGGAAGTTGGGGTTTACTGGAGGTTGTCCTGGCAAGCAGCACAGCTGGATCCCAAATCGAGCTCCACCTGATCGCAGAGCACTCCGACTTAGCCCAAAGCCTTCTCTTCCTATTGTTACCCCGTGTTTTCTTGAATGTTTGTGCAAGGATTGGAAATGGTGACACAACACCAAAATGTGCATTAGTGCGAACAGTAAAATGTCTCTCCTGTTCTCTTAAAGACTGACGTTTTTCTGTTCCCTTCCACCCTCGTGCCTCAGTGTGCAGGTGGGGGCAGAGGGAGTTCTTTCCTTCCACCATGTGGGTGCTCAGGTCATCACTTGGCAGCAAGCCCCTTTACTTGCTGAGCTATCCCAGAGGCCCCTCCCTCTTTTCCTGTACTGACATATCACGGGTTTCTATCATGATGTAACCACTGTCACCAGATTGTGATGGGCCTCTGGAAGATACTCTATGGAGCGAAAAAAGATACACATGGCCCCCACTGTTTCCATCCAGGTCTTGGGGTGTTCTGTAGTTTGCATGAGAAACAGCAGAATTTTTAACTAGCCATTTTTAATGAGCATCTTTTTAAATGAAAATTTTCTAATCCTCAAATATAAAATGCATTTTTTTCAGTTAGTTTTTTGAGCCAAAGTCTCAGACTCACTATGTAGTTGAGACTGAGTTTGAACTCCCGATCTTCCTGCCTCCATTTGACAAATACTGAAATTTCAAGTGTGGGCCTTGACATCTAGCTTTTAAATATATAAAAAAATAAATTCTTATTTTTGGGGGAAATCTACACAAAGGTAAGTTCTTAACAGTGGGGATGCTCTCCAGGTGCTTTAACAATCTGTAGCTGTTGAGGAGGTTACCCTAGTTACTACTACCAACAAGAATTCCCTCCCTTAGGCAGAGCTGGTGAGGCCAGCCTGATCTACAAGGGAGTTCCAGGCCAGCCAAGATTTAGCCTTGGCTCAAAAACAAAAACAAAAAAACAAACAAAAATGCTTTCTTAAACAGCCTGTCAATATACTATGGTAAGTTAAAACATGAATCTTTATAGTTTTTATTTTCAATCTATTCCATTCTGTGGGTATATTTTTATATACCCATTAACCATTTATAATTAATTACCACACACAAAAATAAATTAAAAGTACTATGGACTTGTGTTTTATCGTTTTGTAGCACTTATACTTATCTTGTTTGTTTGTTTTGTTTTTGGAGACAGGATTTCTCTGTATAACCTTGACTGTCCTGGAACTTGCTCTGTAGACCAGGTTGGCCCCGAACACAGAGATCTGCCTGACTCTGCCTCATGAATGCTGAGATTAAAGGTGTGCACCACCACTGCTCAGCTCCTATCATTTCTTTAATAAAATTCATATCAAAATTAGAATCTTTTAGTTTGGTTACAAGAAATATATATGGTTATATATATATATGGTTATATATATACATTTTATGTATTATATATGTGATGGAAACATATAGTAGTATTTGGGGATAACTTGTTTTCCCAGTCTAATACAGAATATGTTTTTTAATTTATTAAAAAATTATGTAACTTAGCATTCTAAAGCAAAAAAAAAATCTTTCATGGGAGATGGGTAGAGGGAATGGGAGGAAATGAGGGAGGGAAAACTGCAGTCAGGTTGTAAATAATAAATTTAATTAAAAAGAAAACTTTCCCACCGGGCATGGTGGCAAGTTCTACTGAATGAGTTCCAGGACTGTCAGGTTTGAAACATAGAGAAAAACAGCAGTAACATCAACAAAAATCTTTCATTACTGAAAATGTCTTTAAATCTTCAAAATCTTACAAACTTCCTGTTTACT